>NW_017534519.1:1494196-2040201 GCF_001853355.1 Bactrocera latifrons | reverse complement strand
TTTTTTACAACAAACCTCACTCCGAATATCAAGAGCCGGTGAGCAAACAAGAGTTTGTGCCACAAACGTGAATGTGCTTTGAACTTTTGTTGACACGCATACAGAGCACACATACGTATAATAAAATGTGAAAACACAAGCAGCAACAAAAGTGAAGCATAATGAAATTACCTGTTTATTTGTCTAAGCTGCTGTAAAGCAAATTACACATTCATAATCTTTTCATAACTCATAATGGCCGCACATTGCGGAACTTCAGCAGTTTGGCTCGTAAAAAATGCACATTAAAATATTATCTGTGCTGCCGTGGTCTTAACGGTCCGACGACGGAGGCTCTGTGGCTTCAATTGGCTTAGTTGTTGCTGGCAATTGCCAAAAAGCAGGTAATAACCATTGGCATTTGTCGTACGCATGTCTACAGCGCCGTTTTATCTCCACTGTCTGCCCGGCAGTTCGTCTCTATCCCCCTCTGCGCGGTGTTACCCCACCAGCGTGCGCGTTTTGCCTCGCTGCGCCACTTGAAATGGAATTCCTCAAGTAGGTAATTCAGTGGCTCATCTTAAGTGCGCCAGAACTCCATTTCACTGCCGTGTTGCACGTGTGTGTGCCCCTCACCATTGCTGCGGCGTCTTGCCGTCGCCTTTCCCCACCCGTGCTCGGAGAGTTTTTGTCTTAAGTGCAAAGTGGTTGTTGCGGTGCTTGGCATTGCCACAAAGCATTTATCTCTGTTGCAATTAAGTATATCAAGTACAATTACTTTCGTGGCGAAGGGAGTGGGGCAGCGGATTTTGCTTTACTTAAAGTTTACATAACAAACTTTGTACGATTAAGGTGTTGTCTTCGTGCAGCGCAGGGGGTTGTTTTTTACACGACTCGCTTCAAAGTGAGTGCCATAATTAGCACGTTAACACAAAGTGTAATTTCGGGCAGTTAACGAGATACGAGTGCCACAGCGATGTCTAAAGAAAACGGGGAAGAAAGAGAGGAGCATAGATGGCTTACCTGCTGCGACCGCTCGTTATGAATTCGTGGAAGATTAGATTTTTGCAGATTATCCTGATTCTAAATATTATTTTTACATCAGCTAAATCGCCCTATTTAGGAAACTTTTTGCTGGGTATTTTTTGTTTAAAGGATTTTGTCCACTTGTGAACTCAACAAATTTTCGAAAATACATAATTGAGAATACTCTCCGAAGAAGTTGAAATTGCCGCATAAATCGCGGTGATATGAATGTATTTACATGAGTTCTTCAAATAAGTCTAAACGGCTGCCAAAACTTTAAACGAGTTTTTTCGAAACGCTGTTTTCAGAGTTGGTGAGGAAAATTACTCCGAAATAGGTGAACCGATGGACTAGAAATTTTTACACGAGCTTCTTTGATACAGTTTTCAAGTAAAGATTGAAAGACTAATGTCTTGAATAATAATTTCGATTTCGTTAACCAATCTGAAGCGTAAGTTAATGGTGTCTTTGCAGCTGTGCATAGGACTGCCATGTAGCTTGGTGAATTTTCCTATGCTGGATTCTAATACTTACTGCGGATAAGCTATTTTCAGGAACTGCGAAGTCGATCAGTCCCTACCCATTTGGGGTTGCCAAATATACCGTCTTTGCACACCCTGACGTTAAAGTCGCTAAGCATGATTTTGACATCGTGGCGGGGACAGCTCTAATAAGTGCGGTTCAAGCGCTCATAGAGAACATCTTCGGTCACATCGTTCTCTTTTCCGGGCGCAAATCAGCGATATGTTGAAGAGCTTCGCAGTGATGGGGATTGTGGCTAGACCTCTCCACCGGGTTGAATGCAGCACTCGGCGACGGCAGGACTCCCACCCCGAAGCGTGCACCGAATCCTTTATATGCCCACTGAGGTAAGTGATGCTCGTCTCAGCTCTTCTCTCGTCCTTTACTCTCACCGCGGCACCTTCTCAATTAAGTGACCGCACATTCCAGGTGCGTGTTCTTGAATCGTAATCCGTAATACGGTTGCAGTGGTTGTCATCAAGAAGGGGTCTCTCATCCGAGGCTCTTTTGTTCTTTTCATTGGGGGTGTTTTTTTGCATGCCGAATCTCAAACCCAGCATACATTATTGGGTGGTTCGTATCCCCTTCTCATTTAGTCTTGCTACTCACAGAATACATGTTCTAAAATCCGAAAACTTGAGCTTCTTGAGCCATATGTAAAAGAAACGTTTCTGGTCACTTCCAAGTCACTGGCCCTCAAGGTCAGATTTAGTAAGACCTCTGTGAGCTTCAGTTTTGATCTGCATATTATCATCTGAAAATAGTGAACATATAATTTTAATTGGCGATTTAAATTTCGTCTGAACAGAATGAAAAAGAAGAGAATAAGGAATAATGTGCGATATTCGAGATTCTTATCAAATCAATAATATTATCCGTATTATGATTGAAAACATGCTGGAGTCGAATATGGATCTCTCCCATAGAATTTTACGTGGAACTTAACTCCATCTTACAATCTTATATAAAAGTACGTATAAATGAATGTTTGTCAGAATAAAAAAGATTTCTGAATTCAGCAGGTTATTTAAAATCTATTAAAGTGAGATTATATTAGTGGCATCATGCACCAAATGAACCCCGTGGTCCCAGCAGCGACAAGCACCATTTAACAAAAACTGTCTGCCAGCCAGCAGATGCCCGCAACGTAGAACGTAGCCAACTGAAACAGACGCAACTGACACACAAAGTGGAAAAATGAATTTTACCTTGCAGTACGGCTGCCACGTCGATGCCAATAATAGCCACTCAGCGGCAGGTACAACGGCGACAATCGTGGGTTTGGCACAGAATGCCAGAGTGCAAACTATACCGTGGCATAGTGTCACCTTTATATGAAAGGATAGATGTATGTATGTGTGACTGTGAGGCTGCTTGTGGAAGTGCAGGGCTATTTTATGGACGCAGTTCATAAATTTTAAAAATTATTACCCGTGACGAGGCGACAGGCACGCCAAATTGGCCAGCTGGGAGTGTTCGAGTGGCCACTTTGCAAACCGAGCTGAGCGTACATGTATGATTTGTAAGCATGTCAGTGTGGAACCGCTTTAGTGAGTCTGGCAACACTTTTACCCTTACCCCAGAGCTAAGCACTTTCAAAGTATTGAATATTTTCTCACACACTTTGGCAGGTAATAAAGGTTTCAAGTACACACATATTTGCATTTGAAGCTGGAAAACAAATTTCGAAAAAACAATATTTGCATGCAATGTCGGGCTGGGAGTGAAGGAAAGTAGAGCGGAATTGCAAAATTTATTCAAATTTCTCCTTCTGATCGAAAATTGAATTACTTTTAAGGCTGATAAGCGAAGTTTTCCATTCCTAAGACTACTTGTGCAGCCACCGGTCCACGCGCGTTTTCCACACCGCAAGCGCTTACGCAGCGACACATCGGCAAGCACAGTGTAAACACAAGAAATCGTAAAGGATAAAATGACATTTAATAGAAAACGTGTCGCTGAATAAAAATCGCCGCTAAGAAAATGCATAAAAATGTCCACGCATACGCATAACGGTGAACGCACGCTAACACATAGACACGGTCATAAGTTGCCCCACAAATATTGATGCAAACACACGTTGACAGGATAATGTTTAGATATGTGCGCACACATATTATTCGCAACTCGCCAGAAATCGCCCACACATGTGCACCCACACACACTCACACACCGTTCACATGTGTGTATATGCGGGGCGACGCCGTGGAAGTGCGCCCAGGCGTATGCTTCGCAAGCTCATTTTCATATTTTATGCACACATCCTGGCGGCTCTAATACCTTCGCTCCCTTAAACGAGCTTAAATTCATTCGCTTCTTTATGAATTTGGCGCTCATTCGGCTGTTTTTTCTGCTTGGTAACAGCTTTTCAAGAATGAAAAAATCACAGAGGTCACACTGCTCGCACCCGCCGTAAGACAGTTTGCTGAAGTTAGTGAGGGATTCTTGGATGCGTAAGTTGGTAGGTTAACATTTAAAGAAGAGGCAATAAATAAATTTCAAAATAAACATTAATTCTGCATTTTTTCGCTTAATTTTTATACTTTTACCATATTTTTTAAAGAAAATAAACACTCTGACAAAAAAGTACGCGGAAATTGTTAAAAAACGCAAAATATTTAATTTCATTTTTTCTGTGACCAGATGAAATACACTTATGCCAACGACTTTTCCAGCGCTCGAAATACTTCATAAGCACTTTGTGGTATAGCCTTCAGCTCCAGCAAATCTTTTTGTTTTATCTCTTCGATCGATTGATAACGGGTTCCGCGGAGCGGCAATTTCAGTTAAAAAAAAATTCAGCTTTAAAGAACGCATTTCATGCCCTAAATATCCATAAACATCATCACTAGAACCATCACATTAAAACTATTTGCTGAAGGACCTTTTGCCGCTCTCCAAAAAACATGCATTCTGATCGCATCAACCGGCTCTTCAGTCTAATGTCTAAACTTTAATTTCAGTGAAATATTTTCTATAAACATATAAAAAGGGTGATCCATTTCGACATTCACTAATTTTATAAAGAAAAACCATAGTATCATTCTTTGGCATTTACAGATATTTTTAAGATTACGTCTTTCAAATGTTAACCGCGAATATATCTCCGATGGTCCATTAATCCATGACACGAACTGAATTGAAGCGAGAGTGCCCTCGTGGACCTTAGACTTAATATATCCCCACAGGAAAAAGTTTAACGATATAATATCACAATTATCTGCTCACCGATATGATCTCTCAATAAATTCATTAATTGATGCGGTATGTAGGAAGTGGCACCATCTAGTTGACACCATTATTGGCCTCATTGTTGATGCCCATAGATCGAAGCGGTGTCGCTTGGGAATGTCGAGCGGCATCTGTTCTTGTACAAGCTGTATCCTCAGCTGCACTTTTCTTGGGATTACCAAAGAAAAGCAAAAATTCCCGCAAATGTCGAGAATTCTTCTCAAAAAGTGACATTTGCAGTTAAGAATAAGTTTGGGATGCAAACAGATCTCTACAAATATTTTGTTGGGTTAATGTCGACACAAATGTCCAAGAGACATCTAATGGAAAACGACAGAAGCAAAGTTGTAGACACACCTCTAGTGTGTTTCATATTTGAATTAGAAAGAGAAAATGGAAACCCTCTAGGTCCATCAAACCCAAAGTAGGCTAAACATAATCAGCCTACTTTAAAAGCCAGGAATATTAAAGCCATCAATCATTAATAAGTGTATGTCACGAATCTACCGTTTGGCAATATAGTAAGTATCGCAGAGGAAACTTATAACTATTTGCTTCATAAATTGTTCGAAATCCGCCATTGAACTGCAGCAAGGATTTGACAACTTCCAAACGAAACTTAGTGCTCCTGCTAAGAAACTCCAAATTATTTAAAGAGAGCTATACGTGAGTTGGGAGCATTACCGAGTTAAAATTTACTGCGATATAAAATATCTTCCACCATATTCCGTTTAAGTATGCCATATGTTAAAATCCATATAACTTGCCATCTTGTTTGTAGTATTTTTTCCAAAATATTTTAAGGTACACAAATCGTTGGTGTCACATACATATGTGTATGAACATAGATGATCCTGCAATAAAAATGAATAAACATTTACTGACAGCAAAGTGGAGCGTCGGGTGTGTGATGAGTTCATGTTTTGTGGCAAGTTCAATATTTAACAACCGGAAGCAACAACCGAGACAATATGCGGTTTAATTTTGAACTCAAATGCACAAAAGGTATCCCGAAGTGCCACCGCGCCAAGGAAGCATGTAGCACGTTGCGACTGAGGTGTGGAAGCAGCTGTGCAGTGCAACACATCGCGGCAACTGCGGAAAGCGCGGCAGGCGGATTGAGATGAAATGGATGCGCAGCTATTAGAAGACTATAAAAGCGTATGCAGCATAAAATTATGATGGCAGCGGTGATGGCTGATGCTATCGATCCCAATAGACTGGCAGGTGGAGGGCGCTGCGGTTGGACGAGTCTGAGTCTCGACGCTCGTGCTGCACGGAAAGGTGGGTGTGCCGAGTTGTCGGCAAATTGTCGATTACCCGAACGAAATCTGCTGCGCGTATTCTTAAGTTTATTGCAGCCAGGAGCGGCGACTATGCCTGTGCCTGGGTTTGTGTGTACCTGCGGATCATGGCAGGAAGCATAATTTCCCATTGATGTGGAAAACAAAAGGAACAACTTTTAAGCAAATAACAAGCGAATTTATTACACCGCTGCTCGAGCTCAAGCTCACGTAACGACTTTCATCTTGGCCTCGAGCTGCATGCGGTGGATGGTCTAATAAAATATCGACAGCGCCGAAGATTGCTCTTATTGGCGCTGGTGGTGGCAGCAATGCGCTCGGCACGCTGTGTCTGTGTGGATGTGCAGTTGCGTTCGTGGGTGTGTGCGTGTGCGTGTGCGGATTATGGCAAAGGAATGCAAAATTGTCGAATTTGATTTTCAAGAATTTCATTATGTAGGTAAAATCGTTTAATCGCAATTCGATGAGCTCAATCAAGGATGCCTGGGCGTGTTTAGCAAGTGTACACGCACACCTACGTACACAGCTTTTGGCAGCAATGCGCGCCAAGGAACATGTAATAAGAATTTTACGACCTTGTTGAGAGAAAACTCCGCCAGAAGTGGCAATTCAACGTTGTTGCTCGATTGGGTTGATTGGCTTTCATGAATTTGTTCCAAGCGCACTTTCATAACATCTTTCATAACAACTTAAATTGGTGGTTTTTGCTGTACAAAATTGCCTTGCAATAATATGAGCGCTCAGGTGCATTCTCGTTTCTTAAAGGACTGCATAGGCGAGCCGCTACTCGAGCAGAAAATATTTTTGTTTCTGCAAGCATACTCTTCATTCATTAAAGGAATTATACAAATCTTATACTCTGATGAGTACGCAGTATTCTAAGAATGTTCATCGCTAAAACTGAGTGTAATCTCTACTTGAATGGGTGCGTGGTGGGAAAGAAGGAGCCCGAAATGCGTGAGTACGAAGAGCTGGGCAAGCTCGCCGACAGGRAAATGCTCGAAAAGCATCCGCTTGTATGACCCAAAGAGGTGATCTAGTGGCTGATCTTAAGAGCACACTGAACACTTCTTCTTGCTGAACGACAGTGAAGGTATATCAACTGGGGATGGCGAACCGAGTCCATATTCAACATATTCCAAACCACTATGATGTGGTTTGGATGGTAATGATCAGCCTAAGGAACAACAAAGCGGAAGCGACTGATGCATTCCCGGCTGGGGCTATTCAAATCCACATGGGGGGGCCCCACAGTCTGCGCCAATTACCGTGGCATAAGGCGCCTTAATATCCCACTAAGGTCTTATCGATCTTAGTGTGTGAAACATAAAACTTGAATTGAAAGATAACTACTGGACCTTATCAGTGTGTCTTTAGACCTGTAAAATCTACTACCAACCAGATTTTCACCATGAGCCAAATTGTGGAAAATACCCTTGAAAAGAAGCTTGGCACACACCACCTTTTCGTCGATTTTAAAGACACCTTCGGCAGCACGAAAAGGAGCTGATGCGTGGAGAAGGACCTGGCGGCCCTTGTTTTCTCGACAATAACCGTGTAAGCGTTGTCTACGCCAGTAACGAAGAACAAGAATGATGGGTTTTTCACCTAACTGGGATTGTAATCTAGCAAACACAAGCTCAACTTGATACTGAGATTTCTCTATTAAATTTCTTCAACACCTGTTCGGAATGAGTTTTTCAGGAATATCGAAAGCTATATGATTGAACTACCCCTATTTGGTGGGTGTCTACATGAAATTCGCTTAATTTTTTTTTTTCACCTAGGTTTTTTTTTTTAATTTTTCCATCCAAATATTAGGTTGTCAAAAAAGTCTTGCGGTATTTTTTATTTATTTTTTTTTTATAACGGTTTGATGACTCATGCCCAGCTCTTGACTGATGCTACGGCTGCTACTATGCCGATCTCTTTCGACCAATTCAGCGATTTTATCGCAATTTTCAACGACAGGCCTTCCGGAGCGTGGCACATCTTCGACCACCTCTACACCAGAACGAAAGCGTTGAAACCATCGTTATGCGGTGGAAATGGAAACTGCATCGAGTCCATAAACTGCACAAATTTTATTGGTGGCTTGAGATGCATTTTTGCCTTTATCGTAGTAGTACTGTAAAATATGCCGTATTTTCTCTTTACTTTGCTCCATGTTTGCGACGCTATAACTCACGAACGACTTAAGAGAAACGATAATCAATCAAACATGTGTTAGCGCGTGAAATGAGGTTTCCAAAAGGGTATAACATGACCCGATGCGACGAATTAAACTAGAACTACGCGCTCTCAGTGCCAACTAGCGAAAATACCGCAAGACTTTTTTGTGACGGTTCCTACACCCAGCGCACCACCCTTTAGGAACATTTTTGGCTACCCAAAGGATAGTTTGTCAAAGACTGGAAGTCGTGAGCTGCTTGAGTCATATGTAAAATAATCGTTTCTGCCCACTCCCAAGTGAACTTTCCCCACTTGCGTGAACTTCTACATATGGCTCCATCCTCCTAACAGTCGTAAGTTTACTAAAATTAAGAGCCTTCTTCTAACCGCAATAACATATAGAGAGCATAAATTCCAATTAGACGAAGGATTCCTCAGCATATGCCCAAAGTCATCATTCATATTCACCGGAGATGGCTTCCACCGCTAACTTTGCAATGATATAAATTCAGTTATAAAAAGTAAACAAACAACAAACAGCGAAAATCGCGGCAGTAAAAGTTTGCAACAATTAATGCATAAATTAACCTTCTTAAGAAAAATCATTCAACACAGCTTATGATTAATTCCTAAACCGCAGGCAGCATTGGAGCAAGCACGAGCGTTTCTAGCTGAATAAAAGCCACAGGCAGAGTCACACAAAGCCCAAAGTTAAAGTGTAACAGCGAGATATTTTGCACTAAGCACACAGAAGTAAACTTAAAGACGTCCCACAGACTCCATAAGACACGCAATACAAAGCAAACAGACAGACAAATAAAGAGCATCGGTAATGCCGTTGATGGAGAGCGCGCCAACTCGTTGTGAGCTGCGAGTTTGAAACCGTCAAATGTTGATGAAGTTCTTAAGTTAATTATAAATTTGTTGGCAACCGCAAACAGCGAGCAAATGTTTTTATTTCCCCCAGACACACACACACACGCACGCTCGCTCCCATGCAAGCGGTAAAAAGTGCTGACCGGGACGGGACGTGGTAACTGTGCGCAGGAAGGGTTGAAGCGCGCCGTGTGCCCCGCTTGTCGCAGCGTTTTTCGGAATTAAAAGTTTATCCGGCTTTTCGTTAATGCTCACTGCTTTTTACAGCAGCCTCGTCGCCGTTTGATTTTTTCGTTTGCTTAATTCCCTGTTATTTTTTGTTGGAAATTGAATTAGCCTCCTCTGCAAGCTAAACCGGATGTCATAGCTGCTCACAGAGAAGCGTCGCGATTTCTTAGCTGGCATGAGTAATTGCTTGAGTCGTTCACCTCGTGTACCTTCGGAATCCACATACATACCTTGAGTGCTATTAACCAGCCGCAGCCCCAACCGCTCGTTGCTTGCTTATCTTTTTAACTTTCGCCATCTTTATTTACCTTTGGTAAACTTAAATGCGAATTAAAAATGCAAAAATGTCTTGGGCCACGCTGTCTTTGCATCGCTAAGCAGTGTTCCAGTTAAGATTCGTTCGCGGTTTACGGCGTCTTAAGCGCGACACACTCGTCTCGCCGCATCCTGGCAGCCGTTGACTGAGGCACTGAGCCCGGTGAAGTGTCTCGTGTCTCTTAAACAAACAGCAACTACGAAGAAGTTAATTAAGAAGCAACAAAGTGAGTTTGTCTTTTAATTGTAGGTACATTAAATATGTTTCTCCTTTATGCCGCGCAGACAAATACACAAATCAAAGGCTTAGCCTCGGAAATATGCCGCTGGATGCTTTTACCCAAATTTTGTATGCGTTCATTAGATTTTACTTCGTTAAAAAAATACATTTGAAGCATTTAAATTTTTTCCTTAATAAAATATTTATATTTTACTGCGAAGCAGTTGGGTAAAGATCACGCTTTTTGTTCAAAAGACTTCGAAACTGGTTATTGTTTGTGTTTCGGGCGTGAAAATACTACCGACTCCATATCTCCACAGCTTCAACTTCGTTTAGGAATTATATATCGAGCACATCCTAAACTACAAGACCGCGATCTTGGAACAGGTCCATGCTAAGAGATATCAGTGAGCAGTCAATGATCTTAAAGTAATCATTTCGAAGATACTAAGGAAGTTGATGAAAATCAGGATTTACATTTCCATAGAAGCGAAGAAGGAAACGATCCTGATCCTGAAACGGATAGAATTCCGACAACGAGGATGTGAACTATAAGAAAAGTAGTGTTCGGCTATATTGTAGCATTGATTTTCGCGCTAAAAGTGGCGCTGAACTACTCTTAAATAGAAATAAATGTTGGTCTTTTGTGATTCCCGAAAACTCCTGAAAATGGGGCCTCAGATTCTCATAGATTGACGAAGCGTTTTGCGCTTACTACATAGTTGTTAAGGCGGTTAATCTCAGCCACTCCAGTAAGTTAGTTCGTCGAAGGTTTGTCTACCGAGATATTTCAATATTAGTCTGCTTAGACTGGAAAGAAGAAAGTGCCTAAATGGCTCCACTACAGTGTCCAACAAAATATTAAGGCATACTGCGTATAAGTCTATTGGACCTTCTCCCGTCTGAACACCTACAATTGTGCTGAAATAGACTATGCTAAGGATAGATAGATAACATGGGGGCCTGCATTTTCGCCTGACCCAAATATACAGTAGCCATGGGTGCTTCAGAAGCTACCTATTCAAATATCGTCAAGACCTTAGTTCATATTGTCCGACGTATACAGACTGTGTTAAAGACTCTGAACACGTACTCCTTCATTACCCTAGGTTTTTATATTATAAAGGCAGAGCGGAAAACCACACTCGGAGGTATTCCCATGATGAGAAATTTGACTGCTCTTATGTGCAAATCCTCTGTACAATGGAAAGCTGTCAGCGAAGCGGCGGCAATATAGGAGACTTAAACGCCTTCTTCTCTCGCATGACTAGATACTTTGTCCAGTATTCCAGGACAAGTAATTCAGAGAACCTCTTTCAGTTCCCTCTGTGTCAAAAGGATCTCCCAGCCGCACAAGCTCTGGTTGAGGAGGTACAGTGAAAGACCTACTCACTTCCAATCAAATGAAAATGGGGTGCGCGCTCTAGCAAGCCAAAGACTATAGAAAAGTAAGACCGACTTCTGAAACATATGCTACACAATCATATTTAATTTTCTAAGAGCACATTCAACTTCCGCTTACATCGAAATCGAAAAAATCAAATCAAATTCGCGCGAAAGTTCATCCTACACATACATATGCCCCACTTCTTCCTAGTTTGTATGTAGTAACTTTAGGTAGTAAATGACTACCAGAAACTGCAGTTTTTGCCTGACTGGTGGCAGACGATACCGCTTGACAGCGGTTACCCCAACTGCCACCACTGCCACCGAAGACATTGTGTCGCTGTGCCGTTTTTGTGAAAGTAGCAGACATTTGTTGATTTTTGGGCTTGTGTTGCAAGTGAAAATGCGCCAGTCTACAAAAGAGGCGCAAGACGCGTCAGCAGAAAAGAAGCGAAAAAGTAGAATTAAATTAAAATGCAAATTAGGTGGCGCAAGTGCAACAATCGCAGCCACCGAGAGAAGAAGCGCAGAGCGACAGACAATATGTGACGAGGTGGCTCAGGCACATACAAATGTACACACTATAGAAAAGTGGCAAAGTAGATTTCTGTAGCGGTGCAATGAAGCCATTTCACCAAGTCTTCTTCCCGACATTCACATTGAGCCTGGTTGAGATGACTGGCGGGACGGTGGTTTCATGCAGAGCAGTCAGGTGGCCTACGTACTTAAGTGTGTGAGCATGCAAGTTCGCGAGCGCAGAGGAAGTGACAAATTGTTATAAACAAAATATTTACGTTCGGCATCAGTGCCGTCGCGAAGGGATTTACGCAAAAAACGCATTACCTATGGAGGATTCCTGCGCGGAGTCCTTCCCCCAGGCGTACCGGCAGTGCACTGTTTACCTTTGTAAGTAAATTGCTTTTGTTGTTATTTTTGTGCATATTTTAAATGCCTTTTTCACATTTTTCCACACTCAACGCCCGGCTTCTCCGTTGCTTACTGTGACTTATGCGAAGAGATGAATCTATTCCACTCGCTTGTTGTTGCTATAAATTATGCAAAGAAGTTACTTAATGCCGTTGTAACCTTAATTTAATCTTGTAATCTGTTTTGTGGCAAGTGTAATAAATAATTCACAAGTACTTCGCGTTTACACTTTGCCTTCGTGTTCGTCTTGTTGTTGCACTACTCGACTTCCTTGTTGCTTGGAAGCACCTTTTCGCGTGAATTTGATGAATCGCTTTGTTGAAGGCCATAAGACACCAGCTTAGCAAGCGACTGAGTGGAATTTTATACTTTGGTATTTATGCGAGCTGAAAATATTTTTTCAATTTTTTAGTTAAAAAATAGGAGAGTCTCTCGTGCAGAAAGTAGTTCACAATTAGTCCACAGATTCATATTTCTGTTGTAGACTCATGTTTAAAGACACACTATTCTAAGTGGATCCTCATGGCTGCACTATGCTTTATTTAATTTAACAATTTACTCTGAGGTTACTTAAAATTTCTAAATTCAATCCCATTTGTCAACTAATGAAAGTAAGTTGGAAGAAGTTAAGGTAGAATTTATAAAGACCGTTGATGAAACGATCCATTGAGAAATCACAGGGTTTATGAAAAAATATACTGAGCTGTACAGTTTTTGCCACATATTTCTGCCTTTAAATTGTCAATTTTCACTCCCAGAGAGATATTTTAAGATTAATCCACCACTATAGATAGCTGCAGGTCCTTGCGATATCGAGCAATACATGTGTTGCTCAGGTAATTCTCCGAAGTTCTGTTTCTTTGAGGGAGGTACGTTCCACTTCAATAGCAGAGTTGCTGTACAGGCCGGCGCAAGTAATAGTTTCGGAGATACCACCTTGAGAACTTACACGCTCAAGGCTAGCTAGACTAAGTGCACCGTCTTTAAAGGAGTTTTTCTTGAAACTGTATTCGAAGTCGATTGGCAAGAATTCTCGAAAACTACACAACCGATCTTCATGAAGTTTTACACTGATTTTTGAAATACCGCTCTTAAAGACTTGGACGAAGGGTTTTTTTCCATTAAAAATATTTGAAAAAAAAAAATGTCGCGAAGTTTTCAGTGAATTTTCTATTTTGTCTGCCAAATATCCAATTTTCAGCTTTTTTTCCTTCGTTCAAGTATTAAGTTGAAGTTTTAACTGCGAAACGTAATTTTCACTTTAAATGATCCTGTAAGGAGTTATTCGATGGGTAACTGGACAGGACGAAAATTTCAGAATTTCTTTGTTAATAGTGTCTGTTCGTAACAATAAAAAATTCTAATAAAACGTAACAGAAAAACAATTTTTGAAAAAAGGCGGTTTTCTACCCGAGTAACGCCTGAATTTCGCTGTGCTTAAAGCTGGTCAAGGTGCGCATGATATCCGTATTACTGCCGGCATCATGCTACTTCGACGTTAAACTTGCCTGAGTGTTTGACCTGAACATTGTAAAACCGATAAAATTGCAAAAAAACGCGATCTTACCCAAATTCCAGCTAGATAGAAACGAGAGGGCTCCTCTGCCTTCGTGTATTCGGGTGTCGTACTTATGAAACTCGCTCGTGCTCAGCAAGCGGCGGCCAGCAGCCAGCACTTGTGGGGTTTAGCCCAGAGTGGAAGGTAGAACGAACACTGAACTTAGAGCTTAAGAGCTAGAGGCGAGGCTCCAATCACCGCAATTATAGGTGTCCTAACTCGACACTGTTCCATTGGAACATATGCGGCGAATTTAAAAGCTTTCAAGGACGCAAACAAATTTGCAATGAAGAAGATCTCCTGGAAATATCTAGATACTGTCACCATCACTGTTCAGCTTTCGCCATCTCAGGTTGAATATCTCGGTTACCATAATTTTTACCGGCGAATTGGCTGGAGTAGGTATTAGCCTCTTCAATAAATTTCTTTCAGGCTCAGGTGTCTTGTCAAAATACTACAGCCGTTTGATCCAAACTTAGAGGTTCTGGATATCCCAATGGCTAGGCGTCTCTAGTTCTCGAAGTGGAATTATTCTTCACTCCATGTGAAATCAGCCTTTTTGCTTAAGTTTATTACTTTATTATGATATGTTATCCTAAATTCCATTTAAATTACGAATAGTTTACTATCTTTAATCTTAAGAGCATTATTGAAACCTTCAAAATCTACATACAGATGGATATAAACCATATGTCAGCGTACCATTTTTGGCTTTTAAGTAATTTTAATAAAAGTGAAGAGCAATTCACCTGTCAGCAGACAGAGACAACTCAAAAGGTTTCCCAACTCCACAACCACAAAAAATAACAACAATGTAAAAGAAGAAATCAATACAAAATGCATAAATCACTAAGCAGAAATTGTCTCTGAACTTGAAGCAGATAAAAAGAAATAAATACGAAATCCCAAAGCTATTTTATTATTCAATTGAGAGCGGCGAACAAATCGCGTTTCAATACTCCTTTCGCTTGCCCTTGCGGCACCGACACACACACATAACGCAGCCACGTATGTATTTCAGCGCAAAGGTGAGCGCCAGACACTTGCGGCTTCATACAATAACAAGACATGCTCATATACAAATATATGTGGTACTACAATACCAACAACAAATGAGCGGAAGCAATCTGCCACAACACGTTGCATGCGCATAGCTGCTTCCGCCACCGAATATCGTCACTGCGAGTGTTGGTGTGTGCGTGTGTGTCGGGTGTTGCAAGCAACAATGTGTCTGCTTTACTGCCTTCCGCAGCGGATTCGCTTTCGAACTCTATTGAAAAGCGATAAAAATCGCTTCAGCTTTTCGTGCACGTTTGTGGCTGCCTGTGTGTATGTCTGTAAATGTGTTTGTGTGCGCTGCAAGACGTGTTGTTTTTAGCATGGCGTTGTGCTGCACGTTTCGGCATCCTTTTGCGGCTTGTTAACGTGTGGCGCCGCGCTTCGCTTCGCATGCGAATTTGTATTGTCTCAACGAGACAGCTGCTGTCGCGCTTACTGCCGGTGTTTTGTTATTGTTTGGCCGTAAAATTATACAAGCTGCGGTTTTTCGCTATCTTCCCTTTTTTCACATTTTTGTGTTGCCGTTATTTTTGCTCTATTCCGTTACTTTTTGTCGTCATTTATCCTTTCTATAAACACCAAAATCTCCGGCAGCTATTGATTGCAATTTTAATATATTATTTCCGTTACAAGCGAAGCGAACAAGTGTCACGAAGTTGTTGCCACAGCTGCACGCCACACATAACCTCTTTAAAATGTACCTTTGTCGTATACATATATACATAAATGTACACTTGTGGACAGTGTTTGCTTTTTATAAAATTTTACAGTTTGAAATAAAGGCATTTTTTGTTGACATTTTTTCCATCACCACCTTCCATATGGAAAGCTTTTTCTCGAGACCTAAATTATTTGGCACACTTCAGCGCTCCGCCAAATGACGTTTAAGCCACTAGCATCCATAACCGTGAAACGCCACACGCATGGTTATCGATTGCTACATACACATATGCCCAAAACGTCGACGTGCGATAAGCATTAACCACACTGCACGGAGCGCAAGGAACGCCTGAAAGCACGCCACTCGTATGTCGTTTACCTTATCTCTGGACCGCAAAACTGCACTTTGTACTGATATATTTATAGTATTTGCTTCTAGAAGCAGGTAGCGCTTCCGAATTGAATCAATCAATTACTTCCGTTCCATTGCTGTGGCTAATTGACTGTGTCTAAGTAGGCTTTTTAGAATGCTCACATACCCATGTACATATGTACTAGTATATACACCTATGCACATATTTGAGTGAGAAAAATTCTAAAAAGCTGTGGAAAACGTGATGAAGTTGTTGTTATAAAGAAGCGTGTGCAGTTTTTAAAATCACATTATAATGTTTTTTCCTTCCCTAATAACTCTAAAATCATACATATTGGATAATCGAAAATATGTTTTCGCTTATTGATATCGTAGTTTTTGTTAATTTATTTATACGTATAATTATAAAAAAATAAGTTGAAATTTGATCAGAAATACGAAAAGACTTTTTCGACTACCTAATACGGATATATCGTTAGGAAACTGATTTAGCCAAGAGTAAAGTGGAAAAGTATAGAAAAAAGTTTTATCGTAAATGGGATATTTTCAAGTTCTATGCAAAATTGGATATAGACTTCTTCAGAATGATAAACCTTGTAGGCAGATGGTTGGATCCCAATATTTGGAACAGAAGATCTGAATGTGTCTCAAATCCTGTTCTTTGTAGTTTGCCAGGCTTGCCCACATGGTATTTTAAGCAATTTGTTTGGACACTGCGACATATGCAGATTTTCTTCTAATGAAAACCTTCCACAGGCAATGCAAGTCAGGTTCGCTTTCAAGCCATATGTCAAGGACTATTTCAAATCTTATTAAATAAAAGTCCTAAAAATAATAAAGTCTCGAATGGAATAGATCAAAATCTACGCTATACTCGTATTCTTAGCGGCTTCGGAGAAACACTTTATTTTCTCCTCATTCAAGATTTTCTTAGAGAACGATCTGAAGTCCAGTTTAAAACACATATACCACTATTTCGAGCAGGAAATGAAAATTAAAAGAAAATTAGAAACAAGTTCCTTAGACAGCATTTTCTTTATATTTCAAACGAATAGGGTATTATGGGGTTTTCAATTAAGAGAGCTACGTCCAATTTATGGTCGTCATCATCGTTCTGTCAGATCGTGAATTGAGCATCTAGTGGAAGAATTTGAATCCACAGGCACAGCTCAAAATGTTCCCGTGCCAGTGAGACACAGAAGTGTCTGTAGTATCTAGAATATTGCTGTACCCAGTGTACAACTTGAGGAAGACGCTAATCAGCCCCTCACACCTCGTTCTCAAACGTTGGGCATCTCTGTGACATTATTGTGTCGAATTTTGCGAAAAGATTTTGGTCTACATTTTTACAGGATAAAATTGACGCAAGAACTGAAGGCTTGAAGCCGGCTGTGCAACAGCTTGAAAATTATCCGGATTTTCACCGAAAAATCATTTTTAGCGATGAGGCTCATTGCTGGCGAATGACTTCGTCACTAAGCAAAATATGCATTATTGGTCAGAAAGCAATACACACGTACTCCATGAGTCACCATTGCATCCCGAAAAAATTACGCTTTGGTGCGGTTTATGGGCCGGCAGCGTCGTTGAGCTTTACTACTTCCACGATTATCAAACCTGGCTCGTTACTGTGCATGAGAATATTTTTGACCCGAAATTAATGATATGGACTTGGACAATATGTGGTTTCAAGAGGATGATGCCTCGAGCATTACAGCGAATGTCACAATCGATTTATTATTATCTCATTAAATAGCCGCCTTGGTCGTGTGTTTCTATATAGACCAACTTCGAGATAGAAGTCTGAACTTGTGTACACGTTCCCTTCTCCTCAAGAATCGACTAATTTGCAGGAACCAGCGTTATCGGATCTCTGTATAGCATATAACTGCCGTACAAACTGATAACTCGAAATTCAGTCTTTGTATGGACAACTCTTTAATTTTACGGAGAAACTGATCGAACTATTATAGCAATCCTTACAATACGTCCTTACAATACATCAATATAAAGAACTTTTTATACTCTTCCACACTACAGAATACGCAGCTGCGGAGATTTTTAAGACTTATTGGCAACCAAAGTTAACTTTTTTCCTCATTTTTCTATAAATCCACTTTAGAGATAAGCGGATATAAGATACTAACTTTGTTATAGTGGTGTTCTGATACAAAGGTGTTTAAATACTCAAAAGCTGAAGGAGTGAACAAAGCCATTGATCCTGCTGTGCATTAATGCCTATATCCGTTAAGCGATTCATTCGGCGATTTGTTTGCACACACATATGTACGTTTAAATTCGTTTTGGGGTCAGTTTGTGTGTGTCGACCTGTTTGTTTCCTTTTTGGCTTGTATTGGTGGGTGAGTGAAAAATTGGTCAGCGTCCAAACAATTAGCACGGAAACAATGAGCCAATATTGGTTGATGGAGCTAAAATGGATTATTACACAAACATAAATTACGCGTCGCAGTCGGATGCGAAAAATGCACACACATACATACAAACAACCACATAGTCATAGGCTTACGTAAGGGCAACAACGACAACGATGCATAGGCTGGAGCAAGCATATGCAGCCGTGAAGTGAAAGGGTGAAAGCCAGTCAAAGAGGTAATACGCAAATGCATTGCAAGGCGTGCCTGAAATATTGGGGTGGGTCGAAAAGCATAGTAGGGTTCGTTTTCTTTTAACTAATAGCATAACACTTACATATTTTCTCGGAATTTTCAATGGCAGTTATTTCTAGTTCTACATTAGACTAGATAGATCAGCGACATTTAAGAACAAATTGAAAAATTTTGAGCCACCCTACTCCGCACGTGTGCATGTATGCATAGCCGCAACGGAAGTTCATTCGATTACTCGTGCGATCGGCGCGCTGACCATTTCGGCAACCGCGACAGGCAGTTATAAACATGTATGCGTGTGTGTGTGTGGCTGAAAGTGCATTTGAAAGTATGAATGCACTGGAGCCCATCTACAAATTGTAGGCCAAAAATATTAAAGTGTTCGGGCGTCGAGTGCTCTAATGGCTGGGCAGTTCGAGTGAGCGCGGCCCATCGCGCCCCTGAGCCGCAGTGCGAGCAACGCGCAGCCATAAGTTCTGTCGGCCATTCAAGTGCAGTGGCATGCACTTGAAACACTTCCGTTGTCGCAGCCGCCAGCCCCAGTGAGTTAGTGAGTGCACCACTGCATTTTTACATTCACGAATGCAAGTCCGCATATGTGTGTGTGTTTGTGTTTGTGTGCTGTTTTTTACGCATCATCGCCGCCTATCCACTGTAGTGGTCGCGCTCTGTTGCCTCGTCTCTTGGAGCTCGGTACTCGGCGCATTACACTGCATTGTCCACTCTTTAAAATAACAATAACGAAACGAGTTTTAAAAATATTTGTGCCGGTTTCGGTTTTTTCGCACTTACACACGCACACTCACTCACACTCGGACGGCGCGCACTTCAAGTGCGTTTTTGTGCGGTTGGGGCTGCGGGTTGTTTTATTTGACGTGGTGCTCTTGTTTTGTTTGTTGTTGCACTCGTTCTTTAATTTTTCACTTGCTGACTCTGGCTCTCGGAGGATTTGTGATTGCGCACTTTTGAAAAGTGAATGCGGCTTAAAGCCCAGTATCTGGACACCGTCCCCAAGCACAAGGCTCGAATGCGCAGCGGAACGGTTCTCTACTTGATGCGACGCTGTGTCCGTGTGTGAGGGTTCGTGGGGCTAGAAGTCAGAGTCGGCAATAACCCAATTAACTGGTTTGAGGAGTGTTAAGTTACAAATTTCTTTAACAATGGTGAGTCTATCAAAACCACAGCGAACAAATCAAGGTTTTCTTCTCCGATTACGTGGTTATAGCGGAGTTCACAACAGCCAAGGATGTTTTCTACTTTTCATTGGTAGTGGTTTCGCCTTCTCACTTTAGCTTCAAACGGACTTTTTGTGGCTCCTCGGAGGATTCTTGATGCAAAACCAAACAACTTATTCCCACTTACACACGGCTCCATCCTCCTGAAGGTTTTAGCAGCGGATAATAGCAAATCTCGAACCAAAGCCTTCTAATTGTCTTCTTAATATCAATCAGCCATTCGGCGGCGCCTTTATAATTTTTTAACCCTAGCCTTGATCACGCCCACTTAAAACTTAGCTGATCTTGACATATTTATCGAGGGCTTAGACATGTTAAATTCGGAGAGAGAAGTCATAACTTCCATTTTTTAAGTGTAATATCAGCTATCTTTTTCTCTTTGGACATTATCATATATCTCCGCTGCTGAAAGTTGGAATATCTCAGCGAAGTCATAACGTTCTCAGTGCTGTATGCCTTATAGCCTTAAAAGGAATAAAAATATACTCCTCTTGACTTGGTTCAGTTATTTTGTATAGCAGCTCGGAGTTTGTCCCATTCCCTTGTACAATAAACTTGCTAAATTCGCGAAGACAATTTGTCAAATAAAAAAGTTTTCCTGAGAGAACTGCATTTTTATCGATCAGTTTGTATGACATATAGTGGACCGATATCGGAGAGAGCAGCATCTTGAAGAGAAAAGAACATGTGAAAATTGTCATTGAATTGGCTTAATCGAATCAATCTTGATATTGCATAAACTTCTTGAAATGAACTCTTACGAGAGATCTTAAAATAAGGCATGATCGGGTAATCCTACGTAGAACCCGAAAAGCCAGCAGCTATAGATGGATTCTTTGATGATAATGAGAATTCACTGGTGAGGCTAATATCGAAAGAACCAAAAAAACTGTCCAGGTTATTTCGCAAATTCGGTAATTCAGAAAATTGTTTCTTGTCACCTCTCTTATACTTTTCGACTTGGAACCTTGACTGTAGACGCATCGCTCACCGTATTATCCTTATTTGACTCAATTAGCACTAAGCGAAAAATATTTACTTTTGTATTATTGTTGAATACAACAAAGCAGCTGCACGAGCGGTGATTTACAAGCCCACTGTCGAATGCTAATTGGGCAACGAGTAGGTAGAAAAGCGCTCGTTCCTAAATGCGAGTGTGGAAGCCGCTGCGCGCGCCATGTATTGCGTTGTGGCTGCGCTGCGGTGTGTTCAATGAATTGTGAACTTTATTTTCAATTGACGTCAATTTGATTTTTTCTTCATTCCAACTGCTCCGCCACACGAAGCCCCCTTAGTTCGCTCATCGCCACTGCCGTCTGTCTACACCACATTCGCTTTTTAACAGCCGACTATTTTTTGAGATTTTTTTTGGAGTTCGTGTGCTGCACATGGTTGCAAATGAATGTGTGTGGCGGTGTGTGTATGTTGGCTTCCACTCGATTCACCTGCACTGTTATGACGACTTTATTATATGAGTATTTTTCATTTCTGTTGCATTTTGTTATTCTATTGTTTCGATCGGCTCGGCGGTGTTTTTCCACCGCGCGCACTTTTATTGAGCTTTCGCATTGTCGATTGGTGGCGCTTTTGCACTTCTTGATTTTCGCCCTTCAATGACAATGAGCGGAAATGAGTTATGTTGCCGTGCATGCGGTGCAACGCAATCATGTCACACACTCCTCCTTTGCGCCCTTGTGCGTGTGTGTGTGCGCGCTTTCGCAGTTTATTTTGCTCCATGAGGCGTTGCAGGGGGGCAGCTACCGGCAGCTTGGTGGCGGCAGACGAATAAATCAACGCTTGCGCGACTTTATTGTTTGTTAAAATATTGTGGCATAATATTTTCTGATCAACGGTGATAAATAAAGTTCGCGATGGATAGATAAGTGCCTGTGCAATATACAATTTGGCATGCGCTTATACGCGCATAAAATATTTTATGATGCACAATTGCACAGCGACGCACCAACACACCAATACCCTTGCACTATATAAATATGTGTGTGTATGTGTATAGTGTGTTTATTGGCGGTGATAGTTGGCGCTGCCGGGGAGTTGGGAGTTGGGAATGCAGCAGTTTCGGCACACGCAGCCACTAGACAACAAAGCTCGTTTAATTTGAAACAAAGATTTTGATTTATTTGAAATTGGCTAAATAAAATTTTATGTGCAACGCAATGCTTAGTCACGCATAAACAAGTGAAGCTCTTTGTCCATGCATTACGTATATTTCGAAAAAAACGAGACGAGAACGTTCGAGAATTTTAGCCGAAATAGTTTCTACACCCAAAATGTGTTATCCTTAAAATAATATCGTCTAATTCCTATACTGTCTACACGACGATTTCAACAGAAAAGAATGGACGACTCGCATGAGGCAACTTTCGATGACTCCTTACTGGTTAATGAATGCTTTGTGCCACTCAAATATTTGTGTTATTATACATAATAATTTTGACACTTTTTGCGATAGTGTAAAATTGGATAATAACAAGCACAACTCTCCATATCACGGATTTGGTAAAAGCTATTAAAAAATGCGATAAATCAATAAATAAATGTGTTAGAGATATTAGGCGAAATTGTACAAAAAGGCATAAATCTAGTACCAAAATTGGACAAGGGAAGTGTTAACGCGCACCTTTAAATAAAACCCCATATCTCGGACACCAACCCAACCAGTTTCATCCGAATTCGTTGGTGACATTAGAATTTTACAGTGTAAATATAGGCAAGAAGAAAAACAACCACGACTACTTCCTATATAACCAAATTATAAGATTCATCTGATTCATTCACTTTCCAGTATACAAATCAGACACCAATGAAGTTTTAAAATTGGCCAAGTCGGACCATAAACGTTGTAGGCCCACAGACACCGAAGATGTTGGAGCTAGTGCTTGTAGCTGTCCTTTTAATATTATATATCAGTCAATCTTTGATATACAAGTATTATTACAAAAATCCGAAAAGAATGTTTCTCTGATTATAGTATGCTTTTAGGTCAAAAATGAGTTGAATCGGATCAATAGGTCCATATACCTAGTAGAAATATGTATTTTCGAACTTCCGGCTGACTTTATATCGCATATATCGCCCAATATGTAAAAGTGAGTGCACCTGTTTTTGTACTAATAGCGTATCTTACAAATACTAAAAGAATATGCTATAGTTTGACCTCAGAAAAAACTACAAAAAGAGTCATTGACCTCATAAAATGAAAACAAAAGGGTCCTTATCTTCAGCAAAATGTTGTTGACTTCCCTAAACGTAAACAAAGGTTGTGAACTTGGCTAAATGTAAACAAAAGAGCCCTTGACCTCATAATATATACAAAAGGGGTCATTGACCCCATAAAATGTAAGCAATAAATTCATTGACCTCAATTGATCTAATATTGTTGACTTGGATAAATGTAAATAAAGGTCAATTGACTTGGCTAAATACAAACAAAGGTTGTGGACTTAACTAAATGTAAGCAAAAGGCATTGACCTCATAAAATGTAAACTAAATCAGATCCTTGAACGAATTTTGGCATGAATTACAACACTACAATCTACGAGTATATTATCACACCTTAATGAACTTAACGAACAATATCAACCCGAAAACAATTTTAAATGTTGCAAAAGTATATAATGTTCGATTACACACGAACTTAGCCTACTTCACTTGTTGACGATTCTTTCTAAGTCGCTCTAAGGTTTGAATTTTTTTTACAAAAGAACGAAAATCAGAAAACTAAATTTTGAAAAGTTTTTGACCATTGACTATATTCATATAATGTAATAAAAAATGTGTTTGGTATTTGAATTTGAGATATTTTAAGACATTTTTCCGGAGATCGGCTACGGAATTCAAAACATTTCAAAATGAAAATCTATATTGATTTTATTTGTTTCATAACAACAACACAAAAAAATGATTTTAAAAAATGCGGGACAAAACGACGTCTTTTAAGGATAAAATTAGACGTGCATAGGATCACATTCGCTTTTTATGTAATATTTGCTGAGGCCCTTTCGAATATCCCAGAAACCAAAAATCGTTTCCAATAAGTGCGAAAGAGATATATAAGAGATCATACTCCCATTAAAATTTAACAGTAATCTATATAGAGTGTACAAACTGCTTTCATGAGACGGATCGTTCAACACCACTGACGAACTTCTCTGTTATCCTAATCGTTTCTATGTCCAGGACAGGAGCTTACTGTTGGTAATCTAAACCTTATTTTCGCTTTTTAAAGTTCAGCGAAAGACCTAACCGAAAAGTATTTCAAAATATTTCCGTCACTCAAAATCATAAACACCGCTGCAAATAATACATACGACTTCTTAAAAAGCGAATTCTTAAATTGCTTCTTTAAATATATACTTAAATTTCCATAAACACCTTAAGAACTAGAAAGCAAATAAAAAGGCTAATAACTCGCGAAAAGAAATAAGTTTATATTTAAATTAGATGTGGGAAAGTGTGTGCGCCTGTGTGTGTTCTGCCCAGGAACACCATAAGACCAAATAAATTCTGCTTATCCCCATAAAATCGAAAACAAATTATTATTTTCTCGGCTTGTTTGTCAAAGGATTTTGCACTTTGTGCGCTCCAACACACACACACACATGCACAAACAGAGCAGAGTAACGGGAATGAGCACATAAAAATGTGGCAATAATGCAGAGTGAGAAAAGCCGTGAAATGACAGAGAAATATGCAATAAATTGAAAGTGTTGCCAATTCAATAAACACCTCGTGACTTGCGCCGGCCCCGTCGCGGCCGCTGCGTTGCATACTTGCAGGCGCATACAGCACGACCAACGCCGGGAAGACTACCACCGTGTGGGGCGACGCCCGGTAAAGCCAAAGCGCTAAGTCGCTTTAATGGCCAATAAAAGGAAAATGTTGTCACTGCGGCGTTTGTGCAAATTTCCATTGCCCGGATAATCCTTTCTCATTGCTCATTGCTCGTCGCTCGGCGCGCACACTGTCGATACATCCACACCGATAGGTATAAATACAAATAGATCTGTGTAAATGAATTACTGAAGGGTTGAAGGTGCTGCCGCTGCTGCTGCTGCTGCTTTGGTGGGCGGGGGCGAGGCGTTGTGGCAATTTTTCGCAATTTGCGCGACAGGCGAGTGCAGGCACCTTTGCTCCTTGTTGTCGTTCCTCAACTACACGTCCGCTGCTTCGCTCCGAGCAGCAAATAGTTGACTCTTTGTGCTTTTCTTTTTGCGAAAAGCATTTGTTGGATTTGCTAATGCTCCGTGCGACATCACGTTGCTAGAGCTTCTTCTTCTTCTTACTTTTCGATTTCATCTGGTCGTTTGTCGTTATTGAAATGCTTCGAATGGGGGCGCCAAAGTGAAAATCTATTTGCCAAATCCTACTTTATTTTTATCGCTTTAAATTGTTACGTTTTCAATCTTGGCAATCTTTGACAAATTTGTTTGCTATTATTATTGGTATTGTTGAGGTACGACACTGCACGTGCGCCTTATTGGGGATACTGGGGTTAAATGTAGCATGGAGGGCGGCATGGGCCAAGGAATTTGATACTAAACTCTTACTGGAAACTGATTTTAAAATGAGTATTATTCGGTTTGATCAAATTTAAATTGGATACAAATTCAACCTTATTCCCAAGCGCCAATGAGAATTTCAATATTGCTTCCGTACTAAGTCTAGAATTCCACAACATTCAAAACATTTGGACCACAATTCCTATGGCTGACTTTTTAACGGAAATAGCGGTCAATCGGTGAGATGAACTATTGAAGTTCAGAAAGAATCCTCCTTGCGTTTAAAATTAGTAAACTAAGTTTAATCAACTTTTCCAATATTATACCTGATATAGTCCATAACTGGGAGAACGTCTATCCCTAATAACAAAAATTCAAACTTGAGCGAAAATACTAAGCATAAAGATTTTGAAATATTCGTTTTACTTTCTTATAAAAATATCAGCCAATCTGCGTCTAATGAAATTCACAGAGTATTTTTTCCGGTAATAATAAGTCGTGGTGCCGAAATTGAAAACTTAGTGCCGATTTGCTAAGGTGATTCGATCTGAACAATTTCTTCGGAAATCGCGTTATTGCCTTAGACAATAAGCCATGCCAATTCTCGAAAAGATATCTCGTCAAATGAAAAAATTCCCCATACAAGAACTTGATTCCGGTCATTCAGTATTTATGGTAGCTATATAGTGAACCGATATCGGCGATTGCGACAAATGAACAGCTTCCTGAACATATGCAAAATGTCAGGTTGACATCTCAAAAACTGTAGAACTAGTTCATGCATAAACAGTCAGAAGAAGCAACAGACAGACTTTTTTTAAATTGACTCAGCTCGTCACGCTGATCCCAGTTGCCATGTCCCCATAATGACTTTCGTTATTCTCGCAGATGTAATGCCGACTGTCTGACATATCAGTGTGTAAGTTATACTCATGTAACGGGTGATCCAAGTGAAGGTACTTTTTTCAAATCTTCTTTTGAGAGATCAATCGTGAGCCGTGTTAATCTGTCATGTTATTATTGTTTGGCATTTCATCATGGAAAGGCTTACGAGTGAACAACTTTTACAAACCGTTGAATCGGCCTATTGAGCGTACTATTCGCAACACCATCACCTATATTGAGACCCAGTATTTATTATTGGATAATATTCAATCGAAAAGACCACGTCCAACACACAGTAAAAAAATATAGCAGCCACATCCGAGAGTGTACATGAAGACCGTGGAGAGTCGATTGGTGCCATTTGAAGCAACTCGGAATGAGGTTTGGAATCACCTGGCGACATCGTTTCGTTCTTGAAAGGTTCCAAGAAGATCGAAAGTTTTCCAGTTAAAATTGAAGCTCGTGATCTCGGAGACATTTGGTTTCAAAAGGACACTTCCCACACATCGTAATAATGGGTTTCTTAAGGGAAAAATTCGGTTAACTGACAATTTCATGTTTAGGGCTGGTCAATTGGCTACCAAGGTCATATGATATCACTCCGTTAGACTTCTTCCTGAAGGGATATGTAAAGTCTTAAGCCCATGCGAACAATCACGCGTGCCATTCTTCCGTTATCAGTCGAAATGTTCGAACGAGTTATTGAAACTGAACACAACGGATGCCTCGGACTGGAAATGGATCACACTTTAAAATGCATAAAAAATATTCCCGATATTTTGAGATGAATGCTTTCTCCTCATATTCGCATGTTTTCGCTTCAAAATTTTCAAGCAGATGGCCACGCTATAACCTTTTCCTTTCAAGGTAAAACCGCGTTAAAGAGATTGGCCTTTATTAAAGTAAATTTTAATTTTTCTCTGCTCACATTCTTTCCACCTCATGCCATGCTTTATATGAAAAAATCCTCTTACAATCGAAAATTTTAAATTTTAACTGTTGGAAGTAGCACACACACACACACACACATACGTTTGTAGGGAACGTGCAGTCGCTTAATGTCCCGCTGTCACGGAGCACCTGTCCGCCATTGTCAGCTCATTGAAAACACATAAAAGTGAAATATGGCAGTCGAAGTATTTCGCGGAGATGCAACAACAACAACAACAAACCGAACATTGTTGCAAGCACTTACACGCACCCATACACAAGTGCTTGCAAATGTCTGAAAGCATTTTTTCCACACTTCATCACCAGCACATACTCCAACACACACACACACACAGCGGCTCACTTTTGGGTGAAGGGCACACCTTCACTTGTGGACGCGCCGAAAAATGCATTGCTTTCACGACCGCGAAATGCGATTTACATTAAATGCGAAATGCAATTTTGTAGTGATTACGGCGGCAACAACAACCGCAATCGCGTTCACAAAAGTACCGTTATGCCATGCACAAAAGAGAAACGCAAATGCGGCCGAGCACAAGGCCCACACCACTTAAACACCTCACACACACACGTGCACATACTCACGTGCAACACAAACGCATTTTCATGCCACACACAGTGGATTTTTGCATAATGTTCGTAGTACATTTGTCTTATCAGCATTTGTTGCATGGCCATAATGAGTTGCAATTACATTATTGGCTGTAATTTGCATTGCAGCAGCCACGTTGCATTTGCATTGCCGCCGAGGCCGAATCGTAAAAGCTGAACTACCTTCCCCACCCGCGCTCATAGTTCCTTACCATTTTGTGAGCGAGGGAGCGGGTTTGAACTCATTTCAATGCTAGTGCCGAGTTGTTGCATGGTCGAGAACATATTTTACAAATGCGCGTGTGCATATAATTCAAATTATGCGAACGCATCTGTGTCGACACACACACTTGCAAATGAGCCCACAATACTGCGTAAGAGTGTTGCCACTTTAATACCACAAATTTAATATTTCACTGAAATCCATCTTATATGCAGTTTTTTACAACCAAAATTAATAAAATCCATGAAATTATGTTGCTTTACAAGTAATGAAACGAAAGCGTCCAAGTCTTTAACAAAAGTTCGTATGATAAAAAGCTTCAGCTTCCAAAACGCTCTGAAGAATTTCAAAAAATCATTAAGGTTTTAGCGCCAGCCGGGGTATATAGCTCAATCTAAATCCAAATCATTAAGTAAAAGGTTATGTGTATCCTCGAAACTAGTAAAGTTTATGATTTATAGGGAAACTTAAAAGGAACCAATCTCAGCACCTATATACTTTTATGAATACACACTGTGTAGCCCTACTGAAAGTTAAATTCGACATGTATAAATATGTTAAAAAAACTAATATTATTGCTCGTTAAGTACTCGTTATAAAGGGTGATCTATTTCGAAGCTCCCGACGATTTTAAAGAAAAAACACATAAACTTCAAATTTGATAGGGAACATTTATTATCATTCAAAAGTACATTCGTTGGCTTTTATTTTTTGAAGATTATCTCTTTCAAATGTTGGCGGCGGCTACGTCTCAGATGGTCCATGCATTGAGTTCAATTTTCGATGACTCGTTTGAGCCAGCCGAAATGGTAACTGACGAATGACACGCTTGATATTTTGCACGAAGCGGAGTTGTCCGCATAGTCTTAAAACTTTACATATCTCCCATAGGAAAGTCACACGATCTTGGTGGCCAATCGACCAGTCCAAAAAGTGAAACTATTTGCTGACCGAAGTGCTCTTTCAATAAACTCATTGATGTGTGGTAAGCATGAAAAATTCGTTTATCACGGCGTGATAACAATCGCCATTGACGGTGACGTTTTGAAGAAATATGGGCCTCTGATTCCACCGATGCACAGACCTCACCAAACCGTTGTTTTTTCTGGATGAAATGGGAGCTTTTGAATCTCTTCAGGTTGACCTTTGCCCCAAATGTGGTAATTTTGTCTGTGCACATGCCTTTTGAGCAAGAAATGAGTCGCACGAACAAAATTTGGGTGGAAAACGTTGGATCTTCTTGGATCTTTTCAACAGGGAAGAGATGTCGCTTGGGAAGGCCGAGGCTATTGAAAAAACGATATAGAGCTTCAGAAATTAAACCCTTCAATCCCTATTGGTAAGGTATCTGAAAATCTGCTTTTAATTCTATAATGTGTGTTCCAAAATTAAGTCAGATTTAAATTATCTGCCATGATGGGGGTAAAAAGTTACACGATAAAGTAACGTGTCTTTATTGAACAATATATCATATTCCATTAACAAATGGATGGAACAGTCATCCCATGTGATGAAGCATATTTTGACTTTAGTGGGTTTCTTAATCGCCAAAATTGCCGCTTTTTGGGATTCTGAGAAGCCATATGTGATTGTCGAAAAACAAATGAAGCATAAATGGACCATAATTTGTTTTGAAAATGAGGCTGGCCAAACAGTGACTGTCACTGGTGCTCGATATCGATTGGATGATATTAATGCGGCCAGTCTGTATCTTCGACAAGACGGTTTTGGTGAACCGAATTGGCAGCCTAGATCCTGTGATTCAACGCCATTACCTTTCTTCTTATGGGGTCACTTAAAATCTCATGTCTAACATATTACAACAAGCTCAGAAACAAGATCGGTTTAGATGGCAGATTCCACCTTGTATCAATGAAATTCAGCAATATTTCCGCAGCATAGTCATGGAAAATTTCAAATTTGTTACTTATTTATTAAACTATTCTGTATATATTGGCCCTTCCGTCAACGTCTTTCTAAACTTTGGCTGGCTTTGTAGGAATGTAATGAAAAATGTGTCTCTCTTTACGCGAGTTTTCACACGAAGTAGGCTCATGTGAATGTAATAATCAACAGCAAGAATTTCCCGACAAGGAACAACAAAAGTTTCCATGTGTAAACCCAGACTTATTATTTGTATAGGTACGAAGAGAGCACGAATAAAACATGTCAATAATATTATTCACATAAAATAAATAGCGCATAGCAATTTTGCAAAGACCTAAAGTGAGCATAAAAGCCCCACAGTTCACATACTTAAAAACATAAGCTAAAAGCGCCGAGGTGCATTCGTGTTTACATGCACACGTCACAAGACAAACAATCAAAAGTATAAAGAAAGGAATCCTTGCTATTTTTAGAAGTTTAATTAAAAGTCTTTAACTTTAGTTGCTGAATTTGCATACATCAGTTAGGGGAGGGAGCAGAGAGCCGCTCAGGAAACAGACAAGTATTACATTCCGTGCGAAAACACACAAGAACTCGAAACAAACCGAATAAGCTTGTGCTGCAGCACGTCAGCACAACAATAAAAAACCGAGAGAAAGATGCTGTGTAAGGACGGAAAAAAGACGCAGAAGCAGCGCCGTCGGCGCCGGCAGCAACTCAAATAAACCGAACAAACGCAACAATTAAAATATGCACAACACGAGTAAACACATTTTCAAGGAGCAAATATCCTTAAGGACAAATTCACGAGCGCATGAAATGTGTTTAAAATAAGGCGATGACAACAACAGCAACAGCCGTCTAAGCACATTTGCTGCAAAGGAGCAAACATTGCAAGGAAGCAAGCTGGAAACTGGAGCAGACAAGTCTCTCGTACGAAGGAACCAGGAAGCAGGTTGGGGGACGAAGACGCGAAGTAATGCTTGGGAACACGTGATACAAAGGCACACAAGGTAAACAACTTTCGAAAATACGTTCAATTTGGCAACTTGAAAGGGAATAAAAGTGAGCACAACTAAGAAATAAGCAGATTTAAGAGACGCAGTTGTGGTCTGAGGTACAAGTGTACCCTGCAACAGCTGCTGAAGGACGCTCTGACGCACCGGAGCTTATGCCGCATGCCGCATGCCTCATGCCTCATGCCGTCGCAGTCACGGGTGCGCGAAGGCCTTCAAGACGTGCAGCAATCGAGCAAACGCTTGAGTTAAGTTGCTTACAAGGATTAAAGAGTCACTTAAGTTAACTGGCGAAAAGACGTTTGCGTTTGTATTTACCGAGGTATCTTGGTGTGCCTGTGCATGCAGTTGGGTATGTTGGTGCATAAGTAGGTATTTTCCTGTGTTTTTTCATGCTGAAGGAAGAAGAAATAAGTTTAAGGCGAGTATTTTGATTTTTTTCTGGTGTAGAAAATTGGAACATTTCCGTAAATCTGCAAATTACGGGTAAAGACTGATACTAGAAATGAGGAGAGTTGCCCACTTAGCTATAAATCACAAAATTAATAACCCAAAGAAAGAGCTCCCATTTCATCCTGAAAAAACAACAGCTTGGTGCGGTTTGTGGGTCGACGGAATCATCCATCCGTTATCGCCATAATAACCATAACAACCGAGTATTTGTTGCCTTAAATTGAAACTTGTGATCTCTGCGAAATTTATTTTCAAAAAGACGGCTCCACTTTCGACACAGTCATCGAAGATTGGACTCAACGGAAGGGCCAACTGACACGTAGCCACGGCCAACATTTGAAAGACATAATTTTCAAAAAAAATAGCTACCAAAGAATGTTATTTCAAATGATAGTAAACATTCTGTGATTTTTCTTTGAAAAAGTTGGGAACTTCGATCACCCTTTATAAACTTTAAGGTCTAATAAAGGAATTTTCATTGCAGAACTATTGAAGCACATTCACAGGCCAAGAGAACAAACGCTAATCTAGATTTGGATAATATCAATCTAAAGTCGGAAATAATGGAATCAGTCCGCTCGATAAATACAAAGGTCGCACACAATTCACCCTGCTACAATTTAGACTAAACTGAATCCTGACAATTTAACCGCGAATAGGTCGAAATTCCAGAATCTCGAAACATATGATTTTGTCCAGGATCCCATTTCCTCCTACTTCTACTTGTTAAGTGTCTAAATGCTCAAGCAAAAGTATAAAAAATGAAGACCCCTCACGACTAAATATTTCTATGACATAATTAAATCCTTGCACTAATTAAATTCTCAATCCAAGGATAAAAATTCCGAAGTGAACCTTCCGGACAGAGCCCGAACAAGCGTACGCATATGTGATAATAAACAAATGACTGTAAACACGATAGCACACACTCACAGTCACACAAATGCATAAATGTATAAATTTAAAATGGACCTCCACACACACATGCACTCAAGGATACAAGCACACGCGTGCGACCACTCGTATAAGCCAGAAGCTAAGCAAGTGAATGCCACAGCGTAGCTTTTCACATTTAATTTTTCAACTACCTTAATTGCAGGCAAAACTTTTTCACAACATTTAATTGCATAAAAGTCCATTTGATAATCCAGGACGAGGCGGCGCAAATGGACAAACAAACGAAAGGTAATACTGAGCATTATTGCTGTGGCGAGCAGTAGAGCGGGCTGCCAACCTGCTCGCAAGCCACCTTCCCTGCTGTCCGAGCGGCGAGTGCAGGGTCTTTCAACGCGTAAGTAAGTCCGAATCCTTTGGCAGGACATCGGAATTAAGTTGGCGCATTTGTACCTTTTTCGGACGGCGACACGCTGCCCGCCTAAGTTGATAATCCGGCATAATGCGCTTTTATTTGAAATAATAATGTTGAGGCCGAGCAGCGGCCACCGCCAATAAGGCCGCCACCGAGCGAACAATGGCATCCTTGCTTGAGGTGTGCGGCGTGAACGTTAATGCTGCGCTGCAAACACCATTAAGCATTTTTGAGGTCAGCTTCCCCACAGCAGCATCGAGTGGTTTGGGGAATCTGTGAACGGACCGCCCGGCAGGCGGATGAGCGACCGCTCGCTTAATGCTCGTTGCAGGCTGCTGCCGAAATAGTGTGCAAATGAGCTGGCGCACTTTCCGAATGTGAAAAATAAAGACTACAAAAATGCTTTGAATGAAGTAAAAATAAAAAACCAGCTGGAATGGCCGAGCTTTTGCTCATTGTCAACCGCAAAATTGTTGCGTGAGGTGCCAAAGGTCCACATGAGTTAGAGTTACTCACCTTCCTCTTCGAAATCACTTTGGCATTTATGTGTGTGTGTGTGTGTGTGTGGGTGTTAATGTCGGCAGTCATTTGCATTCATAGAGGAATCCATTCGACCGGCCAGCCGGACGACACGGCACATATGTGAATTTTATTATGTCTTTGCGCAAACATTTCATCTCAGATTAATTGCAAAATTTTCCAGGAAATTAATTTTGTGGATTACACACGCCGCTTTGGTGTGAGCATTTCATTGGGAAAAAGGTGCTCGTACCCACATTTCCGTTCGGCATTTCGATTGTGGCGTGTGTAATTCTAGAATTTCATAAACTTAATATTTAAATTTCGATATGCAACGCTTTTGCTGCGGTATAAATTCCCGTTAATTTGAAGGCATTAAATTTAGAAGTTTTCGCCATTATGCACAGTTACCCGCCGGCCTCTCGAGTAGTGGGCCTCGCTGCTTGTTTACGCGGCGGCGTTGTGAGCGCGTTTTTCCACGCATCGTTTGCATAACTCAAATTTGAAATGGCTTTGCGGTAAATTGAAAATTAATATTAATGTCTGTCTCATATTTTGTCATGTGGGTATGTGTGTGTGCGTGTGTGGGAGCAGCCGCGGCAAGTGCCAGCAAACCTCGCACACTTATTATCCGCACAGCCGCGCTCCAAATCACTGTTAGAGGTACACCAGTGCCGAGCGCTTACCTCTTCCACCGTCACCCAATAAACCACAAAAGTCATTGATTTCTCAGGAGCAAATTTAATACCAAATGAGGTTTTAGTAGACCTTTAGATATCTTGATCAATATAGATATGAGACGAAATATTTATAGGACCAATCGGACCATTTTTATTAGTCCGAAAACGGTAATTTTCAAAAACCCTAAATATCAGGGAAATCATTAACAGCACATTTACAAACGACATTTACGACGACAGCAGAAAAAACTAGGAACTTCATAATTCCTAATTCATCCAAATCCATTAGCTAATGTACAGTATTGTAATCAAACCCGTTTAAAAAGAAAAGATATGCGAGCCTTCTAAAGACGACCAAACAGGCTTGACTAGAACCTAGAGCTTGCTGGATTTAAGAGTTTATTACTTACTGTTAGGCTTTGAAAAGAAGATTAAATGAGTAAAGATGTATTAATAAAAAGATAACAATAAATAAGAAAACCGGAATCGAAAAGAATATAGTTTTTTCCGAATAATTGCTGTTACATCAGCCACTAATTTGAAAGAATAAAGAAAATATAATAACTAATCAACTAGATAGATATGTCCATAAACTTGGTAGCAATGAGCTATATAATGTAACAAAAAGAACCCGAAATTGTTTAGCAATATATATTTTCTCATCTTCAAAGTAATCCCCACCAAATGTACCACACTTATACAAACGACTTTTCCAGTCTTCGAAACACTTTTCATAGATTTGTTTTATCCCCCCCATCGACTGAAAACGGGTTTCAAGGACCGGCAAACTTTGTTTGAATTCAGGCACAATCGTGGTTGGATTGTGGATCCGAAATTGCCTAATCAAACATATCCAGAGAGTCCTTTTAACGGTACTCCTTTTGAAAAAATTTCAGCTTTATCCGGACGAGTAAAGCAAAATCGCCTTTCATACGCCATATATTCATCTAAACGAATTTTCGAACGGACTCTCGAGAGATGTCCAGCTCTCTTGCCAACTCTCTAGCACTTGTCTGAAGACCTTCAAGCATGCACGTCTCTGACTTTTTCACGACCATCTTTGAAGACTTTGTACCACTCAAAACCGGAAAACCGGGCTAAAATGCTCACTGGCATACAAAAAGTGACACGAACAGCTGTATACCCACTAACACATACACACACACTTTGAGCGTAAAAACCTAACTGTAATAGACATTTATCATCTTCTAGCAGATCAAGTGAAAATGAGTAACGATTCGAAGCATACTTTACTGCCGCCACATTTCACTTGATTTCACCTTATTTGTAAGCATGTGGCGACACACTCACCCACACTCATACACATCCATGTATTTGAAGAATGCGGCCAAAGAAAGTCCCACTGGCAGACACATATGCGTTCACATGCCTTCCACCAGCCGGTTCGGGGATTTGCAGAATCTTGCTGTCACAGTTGCCGCTGCAGCAGCGATGTGCTCCGGTGCGCCGTTGACGACGACGACGACTGCGGCGGTTAACCGATTCCACCATAAATCTCTTGAAAAACGTTTCGCATTTTCTCGAAACCAGTCAGCGGCTGGCTGTCGCTCTAGGTAAATGAGCGGGTATTTACATGCGCGTGTGTGTATATGAGCTCTTAGGTTGGCCGTGTGGCACCGCAGGCACGCCGGGAATGTTGCAAAAATAATTTATCATTTTGTTGAGTTTAGCAAAATTCACCATTGGGATGCTTATAGGCACCAGCGAACATTTCGGCTTCCATTTTCATTTTTGTTCTTGTGTTTTTTGGGTTTGTTGTTGGTGTGCTGCGGTTGCAAGACGATACTGAACTTGCTACACCATGGAAGATGGCTCGGCGATGACAATCACCATACAAGTACATAGTTGACATCACTTTACTTTTGGGGTAACTGAGTATTTATGGTAACTATTTGTGTTGTTGTTGTTGTTATGATTTCCAGCCGTCACCTATTCATGTAGTTATCGGTTGCTTTGCTTTCTTTGGTTTTAGTGAGCATCGCTAAAAGCTGTCTCTTATACACATCTAGATGTGTATAAGAGACRGACTGAGTATTTATGGTAACTATTTGTGTTGTTGTTGTTGTTATGATTTCCAGCCGTCACCTATTCATGTAGTTATCGGTTGCTTTGCTTTCTTTGGTTTTAGTGAGCATCGCTAAAAGCGTTGGCAGGCGACATTGATGCCAAATTATAATTTGTGGTGAGCTTTGCCAGTAGTAGTGGCTTCAATGCCATCGCTTTTCTCTCATTCAAAGCAATATCCAGTAAATGATGCCATTAATCACGACTTATGGTAGTTTTCCATAAGGTTTCCAGTCACCCACCATTTTTAAAACGCTCCTCAACCCTTTGGCAGAACTTCTGTTAAGGAGTCCACCTAGCCAGTATAGCCGCTGTCTCTTAATTCGCTGACCTATGTCAATGTCGTCGTATATCTCGTACAGCCCATCGTTCCATCGAAATCTAAGGACCAGAAGACTTTTCTCTCGAAAACACGCAATGTCGACTCATCAGATGTTGTAATCGTCCATGCCTCTGCACCACGTAGCACGACGGAGATGATGTAGAGTTTAGTCTTTGTTCGTCGAGAACGTCGAGGACTCTGGGGATTCGACAAGAGTATAGTCCGATCTTGAAATCTTCTGTTAAAAAGACGCAATAGATATATCCAAACTCTTTCTAAAATCAAAAAAATTCTACCTTAACTAAAGTCGACTTAAGTGAATTTAACACTTAAGGAACACACACTACAACACAGATTTTAAGTTTATGTTTACTCTGTGTCCAGTTTTCTGCAACATTACGTTTGCTTCCGCTGTAAATTCGTGTTCTGGCGCCACTTTATGGCAACGTGAAACGAAAATCACCTAAGTTTCTCACCACAAATAAGACTCACAGTAAATTTAACACTTTCACACCAGCTCAGTGTTGCCTCTCTTTATTATACGTTGCAAGTAGTGGGCAACCTCTGCCAGAGTCTTAGTTTATAAACCTTCCAGTGGGAACTAATTTGAATTATATAAAGTTATATAAGTTACAGCCGTTTTTAATTCACTGTGAACAAGTTATTATTCACAAACAAGGAAACATAAGATCCCAAACTGTTCAGTACATATGTATGTATATTATTCCATTACAATTCAATTAAAAAAATTTTTTTCTGAGTGATGAAATGGCGACTACGTCACTGGCTCTGCAAAGCCACAAGTACATCATAAACTCCTTGGTCGAACTGAAAGCGGAAGTTGAAGGACAAACGCTGGTGTTACAACTCATAATTTCCAATTCGCACTTAAATTTCCACTTGAATGGCACACAATTGCAACAACGACCCTTAACGACGCCATGACAAGTCGTCAACGACGCTGTAAAAACTTAACAGCACTCGTTAGAAATTGGCAACAAAACTATTTGAAGATTTAACGGTAAAGAGTTATACAACTTAAAATCAGTGGTCATGATCTTTTGTTGTGATTACTTTGTATTTGTAAAATCTTTGATATTTTTCATTTGCGTTAACAGCTTGAATATATGCATTGTAGGTTAGATGTAAGGAACAAAGTTTTGTATAAATAAGTCTTGTATGTAAGCATAAAATACTTGTATTTAAAAAAAATTCTCAAATTTTTATAATTTAGCATTCAAGATCCAAGGTCTAGGCATGAATGAGACGTTGAAGCGAGAAAAATAAGCCTTTAGATTTTTCCACACTGCCACATAAAGAGTGATCCATTTCGAGGCTCCCCATTGGAAAAATCTAACGGTGTGGTATCACATGATCCCGGATCTTCTTAGAACTTCCTTCAAGCGGCTTCAGTTCTTGCACAAGCTATATTTTGTACATTCTCCATTTTAGATATTTTCGCCTCTCCAAGGTCTTCTTGTGTCAAAAAAAAAAAAAAAATACCATTGAAAAGAGTAATTGTACTTGGATCACCCATTAAATATAGGTCTAGCAATACAATTAATGTTGAACTATTGTTTGCTTCGGAAAATAGGTATTATCGCATGCTAAAAAAAGACGAAAATCTTATTTACACAAGATCAAAAAGACAAAAATTGCGCGGGTAAACCATCTAAACATTTGAATTAACTGTTCGCTAATGACGACAAAAGTTTGGTCGAAGATTTCGGCCATGGAAAAAACCATTAATTTTCTTTGAGTTTGCAATGGAATAGCCCGAACAGAATCGTTGAAAATGTTTGCAAAAGAAGTTCTTTGGAGAGCGTTTGAGTGTCATTAAGAATTCACTGAAGGTCGTGAAGTTGTCGGGTACTTCCTCAGGTGAATTGCCCATCCTTTCTTAATGGCGATTACATTAAAAAGGGTAAAGAACAATACTATTCATACTTGAAAATTGATCATAGAGCTAGAAAAGGATCTCAACATTTTGTTTAATGGTTTTGGTTATGAAAAATATTAAGGTTAGATTGGAATGATCTTTGCAAACGATGTCGAGAGGTCACAAATGAGATACTTAAGAATGTAACTCAGGATCTTACATTCACCAAACGCGTAATTGCAAGTGACGGGACTTAGACCTATGAATGTTGAAACTCTAGCACATTCGCACTCAACGTCAAACTCGCACTCAACGTCAAAAATCCAGGTTACACTCATCATTTTTTTCGATTACCGTGCTGTTGTTGACCATGAATTCGTTCTATTTGGCCAAACAGTCAATAAGTATGATCCAGTAAGATTATGACCGACGACAAGAGGGAATATCATATCTAGATTTATCCTGAAAATTCTTGACACTAAAACGTGACTTCCCTTTTAACTTCCTGTTATAAAATACATTCTTCATCTATAATTCCCCTACCTCATATACTTGAGCAACGTATTTCTCATGGTTCCACAGATTTTTAACGACCCACTCATGATATAAAACATCCAATTTACGCATGCGGCCAATAAGTGTCTCACCTCCAAGTTCCAGCATTTTATTTTGTTGGCAGTGCCCGAGTGCCGAGCAAATGTAAACTGAAAATATTTGGCATTAACAAAATGCAAATTTGTCAGCAAAATAAAAAGAAATTATCGACAAAGAGTTGACTGCATGCGAGAGTCGGACACAGCCACCGACCGCAGCTGGTGGCAACTTCGACAGGCGGCGACAGCCAACGATACGGCACTGAACAATTAGGACATAGAGTGCACAAACACACAGACGCCCTCACATTAGGTGTGGCAATATGTGCATTTCGGTAGATAATATACTTGCAGCATGACTACGGGAAGCGTCACCTTGGGCTCATTGCCACTTGGTGCTCGTTGTTGTTGGAGTGAAGGCGTAATGAAATCTATTTACACAAATGTGAAGCATTCGTATGTGTGTGAGTGTGTGTAAGCTAAGTCAACTTCGTCATTAAAACAAAAGATGCCAATTTAATCTAGTGGCTGCCACATGGGACATTCGCTCTACACATTGCCACACACACAAGCAAGTTCGTGCAACAGCGAGCGGAACTCAAAGAACTCCAAAAGGTTTAGGAAGGAGTGAGTGGACTGGGAGGAAAGGTGCCACACATTTACTAACGGGAGCTGTTATTATTGTTGTATGCTTGCAGCTGCACGGAAATTGTTTTCTGCTAAAGCCAGCGGCCAGCAGGTAACTTCCGACGCCGCCAAGGGACCCACATGCTCACGGACGCTCATATGTGTGGGTCCACAGCTGGCCACAGTTGACTTCCTTGCCTTTTGCGGTTGACGTGCCAAGTTGTGTGTGGCAAGCGGCGTTGATAGGGGTTAGTTCGCACTTTCCATTTGTTTTATCTTCGTAATGCCATTGTCCGAACATGCTTATCGGCGCCAATGAGAGTGAGTGCGTGTGTGAGTATGGGTGGGTGAGTGCCTGAATGTCGTAAAGTGTGACAAATTAAATTAATGCTGTTGAAAATGGAAAAAGATATTGCAATTGTAATTGTTTAATACCCTCAGCGAGTGCATGGAGCTCACTTAATTAAGTTTGGCAACAAAAAGAGAAACAAAAAGTTGGCTGACTTTATGCAGAACTTTTGGTACCTTTAATGGAGTATTTGCTTTCACTTTTGTGTGTTTTCGGTAAGGTTGCTGAGCAGTAGTTGGAAGGTACTGAATTGGTGATCCATTTTAAAGGATACCATTTTTGTATGCAAGGATTTGTATGGGGTGCTAAGAGGAGACTCGTACTGATCTTACTGGAACATCATTTTAGATAGTATTGTTTTGTTACTACTGAATTATGTCCTAGGCGGTGGATCCTTGGTCGACAATAAGTAAACCTCACTTAAGATTTGTATTAAAAAGAGAAGAATGCGACACAAACTAAAACCATATAGTACAACCATGGTTCGGTCGCTTTCGTTCTGGAAATTTTGATGTGAAAAATGCATCTGGCTCTGTTCGACCTATCGTTGAAATTATGAAAAAATTGACCAGTACCGTTGCATAAGCAGCCATGACCTCGCTAAGTAACTTTACATTAATCATCAAACGGTTTTGAACCATTTAAGAACGGTTGGCTACAAAAAGATGCTCGCTGTTTGGGTACCACATGAGTTGTCTGTGAAAAACTTAATGGACCGAATTAGCATATGCGATTCCATGGTCGAACGAAAAGAAATCGAACCATTTCTGAAGCGAATAGAAACAGGAGACGAAAAGTGAATCAAATATGACAATAATGTGCGAAGGAGATCGTGGTCCAATCGTGGTGAATCTCAACAAATGGTCGCAAAGCTAGGATCGACGCTTCGAAAGGTTATGCGGAGTCTTTTGTAGGATTGGATCATCCGCTATGAGCTGCACCAGCCCAGTCCAAAGATTGATTCAAAATTTTACTGCCAACAACTGATGAGATTTAAGCAAGCAATCGAAAAAAGCGGTCAGAACTAACCAACAGAAAACGCTTCGTCTTCCATCAGAGAGCTTGGCTGGGAAGTTTTGATGCATCCACACTTAGCCTTGCCCTTGCACCATCGGACTACTATTTGTTTCGGTCAATACAGAACCGGATAGAATAATGTCTCTAGTAGAAAAATGGCAAAAAGTAGTCGACCAATAAGTTAAAGTTCGATTAGCAATACGAAAAAACTTTTCGCCTACCCAATATATACTTTTATTTACTTGGATTGCGATCCTCTGGTTAACGTTTTGCACCTTAAAGTATTTCCTCGTTTTTGATCTTTGCAAATTGCGAAAATATGAAAGGTTCGGCTACACCTAAAATTAACTCCTCATTACTAGTTTATTAAATTCAAATATTATTAACCTAAAATAGAAACAAGAAAAAGCGTTGACTTCGGTTGCACCGAAGCAAAATACCCTTCACAGGTGCATTTCTGTTAGTAACTACGTGTTCAGTTTGTATGGAAGCTATATGCTACAGTAATCCGTTCTGAACAATTTTTATGCAGATTATATTATTACCTTAAGCAGTAATCCATGCCAAATTTCGTGAAGATACCAAGTCAAATGCGAAAAATTTTCATACAATCCCTTAATTGAGCCAATCTGAATAATTTCTTCTGATATTACATTATTTCTATAAAAAATAACTCATATCAAATTTTGTGAAGAGGAAGTTTCCCATGCAAGCATTTGATTCCGATTATTCAGTTTCTATGGCAGCTATATGCTATAGTTAACCGATCTGAACAATTTCTTCAGAGATTGCATTGTTGCCCCAAAAAATAAGCTATACCAAATTTCGTGAATATATCTTGTCAAATGTGAAAGTTTTCCATACAAGAGCTTGATTCCGATTGTTCAGTTTGTATGGCAACTATATGTTATAGTGGTCCAATATTGGCAGTTTCGACAAAGGAGCAGCTTTTTGAAGAGAAAATGATGTTTGCACAATTTCAAAATGATATCTTAAAAGCTGAGGGACATATGTAGACAGACGAACAGACAGACAGACGGACATGGCTAAATAGACTCAGCTCAATATACTTAATATGGTTTCCTACGCTTCCTTCTGGGTGTTACAAACTTCGTGACAACCTTAATATACCCTGCTCAGGGTATAAAAATTGCGCACAGTCTTGTAGTTATCTCATTACGCAAACCTACATGCCCCATATACGCGAAAATGTGGCGTGCAAGTAAAAAAAATGAAAAGTTTCCACAGCAAGTTGTCTAAATGTACTTGAGTTGCACTCCATCAATTAAACTGCAGTAAATGGCATTTTAAAGAGCGCTAAAAAACCAACTGCGCGCAATCATAAGCTACACTCTTAAACGGTATTAACATTTAAGCTGATAAAATGGAATAAAGTGCAAGAATGGAGGACAATATTAAATACATAATGCCTATAAAGTGCGAAAATATTTATTGCCGTTGCCAATTTTAGTTTTTTGCCACTCGCGCACAGTGCACATTCAGGGGACAATGTATGTGTGTTGGTGTTGCAGGCAATTTCCATATCAATCCACATGCAACAGTTTTGCGCTTGAACGCTTGAAAAACCACAAAAACCACTTTCGACTGCTGGGCGATTACCACCGTCAGCGCCAGCGTCAACAACACCAACAACAATCGTATTAACTGTGGCATGCAGGCATTCAACGAATCGGCTAACCAGCCAATCAGCGTTGCCAATTATTACTGAATTTTATGTGGTAGTTGTTGATTAAATCGCTGCATGCCACATGCACACACACAGCAATACATATATACATATATATTAATATATAGACTTGTGTATTAATTTGCTGGACTGTTTTTGATAAATTTGAATGCGTTTTATTAAAGGAATTCGTATTTATTAAAGCTGAAATAGCACTTTATGGAAAATCTTAATTTTTAGTGATGGTTTCAACATTTAGGCGAACTGTAATATTTTTGTGTTAACTCTGGAAAGTATTTGGTTTATGAGTGAACTCTGAGCGAAAGCATCTCGATTGAATTTGAGGACTGGTATCCGAATTGCTCTGTGCGAAGATGCTGGTACAATCTCTTTCGAGCGAATGTTTTTACCTCACATACCGTCACCATATGTTTTTTATATTTCCAAACGTTGAAGGCCTCACGGAAAGCATTCTGGGCAATAGCCTTGAGAGCCGAGGTGTATGCAGCTTGGATCCCCTCTGTCTTCTCAAAATGATTGCCTTGATTGATTGACAAAGAAAGTGGTGTGGACCGGAGCTTTGTCGTGGTGCAACTTCCAATCGACTGCCAATCGACTGTCTTGTCGAACCTGATTCACTCTTCGTTTGAGTCTATTGAGGACTTCCTCGTAAAATTTGGCTTTGGCGGTCCAGGAAGAACAAATTCAAGGCCAAAGAAGACAATGAGCTCCGTTTTCCCTTTGCATTTGCTCATTCTTCCGGTCTTTATCAGGTCCTCCAAAAAGGACTGGTGCCACCGAAACACACCATTTCTTGCTAAAGCACCATCTGGGTAAGCCTGCCTGATCATATCGAAAGTGTCGCAGATTTACTGAGCTTCGCACAGAATTTAATCGCGTACCTCTGCTCTAACGAACTCAGCATTTTCGGCTTGACCCACTCACAGAAACACCGCGCGCTAAAATGTTTGTTCTGACTCTCCAGGTGCTCGGAGACAATTGACCAGAGCCTAGTTCATTAGCTAGGAATGACCTCTACCGAATCCAGTCGGTTCACGGACGCTCCGAAGTACAGCCGCTGCGGAAGAAAATCAGTCCTATTACTTTCCGGACAACCTTGTATTATTAGCAAAAGACAACCTTTTATTTTCATTGAGACAGCTCAAATGTTGGCTGATAAGTGCGGTATTAAGTCACCTAGAAGTTCGAAAATCGTTGTATTTGGTACATGTGAGCTAAGCGAACTATTGACCCGATTCTGAATTGATCGACATTTTCTTGTCAAAAGCTTACTATTGATACTGGGGTCCAAAAATGCGGTACCTTGGGGAAAAGTTTTTGCTGAATTTAGAGAATTTCGGTCAGAAGATGAAATTATTTGTTCAAAGTTGTATACCGTTATATGAATTGCTTCTTGGTTTGTACGCTGGAAAGGAAAGAAATTTAAAGTTTTGTTATATGGGAAGTGACGTCCCTTTCCGGTTTCGCCCTTTATCGCACTGTTATATAGGAATTTGAGAAAAATGTTGCGTAAAAATTTTTTTTCATCAGTCAATCAGGTCGGCCCATCAATGAACTCCGCCTTACTTTTTTGCCAAGGAACACGTGTACCAAGTTACATCAAGATGTCTTAATTTTTACTCAAGTTGCGGCTTGCACGGAGAGGCAGATAGTCACCCGGATTTCAACTCAACTCCTCTCATCATTCTAATTATTTATATATATCTATAACCCCATATCTATCTCGCTCAGTTTGAGGTGATACATATAACCTTTAAGTAACTAAACCTATTGTACTATATTGCAACATGTGGCAGGAGTATTATTAGATTAAATTAAAATAGCTGACATGATCTCTCACAAAATATTGTCAGGCTCTTAAAGTTTAATAAACTGCGAAATCCTTTGGATCTCCAACTTCGAAACAAGAATGTTGAAACTTTAGAAAATTTAAATCACTTTTGCCAAACTTAATAATAGTTGGTTTCTTTTAAGTAATTACTTTATATTGCAATTAAATAATTTACTGCAAACGTTTTAAAGCTAAATAGACTTGCGTCCGCTCAGCTCGACAAAACTTCAGCGCATCACACTACTGCATGCATAAAGGTAGGGGCGTTTGCCAGTTTGTGGCGCTATCGTAGTTTTCCACTCCACCTCAATTCGACGCACTCGATAACAACAACAATTATACGCATTTTGCGCAATTTGATCCAAATGTTACCGACAGCTTACACGGTCGACATCCTGTAAATCAAACTAAAGTCCAACAAAATGCTAACCTTTACGGCCATTGCCTTGTCGTGACGCTCGACCCACTCCCCCGCCCCCGTCGGAGTGCCCTCAACCGAGCACAGGTCGACGCGTGTACTGTTTGTTGTTTCTGTGCTTTTGTTGCCGTCGCTGCATCAAAGCCAGTCAAGTGCGAAATCTAGCAAAGACACAAACATCAACTAAACAACCAGAACGGCAGCCAAAGTAACAGTAACGCAAATAATAATAAACAACAACAATAACGAGAAATCAGCATTCTACATGACGCACGCATTTGATGCTCATGCCGCTACACACTTCACTTGCCACTTATCTGCGACAATATTTTGTGTTCGTTGTCTCTTTGTCGTTGTTGTTGTGGTGCGACTTTTGCAAGGTTAAAACTACAAAACAGTGTACCTTTTACACCTACAGAGCTCACAAAACACCAACTGATACACCCCTGCCACCTTCACGCACACACACACACATGCGGCTGATTGTACATGCAGCACGGTGTCGGTGAGCGGGGCAAGGGAGCACAAGTGTGACATTAGCCTGCCATTGGCAGTGATTCCGCCAGGCAGAATCTGTCATGTCCAGCTCAGCTACGGCCTCGGCTTTAGCTCCAGGTCCTAACTTTTAATCTGCACATTTGGTGCCAACTAACTTCTCCTGCTGGTAGGCAAAGCCATCATGGCACATTCAAACAGTAAAACATACGTGACAGTATATGTTGTAGATTATTGTTGTTGTTGCTCACTGAAGTTGGCCCAGTTGTGAGGGCAGGCGGCCAACGTTTACTCAATGAAATTTAAATGAATTTTACGTTTAATTGAATAGGCAAACGGGTTAAGAGCTGAGACCGTTACATCATGCGTTGCACCTACATTAAGCCGAATATATGAGGCACAATAGCTGGGGAGACTTCTGAGCAGCTGTTGCCCGAATGATGTAGACGAATGTGGCGATGTGGAAAATACTAATTCTTCGAGGCATTTTGTGGCGAATGAAGTCGAATAGAATTTGCTACAAACTTTGCAAAGTTCTTGGAGGAGCGCAGGTACATATCGAAATACACACACACAATGGCCGAAAAATCGTATTCTCTATACTATATTTATTATATTTATAAAACTCCTTTCCTGAGCATAGTTATTCAGAACTATCTGCTTTAGCCAACTACCATATACAATATGACAGACGAAACCACCGAACCAATTGTTAAGTAAAGCAATTAAATTTAGAAACTTTGCACTTTCATGTGTTAAATTCTAAGGATCAGTCAGATATTTTTCGGTACACCAAACTGTTAGAAGTTTTTATCTACCAGCTGAATAAACACACATAGATGTACAGCCAAACCGACTAACCCGCCAATTTTCCTAGTCATAGATTCTGAGTTTATCAATTTGTTTGTGTATTTTTTGCTGTAAAAGGCAAACTCGTATTTCTTCAAATTGATGTAAATCAAAAATCAGCCAAAAGAAACCATATTTTGAGCAAAAATAGTCAGAACTAGAAAGAATCAGCTCAAAAACCAAGCTAAATTCCTAAATGCCACTCGATTTTGAAAGTGATACCGCCAAGGGCAAGAATTTGGAAAGAATTAGTCTGTAAGAAAACGTTATTTTGAGTTTGCATAAAGTCTTCAATTGTTGTTTTGAAAAGTTGTTCAAAAAATGAGCTTTAACATATGCGTATTTTTATAGGAAGCTATTGATGTCACATTCAAACTATGTAATCGTATAGATTAAGGAAGTTTCAATGGTCGATCCTGGCCGGGATCTCACTTGAATAACAATCGTAGTGATTTACATGAGCACCTGCCGTCGACGACCTAAACTCACGGTGCTTTTTCAAAAGCACATTGCGTTGATCAACGCCCCAAATAATACCTGCTTTTTGCAAGTATTTTTTGGTTCCAATTGGTCGGGTAGAAGAGACACCTTTCCATCTTCGTCGGATTCAATGCCGATCTAAAGCTTCTGCCGTGCTGTGGGTTTGACACCCGGCCGAAATGTGACTTCACACTGAATTGAATTTTTCAGTTCTGACTGTCTTTAGATGTGTAAATCACAGCCGCCATGAATCTCCCCATAGGGCCAAACCCAATAATCAGATCGCAGCGAATTCCGTCGTTCCAGATTTAAGTCTCCGGTCAGACCTTGTAGTTTTGCATTTTTCGCTTAAACTTCAAATGTCTTATTATTAGAAGGACTAATACAAAGTCTATAATATCAGTTGGGTATTAAGTACTATTTCTGACAAAGACTATGCTGAAATTTCGAGGAAAGCCAAAAAATACAGACATAGTGCACATTGAAATTTAGTCACCTCTTATGACAGGGCGTTGCAGTACCTAAAACTACTATAAAATTAATTATGGAGACGCTTAAAAATCGTAAATTGATAAATCGCTCTGAGCCGTTCAGAAACTTGTTGAGACGGCTAATGCCAGTTTAGGCTAAGATCCTGCTTCGGCGAAGCTAAGACTATCGAAACGTGTCAACCTCAGTTTTCCAAAAGTTGGATATTGGAGCAGAAGGTGTTTAAATATTTTCGGCTCACCTTTTTCATACATACAACTTAAAATATTTGCATCCAAATGGATTATACCTTACATTATGAATGTATATTGTACAACGCCGAGTTGGAGCTCCTACGATGACAAGAAGAACTTTGTTAAGGGCAAGCAGTTTCGTTGATCTCTCACATTCTACTGTAGATCAGAAGGATTTGGCAGTTGCACGGAACGTTCGGTCGGTCAACGTCTGGTGCAGTGCTAGAACGTAAGGTGTAATTGTATTACCCTACAAGTATTCAAATGATCAGTGTGACGAGCTGAGCTGATGTAGCAATGTCCGTCTGTCTACATATTTACGTACTAGTTGGTAATTTTTTGAGATATCATTTGTGGAAACCGTCTATACCGGATCACAATAACAAATAGCTTTCATACAAATTCAACAATCGGAGTCAAGTGCTTGCTTGAAAACCTTTTTAATTTGATGAAAAATCTTTTGGAAATTTGTATTTTTATTTAAAGCAGTAATGCAATTTCCGAAGAAATTATTCAGATCGGATGACGATAGTATTTAGCTGTCCTACAAACGGAATGATTATGATGCTCTTGTAAGGAATGTTTCGCATTTTATACCCTAGAGCTTTGATATAAATAGCAAGAAAAAGACATAGGTGACAGTTAACGTTTTTAGATCTACACAAGTTAAGTCCAAGAGTTTCCTAACCAACCCAAGAAGAACACGAAACTTTCTGTAAAGCATAAACGCGAATTTTATACACATTGTGAATCTTCTAAGTAATAGAATAAATAAGTCTAGTAAATTCTCTAGGTAGCGGGATGTATAAAATTCGAGATATAAGTCTACTTCTTTAATGCCACACATTGCTTAAAATTTTTCAGTTGATCAAAAGATGAAAAACCACAAAAGTTCCACATTTTCTTCAACGGAAAATTACACTGCTTGCTACTTACACCAAAAATCTGTTTAAAAAAAATAGCAAACTAAAAAGTTCAATATCTCTACAAATCTAAAAAAAGTTTCCTTCACTAACCTCCGTTCACCCGTCCTAACTTCCTCACTGCCAACTTACTCGCTTACAAGCTCTCCACTGCTCGACACTCACACGCCCCAGTGGACATGGACATGGACGTGGACGTGGACGTGGACAGTGACAAAACGCTGAGAGCACCGCAGTGCTAACGGTAGACTGACGCATTGTTATAATATTTCACATGCCAACAAAGAACAACTCAAAGGATAGAGGACATAACGAAAATCTTAAAGATAAATAAAAGCGAATGCCACTTATTTAAAGAGACGGACCATTTGGAAAAACATAATCGCCAGCAGCGGTGCAAACCGCACGACAACCGCAACCGTATGGCGCACGCGGCAGCCAACAACTCGAATGACCTTTGACTTTGCGTTGCGCACATGCAGCACGCGGTGGCAAGGGGCAAGCCAAGCGAAGTGGAACAACTACTGACCAACAACACTCCCGAGGCGCGACGCTGCAGCAGCTGATGAAACCCACTTTGGCAGCCGTCACCACACAGGCCAACAACAACAACACCAATCACTGGTGGCAACATAATTGTGCATGGACAATACTGCGGACAACAACAAGACACTGAGTTTTTCTGTGCGAGCTGAAGTTTGCCGGCGACGACGACCGAGCAGCGACCGAATCTGAGTTGTGCGCAACTGTTCGTTGCACTGGTCGACGTTGGTCAGCGAGGATGACGAAAACTTGGGGTCGTCTGGACAAACAAAACGTTGAATGGCCTCGAATGAAAGAAAAAGCGCAAATGCCAAGCAGAGCGCAATGCAGCGACGAAGCGCTACGCAGGGGCAGAAACGGCCAACTGGACTTGAGTGAGAATGAAAGCGTTTTCGCAGAAATACAGGGACTTACCGCCCTTCTTCAAATTATAATCACACAGATACAAACAGACACAAGTGAAATATAAGTAAAGTACTTAAGGAAGGTTAACCCAGTCGGGAATGCAATCTGCTTTAGAGCTCATATTTGAAGCATTCCCGTTTTGAAAGGCTTAGGCTTTGGAAAACAAACCTATTTTTCAATGGTAACTAGATAACAAGGTCTTGGCTAGACTTCAAAGAGATCAGCTTTAGTAAAGAAAAGCGTAGGCTTTGAACTCAGTCGACTAGGCACTGTTATTGTTGAGTTTCGCCCAAGAAAATCTTCAAAATAGTTTCTTGTAAAGCTTTCACTGCGACACCAGTGCGAATGAAAACGCTAAGTTCACCAAATTTATTTTCCTGAATATGAGTTATAAGTTTCTCTCAAAGTACACCATTTCCAGCCATGTCCGCTGAACTGCGTAGAACCCTGCGTATTTCAGCGTGAGTATTTATGTTTGCTCAAAGCTTTTTATTTTCATTATGAGCCGAAGAGCAAACAAAATGAAAATATACAGTTACGCTGGCTAGGACGGTCAGACAATGCGGCACAGATTCACAATGGGCAATCAGTAGTGCCACAACTGACAGAGCAGTCACGCTACCGTCACTAAGTGCGTGCGTGCGTGAGTGGCTGAGTGGTCGCGTGTGTTCGTGTGTCGGATATGAAACGGTTAGTTTGCCAACGCATCACCGGTGCGGAAATACATAAATGCGACTAGCAGAGGTGGCGGCGGCACCACGTGTGGCAGCATTCAAAATTTTTACAAGGTAAACAATTGGGCTACCGCAGACTTTTTAACTCTTATGGCCTTTCTTGTGCGAGCCAGCCCAAATGGTTGAGACACACGAGTGTGTATGAAGTGGCGCCGGGGTGGAGTTCACGGTAAGTGTTTCATTCTAGCTAAAGTGGACACTACATCTGTCTACTGAGATAGCTAAGTGTTTTCTTATATAGTACTTCTTTTAGGCGGGCATATTTATTATCTTAAAAATTGTTGTAGCCTTGGTTTAAGAGATAAAATTTTGAAATTTTTTTCTTAATTTTTAAATGAATGTTTATACATATTTTAAATAGGAGGCTAAAGAGTAGCCGCTCAGCTCAGTCATTAATTTATTTTTTAACCCGTTTTGTTCTAAATTGCATTTTTCGAGTTTTGCCGAAGTGATTTCTCGTTACATTGTCAAATTCGTTACTTTGCTCATCGTTAGTTAGCGAGGATGAAACTGATTACTCGGCGTCAAATGATCCGATCACTATTGATGGCCAAAACCGACAAAAAAAATATTGGCTAAATAATAATTTCTTAAGCTGTCATTTTGTTAGGGTTTGATAATATCTTATAGCAAGAATTTTGTTTAAGTTCATCTGCGGTTAAAGTCTCGTTTACAACAACAGTGGAGGATGATTAGAGTCCTCACATGTAACTTGAAAAATATTAATTTTTTTCTTCAAAAAGTTATTTACTGCTAAAATATGTATAAATATACGCTTTTAATGTTGAAACAATCGCCAAAGTACTTTTGTTTTTTCACTTGAACCTTATTTGATCATTAAAGATTGCTTGGTATGAGATTTTTCAATAATTCTTTGAAACAAAATACGTGCTTTTATTGAAATGTTTGTGGGCTATCAGAGATAATTTCCTTTCCAGAGGATCAATCTTTTGGTCGTTTTCAATAAAATGGAAGTATATTTAGTAGTGCGTAGTTCTATGAGAATAGTCAGGTCTGCCACGGTGTCGCTACCACTATTTTCTTGACAAAAAAAAAAAAAAAAAAAATATCTCTGAATTGAAAATTTCTATTTGACAAATTTATAAATTTTCATTTGTATTCGACAGTCTTCTATATATTTGGATATCTTTCTACACCCTTTATTAAAATTATATTTTCGATATTTGATCTATGATTCCAGCCTGAGAAGTATTTAAAAAATCCGAATTTATCAAGAGTCTAGTCTTTCTTGAATATACAAACATACATATATGCTCAAACTTGACCCGGACTAATCCGATCCGGAATTTTTCAGTTTACAAAAAAGTCACAGAAATATGCCGAATATGTTGGCTGATCAATGACTATCGTTTCGCATACCATAGCATTGGTTTCATTGCAAAACACAAAATTTCAATTTAGGAAACAATGTAATATCAGGGCTCAGGTTGAACTCGATTTTGCGTGTAAGAAGTCTGTTCGAAAAATAAGATGAATTTTCAAATTTCGCGATCCACATTCATTCGATTTTCGATTATTTGTTTTGTTATGTTGGTAGACTCGTCTCGAACATACACGACAGCTTCAGCAATGTATGTATGTATATTGAGTATTTACTTTTGCTTGTGAGTGGCATAAAAGCTAGACACTTTTTGCGTGTTCGGCGATTTTCTGATATCGGTAAGCGCTCAAAAATACTTGGAAGGTTGACAATGGCGTACGGTGAGTGTACTACTCTTTTTCTTTACTGGCGTAGACACCGCTTACACGATTATACCCGATATAACAATAGCGCGCCAGTCGTTTCTCCTTTTTACTACTTGGCGTCAATTGCAGATTCCACCTGATCCATCCAACGGAGTGGAGGTCTTTCTCTTCCTCTGCTTCCCCCGGTGGGTACTGTGTCGAATACTTTCAGAGCTGGAGTGTTTTCATCCATTTGGACAACAATGTCTAGTCAGCGTAGCCGCTTTCCTTTAATTCGCTGGATTATGTCAATGTCGTCGTATATTTCATACAGCTCAGCGTTCCATCGAATACGATATTCGCCGTGGCCATTGGCCACACAAAGCACCATAAATCGACTCGCAACGTCGTTTCAACAGTTGTTGTCATCGTCCATCTCTCTGCACCATATAGCAGGACGAGAATAATGAGCGACTTATATAATTTGGTCTTAGCTCGTCGAGATAGGACCTTAATTCTCAATTGCCTACTCAGTCCGAAGTAGCACCTGTTGGAGTTATTCTGCGCTGGATTTCCGGGCTAACGATGAGTGTACTCTGAGTCAAAAAAATGTTTCAAAAGTGGTACAAGCTTTTCAAAGAAGGTCGAAAAGTTGTGAATGGCTATACCCGCCCCAGCACTTGAACAGCCGATAAAAATGCTATGAAGAATCGTTGAACCACTGTTAGGAAGTTGCTGAAAATGTGCCTCATGCCATGCAATTTTTCGACAATTTTGGGCACAAAGCGTGTGGCAGCAAAGCTCCTTCCAAAATTGTTGAATCTATACCAAACAAACCGTCGCAAGTGCATCGCTCAATTATGTTTGAATGACGTCAAAAGTGGTTCAACTCTAAGAGAGCTCAAGGGCAAACCAAAGAATGCAAATCACAATTGCTTCGAGGATTTTAAAAACCGCTGGCAACGCTGTATTATATCTGAAGGGAACTACTTTGAAGAGGACTAAATAAAAATTGATGAATAAATAAATATTTTTGGAGAAAAATTAATATTCACATTATTTATTTTAACGAAACTAGTATGATAAAAAATTCGAGCTATGAAGATAAGCAAAACTTGGTCAAATAACTACTAAATATTAATTATTGGTTAAGCCTGTAGCTAATTTTAATAAATTTTTAATATATTTATTAAAAGCATGTTCCTGCGAAGAATATATTACAAAGCTTCACTTTCAACTTAGTCATAAGTGAAAGTAAAATTCTCAGATCAGGCAATCAGCTTGAGGCGTCATCTTGAATTTCTTATTTCTTCATTTTAAATTTATGAATTTGAAATTTAATTTATTGATTCCTTTACTTAGTTCCTGCTTTTTTCCGAAGTCATCCATCTGAAATGTTATTGACCAACTTCCAGTGCTGCATATGCAGCTGGTCATAAATTTCCCCAAGGCGGAAAGAACTTTTCACTTCACAACTTTTATTGTGACGAATGCGAATTGAATAATTCATAAATAAAACTTGCGCACGAAGACTTGTTGATTTCAAGAAAATATTCTCTGCCACTACCACACTCACATGGCATACACACACATACAAACGCATGCGAGTATATATAAAAGGCTGCTTATGAAAATCAATAAATTACAGGCGAATAAAGCTTTTAATTTGCAATAAAATACAAAAGCGCAGACGAAAATGGGAGTGGATGCGCAAAAGTGAACGAAAATATTGCCATATAAACGCTGCTGCACAGCAAAGGGCAGTTATTTATTCGTATCTTACAACAACATATACATATGTGTAAGAAATGTAAATAACGGCATATAGGCAGATCCGAAACAAAGCCAGCCAAGCAGTCACAGGAAATAGCGCGAAGATCAGCTAAAGGTCAGCAGAAATGCGCACCTCGTGTATGTGAATGTGTGAGTGTATGTGAGTGAATGAAGCCGCGCGGCATCGAAAGCGCAAGCAGCCAAGTGTGATACGTTGCATGCGCCAACAAAACAAAAACAAAAGCAAAAAACAATAACAAATCAAAGCCACGACAACGAAACGGGCAAAACAATCGCAGTAACAACAATAAAAACCAGCCAAGGAAAAAGCAAATAGAAAACAGAAAAATTGAGCCACGAAGGTCATATTAAATTGCCATAAAAATTTATCGATTTCTGCAACAAAGCAAGAAATTTTCGCAACGCTGCAACACAGCCAACAAAGGACACTGACACGACGCCACATCGTGGAGACGCGCCGGCGGGGAAGGAGTGGTGGCGCAAGTGGGTCGCAGCCAACTAACGAGTGCACGAGCGAGCGAGTGAACGAACGAAGAAATAAATGACATAAGGCAAGCAAGCAACCGCGACGGAGCGCGGAGTCAGGAGGCGATCTTTTCCCTAACGATTATGTGGCACGGAAATAGTGGAAGCTGTGAAAGCAAGAAGAAGAAGCAGCAGCCGCAACAAAACCAACTGACTGAATCGATAGCGCCGCTCAAATCTAGGAGACAATCAACTGAGGCGAAAGTGGGAAAAGTGCTAGAGGCGCGCGGAACTTGCAACATTTAACTGGCCGTTCAACACTTAAAATTATGCCATTTGGTGTTGCCAGAATCTCGGCAAGCTATAGCAGGCTGTAATGGGAAAGCATAGAAGCGGCCAAAATACTGTGAGCAACACACTTTCGCTACAAAAAAATTGCAGAAGCGAAGAAGAAGGGTAAAATCTAACAAAGCCAAATTCACTACGCTCTCTTTTTGCCATAATCAGTGGCTAATTAGAAAAGTTTTCGCTCAGTTATGTGCTTCCATATGCTTGCCTGTGTAGCTATGGCGTATATAATGTACTAAAATCGCTTTTTATATCTCTTTAACTGTACATAATGGCAGCATTTTTGGACGGCCAGCTTGCCAGCTTGCCACCTTACTTGGTTCATGTTGTTGCGCTTAAAGGTTGCCTAGGTAGCTACCACCTTTGAGGTGGCACCGGCTCACCTAAACGCCGCACTTGGGTAGCAGCAGCGACGGCAGCGGCGGCAGAGCGGCGAGCGTTGTCACACCTCTTTGGTAAATACGCAACCATTGGCTGGAATAAATCAAAAAATCTACCCACAAATGTTGGCAAATCTCACGTACACACAGTCACATTAATGCGCACACAACATACTATAATGGCAACAACAACGGCACGCTCGTCATCAAGCAAGGCAACAAGCTTGTGTTGGAAGGTGTGCAGCATAACGTTCGTTACCGTTAGTGTTGTGGCGACGAATAAAAGCACCGAATGCTTATGAGTCTTGCGAAAGGTAAATGGGAGGGACAAGGCGCAGCACACACACACAAACCCGCGCACACGCTTACAAGCTGCCAAGCTGCTCTGCTCAACTCACCGCTGGCTGCACAGGCTAATGCTCACGAATTGGCAACAACCAACGAAGGTGGCTGGGGCGCACCTGCTCATGTACTCGCTCGTATATAGGTGTATATACACCAGTGTAAGTGTGTGTGTGTGTGTGTGCACACATAGGTGGAGTCTCGTGCACATTTGTATTTACCTAAGAATACCTAAAACGACGATAACGAAGCTACCACGACTCTGCCGACGACATCGGCGATGACGAAAGCAGCACGAAATGGCAAGGTAGCGCAAAAGCAGAAGAAGCAGTAGTGCTCAGGCAACAACGCGGCTGCAGCTGACGCCAACGCAGTAGCAACAAAGAAGGGAAAATTCAGCAGACGAAATTCAGCTGAAGTATAACGATGCTGCAAATAATATATAGCCGCCTGCTGTGTAGGTACTCACAACATTTTAGTTTTTCTTTTTATTGCTTTCCTTTATTTACTTTTTATGAGCATTTTTTATTTTTATGCACATAGAAGGTTTGTGCTGCCACACTGAGTGACTGACGTCGCTGTTGTAGGTAACGTCAGCAACAGCAGCAGCCACGTAGGAGCAGGTCCCCATATAGAAAATGATTATATAGTATATACTATGCACAATTTGCTTTAAATTTTAGTTTTTGCCCGCACATTCTCATTTCTTGGTCCGTTAAATTTGTAGCTTTTGATGCTGAGAGGCTCTAAAAATATAACATTGTTTTTAAAACTTGTTGTTCTAAATGCTAATTTAAAAGACTATTCCCTGATATTGTATCTCAACAGCGTAAATTGTCTGCTCGTGCGTATGAGTAACCAAATAATGTATTGAAAGCCATGCAGGCCATTTTCCCGATTATCTCTGGGAGCTTCTCCTAAAAAAAGCGTTTTGTGATTACCACTATATCTCTGAACTGGATTCTCTGAAATAAAGAAACCAAACAGATTCTTAAAAATTAGTGTTAAATCTAGTAATTAATCGAAAAAATAAGTAAAACACATTTTTTGAAAAAGAACGGTCTCTAAATAAATTTATTTTTGACCAAAAATTCGGTCTTAAATTGTTCATAAAAAATATTTAGCGGTGCAAAATTTTCGATTAATTACTAAAAAATATATATAAGAAACTCGTGTTTAAATTTGAGACTTGATCACCGACTTTGAAAAACCATTTTGAGAAAAACACCTTTAAAGTTTGGCCTTGAGCTAACTTCCAAGCACTCTGAAACGCCTTTTTCAAATTTGCGTGTAACTTCGAAAATATTCAACGGAGCAATATAACATTTTCAAGTTGTATTCTTAAATATATGTACATTAAAACTTAAATCAAAAAACAAAAAACGATTTTAATTCCAATCTTATCTTATTATCAGGACTTTTTGACAAAAACTTTAATGAAAAAAGTAACTAAAAATTATTATGTCTCATGATTTTTGAATCTCCCGTGAGAAGAGCACGCACTGATCAATGAGAAGAATTTGGTGCAATATTCTTCTGGCCCAGCGTTTCCCCAACTGAGCCTCAAACATTTCGGTAAGAATACCTTTAGCGAATTAAGCTGGTAGGGATTGATATTTATAACTTCAAGAACAATGCATGAAGGTCCGGCGATATACATATATCTTGAAGATTTGGACATCACAAAGAACCATCGTTCACAATTGTTGTTATCGTTGAGTCAGTCAGTTTGTGCGGAACAAACCGTGCACACACCTTTCGTATGCCCAAATTTTCGGTCAAAATGCGATAAATCGATGTTTTGGAGGTGTTCAATTCCATTTCCATGAATTTCAATGATGATTTCGTCTGATTTTTGATAAATTCACACACAGTTTTGTTGTAATTTCCGATGATCACGGATTTTGATTGGCCCACATGTTCGTTATTTATGTCCTCGCGATCACTTTGAAAACGTTGAAACCACTCGTGCACTCTGCTACGGGATAGGCAATTATCGTAATTAACTTGTTTCATTAATTGAAACGTTTCGGTAAATGTTTTACCAATTTTAAAACAAAATTTAATGTCCGCTCTTTGTTCGAAGCTCATTTTCGCACCGATAACACAAACATACTCACACTTAAAACGCAATAACTTCACTTCCAATCTATGAAATGTCATGAAATTCTCACTGGACAATCGATAAATATAGCAGATACCAACGCACCAGTCGGCATATAGATAGCGGGTGCTGCATTCAATTCTTGTTTACTTTTGAAAGGACCTTGTACTTACGCCAGATTTGAAAGTCGCCTCCGAAATGTCTTAATTACAATAAAATAGTAAAATGTTTCTACAAAGCTAACCCCATAATTTAATATTTTTAGTTAATATTTTTTGAATTATACAGATTATATTTTTGCACATTTTCGATAGCATCTAAAGTCAAATCGATATCTCAAATAGTTTTTGAGCTTCGGCCATTTAAAGGGTAGCCGCCTAGTTCAATCAGCTACATCCGCCGGAGATCACGTATAACTTGAAAAATATTAAATTTTTTTTTTTTCACTATGTATTATATAGTATGCTCTGAAAAAGTGGGAAACAATCGATACCATATTTTCTTTTGATTCTAGAAAATAAACGGTCACACTAGCTGAGCCCCTTCAGTTTTGCTTTTGAACAGTATCTTTGTAATAACATGCATATGTTGAAATAAACTTAAAAACATAATTATCTGCTAGTTTCACAGTTTAGTTATTAAAACAAATATATTTGTTTGGATTTCCGAAAAAATAAAAAAAAATTTCGTAAACTTCATTATTGCAAACGTGTTATAAATTTTTTTATATGCTGACAGATAAATATTGAGATAGTAATATTTCAAATTTTTATGAAAAAAATAAATTCGCTGTTTTATGAATTCTACTTAAATATTAAGCGGACGTCTTCGAAACCAGAAACTCTCCACAAGAAGTTCTATAAATAGCGCATAAATTCAAAAATATAATTCTTTAAATATTCTTTCTTCAATTAATCGATAAATAGCAAGCGCTTTAAGTTTCCCTAAAGCTTCCCTCACATTAAACAGTCCTAGTTGCATTGAAGATCATTAAAAGACGACATAATTAAATCATTCACCTACAAGAAACCTCGAGCAAGACGAGCTCATTGTAAGCAGCAGCCAACTACTATGGCGTCCATTTTATTACGCACACGTACACACAGTAAATACATACACACAACCACACAAACAAGTACACAAGCAAAAACACCTTCACACACACACATAAACAGATTGACGTTACGTATACGCCTCCTGCGCACACGACGCTGCAAACACCTACAAACTAATCATTTCGCACAGCTGCCACATCACACACACACACACGCGCACGGCACGAGTTCCTTCCCTTGTCGCCAGCAGCTGTAGTTGTGCACACGACGCTCATCAAAAGCACACCAACACTACAACAACAACACCGACTACCCAACGACCGAAGGTACCTAGTCATATTTAGTTATGCCAACGCACCACCTTCGGAGCGGCAAAGGCACACACACAAGCAGCGACAGCACTATGCCACACTCCTGCCACCACTCCATACTGGCGTCGTGCAACAAATCAAATGAAAATTTCAAGGTGCCGTCGGTTAAAATGCAAAAAAGGTTCACTTTTCACACACCAACATAGCGCGAGACTCGGTACTTTGGTTGGCTGCCAACTTTCGAACACACCTCAGACGGGGCGACGGTCATGGACGAGGAGTGGGGTGCTCTGCGAGCGAGCGAATGAATGAATGAGACGACGACGTCACTCTTCGCAAGGTAGACAAGGTGAGAGAGAGCTAACGCACACAGGAGCCAAAGCACATGACGAAGAAGAAGAAGCAGTAGCTGGAGCATTAGCAGCTGTGGCAGCAATAGAGGATGCATGAAAAACCAGTGAAAGCAGCAACAACAGCAACAACAACGCAACTGCTACTTGCGGTTAGGTATACATGGCGAAATGATGACTCGGCGATGCCTCAACCTGAGACTGTGGAAGTGAAGCAGCCACGTAAATAGAAACAACAACAAGAGCAATAAGCATAACGACGAAAGGACGAAAGTGATGTGTTGCACGATGATGACACCAACGTCAACGGCGCCAACGCTAGCGACGACGATGACGGCAACGGCGACGCGCTGTACACGTGTGCCAACAACAAAGTCGGCAGCGGGCAGAGTGTAGCAACAACAACCGGCCATACAGCGTAACCAACCCCCTCCCTGAGGGCGGCACTTAGACAGCCAGGAGCTGTGAAAGCAGCAGGTGCGCACATTTACCGTAGATTTTATGTTGCACACAGCTGTGGCTGTGGCCTCAATGTGAACGGTCTGCGACTGAGTCGTCGGTCGGAGGCTAAACGAGTGAGTGAGTGAGCAAGTGGCGCGCAGTGAGCGACAAACAACAAACAACAAACGAATAAGCGTCCGAAGCGCCTTCTCCTTTGATTGCCCCACGAAACATACGTACGCACACACACATATTTCGTATTTGTATTCACCTCGTTCAGCTGCTCAGGTTTTTCCTAGTGCTCTTCTTCAGTCATTGTGCTCAACTTTTAGGTGCCACCGTTATGTACTGCACACACTTACCTCAGTCTCGCACAGCTGCCACCGGCGCGCTTATGCTGCCGCCAAGCTTTGAGCAACAATCCAAAGCAACAAAAACCCGAAATCCTCCCCATACCGCCAGCGCCAACCCCACCAACTGCGCGTCGTCTGCATCACTCTTGCCGCCTCAGCACATCACTCAGCGCACGAGTATTCGTGTGCTTACACCTAGCCAGGTACATAGCAGCTGAAGACGCCGCCGAAAAGAAGACGAAGAGCTCGAAGCAGAGCGGTGGATGCTTTTTCCGCAGGTAGATTGGTGGATGCGTAAGGTACATTATGTACACACGTGCTACTACGAGTGCGGCCCCCCACTCATGCGGTGAAGTGTTCGCTCTGCGAGGATAGGTGAGAGACGGACATGCGCAGTGCCAGCGACGTAGACGGTCGCTGCCGCGGCATTGGCAGCGCTGCTTGCTTGTATACGATTGCGGTTGCTTAACTCTGCCTGCATTTCTTCTTTCGCATGAGCGCATCTTTTTATGCTTCTGCGAGTAGAAGTCGGCAGTCTCTTAGCGGCTGACGGATAAAGATGCTGTTTATGCTTCTTTAGTGTCTGTCGAGAGCATAGAAATGTTAGTAACAGCATTTTGCTCGCAGCCATCTGTTTAACAGCTCTGTTGTCTCTTTTGACGCTCTCTAACCACATGAATACAGTTATGTTATTTACACCGTTAGGCATTAAATATCGTAAATTTAGACATTTATGGTATTCGGAATGTTAGGGTTTCTATCATACAGTTAATCTAAAGCCTTTATGTTTTGGGAAATTGTGATCCAATCAGCTTTTCTCATCATTTATTGTTTTTGAAAAAGGCTTTTCGTATTTCTAATCAAGCTTCAACTTACTTTTTTTTATATTTAATAAACCAAATATGTACCATTTTGTTCGACTACATTTTGCCATTTTTCCGCTAGAGATTTTATTTCATCAGTGCAAAACTTTTCTGGGTTATCTTCGAAAAGCTGCTACAAGTAATTTTCACAGCCTTCTCTTGAGGCCAACTTTACTCCATTGTATTCTGCATTGACCGAAAGAAATTGTAGTCCAATGGTGCAAGGTCAGGGCTATATGGTAGATGCATCGAAACTTCCCAGCCAAGCTCACCCAGTTTTTCCCGAGTCATCAAATATTTGTGTGGTCTAGAGTTGTCGTGATGGAAGACGAAACCCTTTCTGGGTTGATCAATTCTGACCGTTTTTTTTCAATTGCTGATTTTCAGATCCGAAGCAGGTTTGGGTTCCCAAAGTAGCTTTAGAACTCAGAAGACATTTATAGTTCAGAGGTTTATTCCAGATTCTAGCGGTTTCGTAACTGAATTTATTTATTTTCTTAAGCATTTTTGTATAGAAAAGCACGCTTCGGACGATTTGTGTGGTATACCAAATTTATCCTCATTAACTTCGTTTCCAGAGCGCACCAAACTAGTATTTGTAGGACTTGTTAATGAACATTTTTAGTCGCTGAACACGAAACTGCTGTTCGTCTCCTTTAGGCGTTTTAGGAAAACTGTCCAAGGGTCGACAGACGTCACAAGGACTATTCAGACTGTAATAAGAGAAATATATTGAAACATTTTTTTAAACTTCTTTATTTAAATCTATGTCTATAAGTAAATCCTAATATTTAGCTAGAGAACTCGACTCTAGTTAAGTTTTTTCTTACATCCATACTAGTTGAGGTAACAACTATGCGCAAACAGTTCCAATAGTGGGACTATCAAATATCAAAGCCCAATCGAATAACTTTTGACCTTCAGTTTGTTTACAAGTAAACTTGTATATACAGTTATTCAACCCATCGTCATCAGTTCGTAAAAACCGTAAAACGATTGCCTAATTGAATTTTAATTACAGTTCACAACTTTCACACCGCTTGGGCGAGACACAGCAGCAACAATTGCTGACCAGCGCAAGCAACTACCATGAGTGCGCTCGGTGAAAATTGCAAAGCAACAAAATATGCAAAACAAAACACCAAACTAAATTTAAAACTTTTTAGTGAAAAAACTATCCAATGGTCTTGCGATACAGTCCGCATAATCCGCAGGTCAAACTCATCTTCGTGCAGCTGTTTGCCACCTTTACAACCTCGCCAGTCGAACTCGTGTTCACAGCATTTGCTTTGCCTTTGAGGAAGAAAATTTTCAAAATTTGCATTTCACTTCCGCATCTGCTTTGGTCGAACTTCCGATTGTAGTGGCGCTACATGGCAGTCCAATCCACTCACTATCCAGGTCGGCCTTTACCTAAGCCTGCACTAAGCATGAACATCCTGCCATCGGGGTACCAACACGGCGTCATTTGTTGCGGAAGTGCCAACAACATCTTGGGCGCCACTGAAGTCGTAGCTCGCTCCGCACCCACTTCCGGCGTGGCACGGTAGATTCAAGCACTCCAACGGTGTTGGCAGATCAACCTTGTTGTTGTCGTGTTTACTGCGCTTGTTTTTGCCTGCCACCGACACAGTTACAAATAACGGGAATCAGCTTTAATCACCTTCTTAATTAAATCACTCGCTTGTCGGTGTTTTGCATTGTTTTTGCACCGCAAGCCGCCCACCTCCAGCATCATCAAGCGTCTGGCCGCGGCAAGTGCGAATGAAAAATATGCGTTAATCACCTACAAGCGTCTACTCATCGCTCGGGCTTGTTCGGACTTTCGTTTTTTTTTAGCTCTGCCTTCCACCCAACTCCCTGCCGCCACTTCGTGGTGGATATTTAAATTACGCCATTTTTTTTTTTTTTTCATTTTGCCCATTAACAACAGTTAACAGCGCATCTACTGCAAGTTATAAATAACTGTTTATATTGGTGTTGTGGTGTTTTCTGGTAGCTGCAGGTGATGGGGGCGTAACTGAGGTGTGCAAAAGATAAAACGTTTTAATCATTAAACTTTTTTATTTCACCGCTAATTTTTTCATGTCTGTTCTTCATTGTTCTTCATAATAGTTGGACATTGTTCTTTGCCGCTCGCTTTGAAGACGATTCGTTTTTTACAGCGCCATGATTTTTTATCGCATTATTTCATCGCAATCCTTTCCATTTTATTTAATGTTTTGATGTTTTTATGATTTCATGAATTTGCGGACACCAAGCTGTTTCTGAGCCATAACTTAAGTGAATGTGTTTAAGTAGTGATAAAGAGTTATAAATGTTATGAAACGATTAAAATATGTTCGAGAGTGAGAAACATGACACTATATTTTAAAGTCGAACTAATTCTGGTAAAGGAATCAGTTCGACAGAGTATGCACTTGGGATCCATGAAGTAAAAAACGTGTCGAAAGTGTAAAAAACAGTCTTAATAAAAGTAATCTTTAGAAAGTTAATCACTTGGAGATTGTATGATAATATTTTAGTATACAGCTTGCGCGAATAAAAATCGTATGCCCATGTACATATATCTGATTAGCGCAAAGTAACAAAACAGAAAATATTTTCACCTATGTAAATACAAACGCCTTCAAAGTAAGCTTCTGAGCCAATACAAGACTCGGAATTCGGGAAAAAAAGGATTTGAATCATCGAAAATCGTCTTACTGTTTTCAAAATATTCACACTTTTAGATGTTAGAACCGTTGGTCGAAGAACTCTTGCCATTCTGAGTGAGGTATCTCCATAACAAGTCTTTTGAAGGCATAAACCGAACGGGAATAAAAAGATGTCATGCGCTGCCAGATCAAGACTATATGGAGGATGACTTATCGAATCGATATTTTTAGTACTCAAAAATACAATTGTTTCAATCAATCTAATACATCGTGAACCAATTTTTTTATGGTCAAATGTTCATGCAATATTGAATAAATGCTTAAGCTTATCTCATGATAGGTCACCTGACAATCTTGGCATATCAGTTTGCGCACAGCAAAAATAGTTTCCGGAACAAGAACTGCTTTTGAATGACCGCCACAAAACTCCTCTCGGAATGATTTGCGACCTCGATCGAATTCACCATACCACCGATAAACACTGATTCTTGATAGGACTTCATAACCACACATTCCATTTTTTAGTCGAGAAGAATATTTTAAGTTACTGTAATCTACACAAATAGCACTCGTATGTCCATCTCTTAACCCTAACCGGTGTCGTTTTCGTCAAAAAATCAGGTCAAGTACTATTTATTTCACATTTTCAATGCTATCGAAAGCTTTATTAAAAGTGTATGGAGCAGACGTTTTGAAAAGTCTTCTATGAAATTTCAACCAAAGTCGTTGTTATTCTTTTTATTTTCCATAGTAAAAATCAGGAAAAATCTCTCCGTCGTAAACAAACAACAAACACACCAGTCCAAGTCAAATTTGATCAAATAGTAAACTTTTCAAATGTGTACATATTATTTATCTTATATGTGTGTGTACATACGATTTTGGTATAGATTAACTGAACTGGAAAAATCCCTTTTAGATCAAAAGCCATCACACGGGAAAACCATCGGCTTATAAAATAGCGCGTAAATTCTTTTACAACCTGTTGTAAGTAATCAAAGACTCGCGGTTCGGGACACTCTTCTATATATGGTAATAAAAGTGCAGTTTACAAGATCATTCCGAAGATCTGAGGATGCGAAGATATAAGCAGCTTTCCTCGTGGTTTTTGTGCATTTACTTTGGGATATTAAACATAAAACATTTGCATCTAGAGGCCTTAAATGTCACACAATAAAAATTAAATTTAGAACTTTTAGAACGAAGTAGTAAGAGATGGAGGAGGTAGAGGCAGTCATAACTCAGCAATTTTCTTCAGCTCATATATGTATGTAGGTATGTTATAAAGAAATCGCTTATAGTCACTAAAGAAAACAGTGAATAGAGAAGGTGTGATTTTATAAACATAAATTAGTCATTTTTGCATTGAATTTAATTTAACTGTAAATAAGGAATTCAGTATTCATACTTGCAGAGACTAAACGTTGAGGTGAAGGACTCTTAACAAAGTATTGAGTTCTAACGTTTGGTATGAAAAAATTGTGGAATATTTCCATTGAAATATTAACTATTAAACTTTACTTTTTAGCCTTCCACCGGCTCAGAAGCAATTATTGAAAACTTAAGGAGTTAAATATTTGGCCACTCAGGTACCATTGACATACAATTTTTGTAATATTTTCACATTATGCACATATATCTCAACCAATCCCCTTTATAGCCAAAATCTTTCAAGGCCATTTCTCAATTTTAACATCTATTCAAAAGCTTTCCAGTAAATTCCTTCTCAACTTTCGCTTCATTAACTTAAATCCACCACCACAGCGTTTATTTATGTATGTGCCTCTCCTACCAGCCGAACGCGGCATAGCATAAATCTTATGAATCTATAAACCTATTAACAGCTGACGTTTCCAAAACACCGATACAGCAACTCAAATAGGTGCCGCCTGCAACACCTTAGAGCCACACATGGAGCACAGCACTTTCCCCACCCACTATAAGCAGCACATGTGATACATGGGTGTGTGTGTGCGTGAGTGTTGCGTTACAATATCATTTAACAAGCTTGCGTGTTAATGTAATGGAAGTAATTTACGTCAACTTAACAAAATCTACGAGCGGCGCTGGGTGGAAGTGCAGCGAATCCTTTGCAACTCGCTGTGTGTGTGTTTGTGTTCTAGTGTATTTATTTATTTATGTGTAAGGACATGTTCGCATCGGTGTGTGTTTAAGCATTTTCACGGCAGCCGAAAAAGTGAATTTCGTGTAATGGGCGAAGCGAAAATAGTTCACTTTCTTAAACACATACACATACAGCTGTGCAAATATATCTTACATAAGCATTACTGCATACCCGAATCTGCTTGAGCTCAAAGAAACCTTATGAGAAAAATTTATTCTTAAATCAAATATATTATTTCCGGTTGCTACCCTAGAATGAACGGTTCCGACTTATAAAATTGTCACTTTTGTTTCTCTTCAATCTTAGACTGATTTTATTCCGAAATCTAGTCTTCATTTAAACAAAACACAAAGAATATTCTTCACAAAATTCTCTCTTAAGCACCTGTAGAATATCTGTTTCTTGTGTTATCGGGATTCACGGTTTTTCGTCGTCAAACTCAGTCGAAATTAGTATAGATTCGTTGCTTCAATGGAAGAAAAAGATTTTCGAAAACTTTTCCCTGCAGGGATGAATTTTGATGCATACATACTACATCTACATACCTATATATGAGTACCGTAAGCACTAAACACATTTCCGTTATTCAATTTCCCAAAATAAACGTAAAAATATCATATTTCCTCGTCAAAAATAGTTGAAACGCACTAAGAAAACAAGGAAACGAAATGGCAAATAGCCTGGAAAAGATGTGCGTCGCATACACACACAGAGGCACACTGAAGGTGGCATGAATTCATGCACCTAGCACAATTACGCACACAAACAAAGTGAGTGTTGAGTACACTTGCTGCGGAGGAAAATGTAGAAAAGTAAACATCAGGTTAATGGATTCGACTCGGCATCCCCGCCCACCACATGCAATCTCGCAAGGCATCAGCAAAAACTTGCCATTTAACTTCCCCCGCCTTCTCCGCTACCGTTGCTACTTTTGCTTTGTGGACTGGTTGGAGTGTGGCCAGCTGATTGCGTAGGTATGTATGGCAACATGTGTGGTTGCGTGTGTAATCAAGCGCTGTGTTCTGTGGCAGCGTGCGTTTCGTTCGAGATCTGAGCATTTTCCACCCAATAAGCTCGTTTACTCGCACACCTCCTGACCAAATATTCCACACACATATGCAAACATATATGCGTTCAATCGCAATTTTCCCATTTCCTCTTCTTTACTGTTGTTGTGAGAAAATATTGTGCGATAAGCAATATTCTTCGCATTTTGTACTTCTTTTTTTTTATATATATATATTTTTTTTTTTTTTTATTTGTTATTTGTTGGTAATATGTAGCACTTGTTTAACTTGTTTAATAACTCGTACCTTAATACGCTTTGTTGTTGGTATAGCCACGCATACGCCATCTTAATATACCTTGGCACGCTTGATGGTTACAGCAAAGTAGCACAGCATCTTACTGACTTTACGAGTTCATATAATATGTGCTTAAATGTTATAGGATGTTGCATACCTCAAGGCGCTTCTAAGCTAAAGCAGAAGTAGCAGAACTCTGTGGTCACAGCTAGAAGAGCCAAATTACACGTCTCCTTAAACAACAACGCATAAAGATGTAATATTTTTTCCATAAGCCTTTGGCCTGTCTTTCTCTTTTCGTGTGTTTTACTAATGAAGCTGAGCAACTTAAGCAGCTAACAGTTCCAAATTTCAGTCTGATATTTCGCTCGCTACGAACTGCCCTTTGTAATTACGTATTCGGTTGTCCGGTTTTGTGGTATCTTTATGATATTTGACGCTTGCAGTCAATAACCCGAAGCGGGACAATTCAATTTTTTACCCCTTTTATTATTTTGTTTTTTTTCATGAAGATTGGTTTTGACATATGAGCGCTATCTGTGTCGCTTACGGTAACTTAAAATATTCATCTCGGTCAAAAAATGGAATTAAGTATTTTTACTACATATCCTTTTTATAGATTAACCAACCATGAAGAAGTTCGAATAGCAATTACCCGCCTGAAGAACGACAAGGCGGAGGATGCCGATGGATTGCCGGCCGCGCTATTCAAATACAGCGGCGAAGAACTTATAATAAGCATTCAACAGCTTCTCTGTGGAATATGGTCGGACGAAAGCATGTCCCTGTCTGACCCACAAAAAAGGAGATCCCATAATCTTCGCCAGCTGCCGTGGGATAAGCTTCCTGAACATCGCATATATAGTAAGATTTTATCGAGCGTAATCTGATTGGAATTCGTCAATTTCAAATTGGTGTTTTTTGACACCTGATGAGACGATGGATGGGTTCATAATGTCTTGAATGTATCGCAATAAGTGTAATAAAAGTGCTTCTACAATTAGTTCAAACGCATGCAAAAGCGTTTAGATTTTAATGAAGAAAATTTTGGAGTTTTTCGATTATTCAAATTATACTATACAAACGCTTGTAGAAGCTTTGAAATGCTAAGAAATTGTTGCTAAAAAATATGTAAAATAAACAACTTTATGAAATATCGTGAAAGTTGTTGAATGATATCGGTTATGTCTAACAGAATGTAATCTTACCTCCTTCATCCTTTCAGTTTTCAACTATTTACTAGATATTTACGAATATTTTTCTTGCAGCCACAAATTACACTAAAAGAGAATAGAAACTGAAAGTAGCCATTTTACCCAGTTCCCACACTTTTCCTGAGCAATTTGAAAGATTTTTTCCGCCAAAAGTATTCAAAGAAAGGTATTTTCAAGTAAGTGTGAGGCTTCTTGCACAGCGACAATTTCAGTTGGTGGTTCTAACAAGGCGAGACAGTCGCGAAATTGGCCGCAAAAAATCGCATAACTCTCGTGTGTGTGAATATTTATGCGGCGTATTTCGGTGAACTGCACCGGTACTTACGCAATCGGTATGTGCGGCACGTCCATGTCGAGTGAGAGCATGTCGGGCATTACAAAATCAAAGAGCGAGAGAGACTTATAAAGAGGCATTGGCACACAAATTCACGCTAGCCCTTGCAAATGTCTGAGGATTTTCCCCTCACCTTCGTTACGATTTTGCAGCGAACTGTGAAATTTCCACGAAAATACAATACTTATTGCCCTCACTTGCGAGAAATACTATTTGTACACTCGCTTTTCACAACCTAAAATTACAGTTAATTTTTAATGTGTACATTCAACACCTTTTCAATCATCGGCACCAGCTGGCGCAGAAAACTTGTTAAGATCACCCAAGCAAGGCGTCTGCCAGTCGGCACACATTGCTTCCTCTATAAGTGCCATTGCTGCTGTTGTTGTTACGGCTACTCTTGCAACACTCAATAATCGTGTTTGTTTAAGTTTTCGTTGCACGTTCGTTCAGCGCTTTGCAGCAGAAGTTGCAGCAGCGCCGCTGGCAAAAAGGTCGTGCTGCAGTGTGAAAGCGATTCTTGTTGGAGGAGTTGTTGCCAAAAACCGGCTGATTGGTGAACAGACAACATGTTACCGTTGTCGCCGAGTACGTGGTGTGTCATCAAATTTTTGGTGTGAACTACGACTTTCGTGCTACGTTTTAGGCTGTTTGATCTTCTTTAAGAGCGCCTCTTTTAAACTGTCTCAGTATTTGGAAAATTTAGAGTTTCATAAAAAATAGGTTTTGACTAACATAGATGGCGTTATTCCTTTCTTTCCAAAAGCGTCGCATTATTTTCGGCTAAAATCGGCAATATTTTCGTATAGTTGGATTTCGGACAGCGTGAACTTTTCTACCGACAGTGAGAACTTATTATTCTGCCGCACCCACGACAGTCTGGTCTATGTAACTATAACTTAACGGGGTTTTACCCGGTTAAAAACAGTCAGCTTGACATTATTAATAGAAATTACTGCAGAAATCTTTTCTTCCGCTGCCACAAACACAACTCTTTACTCTATGACTTAGCTGTTGTTGTAGAAGAGCTTAGGAGTCCCGTTAACAAATATTTCTCACAGGGAACATGTACTATTGCACTGTCTCTTTGCGCCAACTTCCTGTTGCGGTTGATACCGGCGAAATAAATCATGTGTGAAGGTGTTACTTTACTGCTCGCCTATGCAGTGCTTAGCCACGTGACTACAGTCGCTTCGAAAACTGACAGTTTTAATGCTCACGAATGAAGTTGCAATAAGCTGCCAACACACAAGAAACAGAAAAACGAACAAAATTGTAAAAAAGCGAGCAAAGGAACGAAGTTTTATGAGGTCCTGTGGAATATTGACGTGCAAAACCAGGCAGCATACTTTTTATGCACGAACATTCAGACGGAGGCACAGGCAGAGGCACATATTTGTGCCGCGAGTGTAGCGCTTCGAAAGCAGCATATGTGACGTTTCAATATCCTGTTGCACGAACTCGTACGCATTCACCGCGACAGGAGTTTGTTTTTCTGGATTTTATTATTACAATTTTTCCTGCTTTTGGCGCGTGGGCGTTTAACGGGCGGAGGTGGCGGCGGAGAGCCAAATGGAATCGTCATATTTTCGGGTTTGTTTACTTTTAGTTACGTGGCAAGTCATAAGTCACATGTCATATTGCCAACACTTTCACTAGGCATCTCTATTCCACGTAACTGTAAACGGTTACAGAATCTGCGCTTGTTGGTGAAGCCACATTTTCATATGGAGGCGGTGTCTGTGTGTGTGATGGTGTGAGTGCCAGTGAAAGGCAATAAATCAATGGCGGATTTTTGGCAATAATTTGATTTTTATCACACATGTTTTCTGCTCTTCCTGACAAAATATTATAAAAGTTTTTCCACGCATGGGTCACGCTTGAGTTTATTAAAATTTGTGTTGCTTTGCTGCTGTTACTCGTATTACAGGTGAACGCTGTTAAATTGAGTAAGAATCTTGTTATCTAATATTTATTAGTTAGTAACTGGTTAGAAGCTTTAATTTCCCATACAATGATGGAACAAAACTGTCGTTGTTAACTCTTATTTCATTTATTGTACTGCGCAGAGACAATATTTTCAAAAGGACTCAAGATATCGAATGTCAATTCGTCAATCAAACTTGCCAAGGAATGTGATTTGCATGTGAAAAAGATTTGACGATTTAATGAAACTAAATAAATTAGTAGCCAATTAGCGGCTATAAAGGCTAAACTGAGAAGGCGAAACCTCCCTTGCGCTGAGTTTGAGACCCGCCAACATCCTTAATGAAAAAAAGAAGCCAGCCTCATATGGTAGGCTCCCTCTTTTCATACAATCTGCTAAAAGAGTGTACGGCTGCTGCCGATATAATTGGCCTCAACAACCGCGCCTTTGTTCTGCTTTCTTCAGACTAGATAAGAAAGCGAAGGCAATGGGTCTGGTAGTGAACGAGGTCAACACGAAATATCTCCTGTCATCAAACAAACAGTCGTCGCACTCGCGACTTGGCACTCACGTAACTGTTGACAGTCATAACTTCAAAGTAGTAGATAATTTTCTCTATCCCGGTACCAACGGTGATACTGTGGGCTGAGTAGGCAACTGAGAAGTAAAGTCCTCTCTCGGCGAACAAAACCAAATTCTAGTCACTCATGATACCCGTCCTGCTACATATATGATGCAGGGGAATGGACGATTGGAGAGAAAGGTTATGTGGGAGATTTATGGTCCCTTACACATTGGCAACGGTTAATACCGCAGTCAATGGAACGATGAGCTGTACGAGGGAGAAGCAATAGAAAAAGAAGACCTTCACTCCGTTGGAAAGACCAGGTGGAGAAGGACCTGGCTACACTTGTAATGACCAACTGGTGCTAACTTTAAACTCGGCTATAGTTGCGAAAGCTGTGTCTACGCCAATAAAGAAGACTATGACATTAGTCTGGAAATTAAAACAAAAAAACGAAATTGGTTTTCTTTTATAATTCTATAATTGGAATACTCAAACAAATTGCCCTAAAACAATTTTTAAAATTGAAATCTTCTTTGAAGTTATAGACGTTTTAGCGCCTTCCCAACTGGACCGTGTTGAAGCGTTTACTAGTGAGACAATTTTCAATTTGTTTCTTTTAGAACACTACAAAGGTTGGCAGTCAACCAGGAAGAGCCGCCTAGAAAGAAAATAATGAGAGGATAGACTAAGCCTGTCATAAAATGCATATGCCTTCCTAATGTTCAACTACTTCAAAAACTGTTTTGTGAAAAATCTTTCTAAACCAAAATATAATGCTTCAGCCCGCAAACTTTGTGGCCTGCAGATGTTGAAGACATTGAATGACCTTGATATCTCATTTGCTTATTATTACCAGCTATCCATTATAAAATACTAATTCAACAATATTTTTGGCATATAAATCAAACGAAATAAGTTAGAGATACAAATAGAAAGTACATGCACACTATTAGGGCATACTATATAATACAAATTAGCCCATAATTTTGAAAAATAATCTCTAATATTTTCTTGCGTTGACATTGCGTCTGCTTACAAATACCTTATTCGACAAAAAGCGCTTTAATGAGGAAAAATATTAAGGCACAGTTGTCGGTTTCATACAAAAGCCCTTAATTTGTCAACAACAAATCAAATTACAAAACTCCCAAAAAAAGCGCGAAAGACACCAAAAAAGGCAAACGCGACGAGGCCATGAATTTTTGCCCTAAACAAACAACAAAAGCCGGGGATTCAACCCTTTTCCAGTTTAAAAGCGAAAATTACCTTTCTTGGCTGGCTCGCATATCAGTTTTTCATCACTTTCTTCGCTCTCTTTTTTGTTGTTGCACTAAGCGCCTGGCATTAGGTGGGATAAAATGAAAAATGATGAAAAAACGCACGAAATAGCAATTAGAAAAATTCTGACGGACACGCGTTCAATCATCGTCTTACGAGCGTCGTGTCCACTTGCGTGGGGAGAGGGCGCGGTGGTGTATAGGTGCGAACACCACTTTCCTGTTTGCATTCATTTGGCTGAGTGACGAGCGAGCACTTTTAAAAGTATTATGAAGGATTGCAGGGAAGCGCAATAGCAATTAAAGGCGAAACTGTGGCAGCATCATAAGTCAAGCGCGAAAAACAATAATATTAAAGGGTGGGAAAACAAAAACAACTGGTCTTGAAAGCATGTTTAGAATACGATTTTCATTACTTTAAACACTTTAGCATTTGTCTGCTTGTTGTTGTTGCTTTTGCACTTGCTTCAACGCTGTTTTGCATTTCTTTATTGCTTCTCAAATTCTTTGGGAAGACTAAGGTCTGAGTACTCGTAAAACAAGGTAGCATAGAAGTCAAATAAAAAGTCTTAGGACCTAAGTGTATACTGGATGTCATACTGTTATTCATTTTCGATTTTTAAGATGAAGCACCTTATTTTGGTATATGAACTATACATATATATTTGAATGGACTTCGAATATTGTCCACGTGTTTGACAGACTTGCATGCAAACTGTGTTCATAGCGAGTATATAATCCTTAGAAAGCTTAAACTCCTAAAAAAGCTATATAAATAGGAATAAATAAACAAAGGGACGCTACACAAGAAGACCGACGCCATATTTTTCCACTCTTTTGACATTTCTCTTCAATAAGGTTTGACGCTTCCGCATGGAAAGACGATCCAATAACGAGTCGAAGTTATTAAAATTTACTGCCGAAAATTCGGAGTCAGTGGCCTCAACTTTAAGAGCACTACGTCCAATTAATGGTCGTCATAATCGTCCTGTCAGATCAACAAATTTGAATTCACAGGCATAGAAAAAAATGTTCCTGTGCCAGTTAGACAAAGAAGTGTTCGTATTGTCGAGAATATTGCTGGCGCTAGTTCACCAATTGAGGAAGACCCTAATAAGTCTCTCACATGTCGTTTTCAAGCGTTGGGCATCTATGTGACGTCGTTGCGGTGATTTTTGCGAAACGATCTTGTTCTATATCCTTACAAGATCAAATTGACGCAAGAACTGAAGCCCCTTTGACCACCAGAATAGTGGTATGTTCGTGAATTGCCCTAAGCAACAACTTGAAAATGATCCGGATTTTCATAGAAAAATTACCTTCAGCAATGACGCTCATTTCTGGCTGAATGACTTTGCCAATAAGCAAAATATGTTTTATTGGTCAGGCAGCAATTCACACGTACTCCATCAGTCACCATGGCATCCAGAAAAAATTACGGTTTGGTGCGGATTGGGCCATACTTCCGTGATGATCAAGACCGGCACGTTACTTTGAATGAGAATCGCTACCGCTCATTGTTAACCGAATGTTTTTGGCCCGAACAGAATGATATGGACTTGGGTAATAAGTGGGTCCAACAGGATGGCCCTACAAGCCACACAGTGAATGTCACAAACGATTTATTGAAAACCAAGTTTGATGAGCGTGTTATCTCCTGAGATGACCCCGTCAATTGGCCGCCTCGGTCATGCGATTTGGCGCCATAGACTATTTCTTGTGATACTACATCAAGGCTATGTTCTATGCCAACAAGCCACCGACTATTGATGAACTTCGTACGAATATCGAACGTGAAATCGGCCGATTTATGCTTGCGAACCGTCGAAAATTGGGTTCAGCGTCAGGACTTCTGCAAACGTGCCTGTGCAAAATAAATCGAGTTTCATACATATTGGAATCGAATGTACTTTCATAGACCGTTAGTTCAGAATTTTATTCGATTAGAAACCGCTATTTTTACTCCATTACTATTTTATTCCTAAATAACAAAAGTTGATGCCGGCTCTGAGTGATCGTAAAAAAGTAAAGTACCCAAATGAAGATATTCCTGGAGTTTCAAAATAGTTAAGAAATATGTGGGAATATATTTAATATAATCTCGAGGATGAGACTTAAGCTAAGGCTTGAGAGTCGTGGGAGGCTTGGGAGTATTTTCAATCGGAGTAAAAAGCTTTAAAACGCAGTGTCGTCAAAAAAATCTGGGTCTCTGCCGAGAAGTGCACTTCGCAACAGTATTTTGAACAGTTCAGAATAATATACATCTTCAGGAACTGCTCACTCGAATCAGCCATTATGCTGCTTACACAACAGCAAATCGCTCGGCAGAGCGTCGTGGCGACACCAGTGCAACAATCGGACATTCGCTATGTGTGCCAAATTGACAATGTCTGACCTTTTATTCGACTTCTCAATGTTGCTGCATGCTTTCGCAACTGACCAACTGAGCGTGTGTGAATATAAAAGTAACATGTGAACTCACATTCGTATTTATGTAAGGTGGGGCGTGTTTGGAGCTTGGAAAGTGTGCTTGAGAAGAAGTAAAAGGAAATTTACTTATCGAGGCAAGTGACAAAAATATGTACTCCAAATGTGAGTACACACAACAAAGTAAGTGCTAAAGCACACAATAGCAACAAAAACAACAGCTCAACGCAGCGAAGATGTTTCGCAACTTTACGTGCTCCTTAACTTTTCGGCCAACAAGCGACCATCTCAAAGGACCAAAATGTGTGGCACAATGCAGCAGGCAAGTGAACGGGATAAACACACAAACCCACCTTGCTGAACACTCCTTCACCACCTCGGCTAACGGTGCATGCCGAATTGGTGAAGACGCTTCGACACGCACACAAAAGCGCATTGTCGCAAGTTGTCAAACAAACTTTAAACTGTCAACTCGCTTGGCAGCTACACTCTCGGCTCACATGCCCCCACATACACACACATACATAAATGCGCTGGTACTTACATAAATAAGCACAAACGTTTGCCTGTTCATACTTAACATCAAAGATTTTTAACTTTACGCGTAGTAGAAATGCACGAAGCGTTGGCTCAGGCGCCGCGTCATCTCTTTTTTCACAACATTCTGCACGCTGACATGAGTGCAAGTTCAATATTGATTTAAGTAAGTTTTTGGCAATGTACGAACGGGCACACATACCTACACAAGTGTAGAGAAATATTTCGTTAGAAACAATAAAAATAAAAATTTAATATCGATATGAAACTGATGTTGGTTTGTGACGGCGCTGACAGGTGCCTCAGTTTTGCCTCTCTCTGTCTCCGTTTTGAATTTAGTGTAACAAGAAGAACAAATACATAATTTCGACTGTTCACTTGTTCAAAATATCCCCTCCCGCTCCAGAGAACGGAGCCAAAAACAACAAATTTCCGATTTCAAAAGTCAGACAGGTCATCGAGGATTGATATATATACCGAACCGATTTGGTGTACGCTTACTTGTACTAAAACAGCTGTTACTTACGTGTCGAATGATGGTAAGATGCTCTTCGAGTTCTTAAATTGATAAAAACTTGTGACCAGACGTGGCTCGACAACTTTCTTAGATATACATATTCACCAGCTTCTGATCGAAGGAGTATGGCTTTTGATAATAATGTCGATGTTTTCAACCAATCTCAAGGATATTAAAATTAATCTTTGATTAAACCTTAAATTCTGTAAATGTACTTATTTATTAAATAAGGTGAGTCCCTACTCAATTATATTTTACAAAGTAATCTAATGATAGCTAATCGAGATGAGGAACCTTCCTGCACACGACCCACTACCAGAAACGTGCTAGACACACCTTCGTTCTCTGACCATAGGTACCATTAGATCGGAATATCGGTCTCCTCCTATACAACGTTGGATCAGAAGCCTCTTGATAAGAGCAGAATGGAACGACGCTTAAATGACCAAGGAAGTCTGTAGAGGCACTTCCAAGGTGAAGTGCCGTCTCCGCTTCTATGGACATTCATGGTGAATAAGCTGCTGAGGAACTTGGAAGGCAAAGCCCCTAAGATAGTGGGATATGTAGATAACCTTGCCATCTTAATACCGGGTAGGTGCCCACAGACCATTAGTAATATTTTCCCACAACTTGTAGGGCAGTCCAGAACTGAACATCGCAAGCGGTTCTGGGGTTTGAACCCAAGAAATGGAGGTTGCCTTCAATAAACGGGTCACAACTCTCTCTTAAGGACCGCACCAAGTACTTGGTGTAGTTTTGGACATGGAAGAAATCGTGAGAAAAACTAGCAATGCTTTATATGCGTGTAAGCAGATGCTCGCCACAACTTGGAGGCTCTCTCCTTCTCTCATGCCCTGTGCTACACAGCTATTGTTAGACCAATTCAGCTCTACGGTGCAGTAGTATGGTGGACGAAAATACGTACGGAATCCACCAAAGGATTCTGAGGCTTCTTCTCGAATTATGGGCACCCCTTAAAATATTCATTTATTTTTAAACAAAGGACATAAACATAAAAACCTTTTAGGCTAAATTGAATTGCAACTCAGAGATCTGCAAGGCCTTTAATATAATAGATGTTTTTTAAAGTCATAAATTGGTAACTTTGCAACTTTTCAAATCCAATAGCTTAACCTCTTCATTGAAGCAAGATTTAATACAACTGAAGAGCAATGCATTTAACATATTACAGTTCTTTCTTCATTTTCTGCATAAATTTTCTTCTTAAATTTCAGACTCCCTCTTTTACCTTCAACCTTCAAGCGGATCAGCCATCAAGCCGTTGGCGATGAGCCCCCAAAGAATTTTTGAAATTTGCAACACATTGCAAATATTTTCCATGTATTGACACAACACCGGGCGCCAACAACCGCAAAAGCCGCAACAACATGCAACCCAGGGGCTTCAGTCTTCTGGCTTCAACCGAAACTACACACACCGGAGTAGAAATTTAAAAGCCATCAAAGCGAATATAATTGCACACAAGAGTGTGACAGATGTCAACGTAAAAGAAACATTACGACGAGTCAGTCACCGAGCCGAGGCGGGGCGGCAAGCGCAAACGAGAGTAGACAGTAGTTGACAAGCGCAGCATGAGGAGGCAGAGAAGGCCTCGCCGACGGCCGCCTAAGCGAAACAGCAGGCCATTTAGATCGTTACCGTTACCCACACACACCAACAAACAAAGGCATGCCGAGCAATAAGCACAATAGGAATTAGGTGGCTCCATAGGTGTGCGCGCGGGGAGGTAGGCCCGTTCGACGTATCATTAGACTCGAGGCTGTTTTCCAAATATGCAATCAAGCGGACCAAATCGCTTTGCACAACAACAACAATGGAAGTGCAGACATTCGAGCAGCAGTGAGTGCACGGTGGCAGCATTGCTAACAAGCGCAACTGTTGCAACAAACACAACAATGCCTGATAACAACAAGTAAGGATGGCAGAAAAATCCGAAATATCTTTCAGCATATTCGGCGGTGGTGGCGAAACGGGGGGCGGTGCTTTTAAAGGCGTAGGTGCGCCACTTCGCAAACTTCAGTTTTGGTGGTGTGTGTGTGTGTGTGTGTGTGTGTGTGCGAGTTGGGGCAGCCCACCGTTGCGTGTTTACGCATTGTAGCCGAAAAGTCAGACCATGACTGGGATTCAATCTGCTGCGGCCATGCCATGCATTGTTGTTGTTGAGTGGGAGCCCCGCGTGCGTGTGTGTGTTCTTGGCGCCCGCCCACCCAGTGCATCGCTTCTAATGCGTGGCTGTGCTGCCCGATACGCCAGACCTTCCAGGCCTGCGGGTGGACCAGCACACACATTGTTTGGTTGCGTGCGAAAGGCGCACACACACATACTCACGTCAGAGACGGCAGCAGACAGTCGCACGTAGCTAACAGTGTGTTCGGGAGCAAACCAACGGCACTCAGGGCAATTTTGGGTTGGCCGGACAATTCGAAAAAAATTTTATTTCATCAATTTTTTTTTCATTGTTGCGCCTATTTTTTGTTGGGACTCCTCGTGCAGTATTTACTCGTAAAAGTCACCGGAAGCCACGTTTAAAATGTTTTGACTGTTCCAGCTGGCTGAGGTAGTCTTCAAGGGGCAATTAACTGCACCAACATAAAAACTGTGCGGAGTATGTGGCCTGCGCGCCTGTGAGTATGCAACGCATTGGTGAGATTGCTTAGATTTCACGCCTATTTGTGTGCGCGTAACTCCCTTTTTGGCTTGTTGGCTTTTCGGCGGGCGAATCTGCTGGTGCGAATTGTGTTTTGCAAGTGTTTATGGCGTGTTCGCATAGATAAACTGTTTGTGTTTGTGGGGTGGTTGTGGGGCAGTGAAAAAATTCGATTTTTTAAGCTCTTCATTGAAGTGGCAAAGAGTTTTAGGGAAATTCTTCAGAAAACTGACAACAATTTTGTTGTGATGCGAAAATGATTTTCGAATTTTCTCTTTAATAAATTGAAAATTTTCAATATTTATTGGAAAAAAGCGTTTCTTATTGTTGGTGCGATATATTGCTACAGAGTATAGCAGTTTTGTTCACCTAACGGTTGTTTTTATCACCTAAAACTACTAGAGATCCGGTCAAAATAATAGTAGTGCCCACGCATTGAAAAAGAAATGAAGAAGAAGTAGAATGTTTTCATTTATATAATTTCGTTGTTTTTATTTTATAGAACAACCACTCTTAACAATAAAATCATAAAACAAAACTTAGGAAAAAATTCATTACAACGTTATAAAAAAATTATTTCATACGACCTTATGCATATGGACGGTCAAAAAAATAGTAGTGTGATTTTATTTAACAAAAATATATTTCAATTAGTTCTTCTTTTCATCCGATTTAAATTGAAAATAATAAGAAAATTAATTATAAATATAAATTGAATTAACGAGATATTCACATCGTTCCTTTGGTATCGATTTCCATGCCCGCTCTACTGTTTCCCAAAGCTGATTATTATTTGTTGGATTGGCAACAGAAACTGCCTTTTTCACATCGCACTACAAATTCTCTATTGGATTGAGGTCTGGAGACTGTGCAGGCCATTCCATGACCTCAACCCGGTTCCTCTGAAACCACTGCTGCGCCAACTTGCTTGTGTGTTTTGGGTCATTGTCCTGCTGGAAGACCCAAAGTAGTGGCATTTCTTCGCTGGCAAAAGGGAGCAAGATTTCCTCCATAATTCGAACATACACAGTACGATCCATTATTTCTTTTATTCAGTATATCGGTCCAATACCATAAAATGAAAAACATGCCCAAATCATAATACTTGACCCTCCATGTTTAATAGTTTTAGTTGTGTATTTCGGGTTGTATTCGGAACTAGCGGGTCGTCTGACATATTGGCGAGATCCTCTTGCACCATGCCGCACAATTTTGCTTTCATCTGTCCACAAAATATTTCTCATTTCTTAAGGGGCCATTCCAAGTGATCGTTCGCAACATGCTTCTTAGTCAGTAATGGCACTTTTCTTGGGCTATGAGCTGCTAAGTCCTGTTCCCGCAAACGTCTACCTATAGCTTCCACGCTTGCTTCCAGCTGCAAGTCACTCTTGATATCAGTTGCAGGTGCGAAAGGATTACTTTTCGAGTATCTAGTCACACGATTGACTAATTTAGCGGTCATTGCGGGTGGCCGTCCACGTGTTTCGGGTTGGGATTTATATTTTAACGCGTTTGAAATCATTGTCGGTGAACAGCCGATTTCTTCAACTTCTTTGTAAGTTTTCCCGTTTGAAATTAGTTTTTTGATAAGGTTGCGCTGTTCAGCGGTGCAGTGCTTTCTTCGTCCCATAGCTGAACGATCTTTATCAGATTATCACAAAAATTTATGAAAACACATCAAAAAGTGCATTACTTACCTTTTTGTAAATCTTGGACACAAATAAATATTTTTTATGAATTTTTCGGAAGCTCATTTCTTGCACTACTATTATTTTGACCGACTCAATAGCCAACACATTTGAAAGTAAATGAAATAACGACTCGTCCTAACGTATACAGTTATAACGGCACTTTTTTTATTGAACTCTGTCTATAATATATTATATTAAGGAGAATAAAGGGCAAAGAAAAAAACGCGAAAAAATAGAAACATTTAACTATGTGCAGTAGTAGCACTACTATTATTTTGACCGCAACTCTATATAGGGTTATTTATAGATGAAAGACCAGGATGACTAAACGAGTTGAAATCCGGATGTCTTTTTGTACCTTCGTCGGTCCGTCCGTAAGTCCTTGCATGCCTGGTACAAGATGTTCGATTCATTTTCCACTAATCATAACTTCAGAATCGGGTACAGGGTACACTTTTTAAAGGTCACTTACGTCACTAGTACATAAAGTAAATTTTTCAAATATACCTCGACAAATTTAGGTTCAACTCATTTAGCGTTCCAATAACATCGAACCAAAAAAAAAAAAAAAAAACAACGATATAAGGTGTCTGGCATCGAGCAAGCAAGTGTCCTGTCCAGCAAGTGTCCTGCGGGAGAACTTTTCAATTGGCCTGCATTTGCTCTGCTTCTTTCTTCGCTCCACATTATTTTCCCCACTTTTTTTTTGCGCTTCAATACCGAGGAGTAGACGTGCTGATTCCTTCACAGCCAACACACAGCCATACAGACATGCACATGTACAGTTAAAATAATGTATGTGAAACGGAAATGGAGACAAAACAAACATGCACTTGAAAACAAACCACAAACAAGCTGTACTACAACAAAAACAATGTATGCGCCACAGCGACAAGCAAAAAGTGGAAAGAAATTAGAACAAGGAAGTTGCGAGGATAAAATCGTCGAGTACTCGGAACGGTTTCCTGCTCGAAAATGTCAACAGCACTCGGGCAATTATCTTAGGTGCAAAAACAAATTAAAACACAAGCCATCGAGCAGCAAAGACGCAGACGAAATGAGCTTGCGGAAGCCGAGGAAAAAGTGAAAGCTGCCTCAAGTGCCACGCGGCGCGCAAGAAACGCCAGGAAACTCCCAAATGCTTCATCGTCTGGAGTAAATTAATTTCGACATTCCACGCGGCAGCAGAACTTAAATGTCTAAATATATATATGAGCATATATGTGTGTGTGTGTCTGCTTAGTCCTTGCCTGGTTTGCCTCGTTTGCGGCGAAAGGTGGAAAGTGGCAGAGTGCGACAAAAAGGGGCTTCATTTAAGTTGCGCCGTTGACGCTGCTTTTTCTCAGTCTGCGTGGAGTTATTGTAATTAAAACCACAATCAAAAGTGTTTCAATATGTTGCCAATGCCACTGGCGAATATATTTATTTACAGTTGTTTTGCTGCTAAGAGCTACATCTGCCACAAGTGCCTTTGCTTGTGTGTGCGTGTGTGTAAAACATTTAAAAATGTTGCAAGTAAATCGTTTTATTGCTCCATCATTGTGGCAGAAAAATTATTGCTTGCAATGCGCCACTCTTTAACTCTCCGGAGAATGTGAATGTGTTTAGGATTTTTGAGTCGGTAAGTCTGGTTTGATGGATACAGGCGTCCTGTAATCCTGAAAGGTCCATTTCTTATAATAAAGTGGTGTAAAAATACTTTTCGCTGATTTTGATTGGCCAGTTTCTATGGCAGCTTATAAATGCTAAAGAGAGTATTATAGTTTTGTTCACATAACGGTTGTTTGTAAGTCCTAAAACTAAAAGAGTCAGATATAGAGTTATATATAGCAAAGTGATCAGGGTGACGAGTAGAGTTGAAATCCGGATGTCTGTCTGTCCGTCCGTCCGTCCGTCCATCTGTTCGTCTGTCCGTCTGTCCGTCCGTCCGTGCAAGCTGTAACTTGAGTAAAAATTGAGATATCATGATGAAACTTGGTACACGTATTTCTTGGCTCCATAAGAAGATAAGTTCGAAGATGGGCAAAATCGGCCCACTGCCACGCCCACAAAATGGCGGAAACCGAAAACCTATAAAGTGTCATAACTAAGCCATAAGTGAAGATATTAAAATGAAATTTGGCACAAAGGATCGCATTAGGGAGGGGCATATTTGGACGTAATTTTTTTGGAAAAGTGGGCGTGGCTCCGCCCCCTACTAACTTTTTTATACATATCTCGGAAACTGCTACAGCTATGTCAATCAAACTCTATAGGGTCGTTTCTTTTAGGCATTTCCATATATAGTTCAATGTTCAAAATGGAAGAAATCAGATAATAACCACTCCCATACAAAGGTTATGTCGGAAATCACTAAAAGTGCGTTAACCGACTAACAAAAAACGTCAGAAACACTAAATTTTACGGAAGAAATGTCAGAAGGAAGCTGCATCCAGGCTTTTTCTTAAAATTGAAAATGGTCGTGGCGTCGCCCACTTATGGACCAAAAATCATATCTCTGGAAGTACTCGACCGATTTCAATGGCATTCGGTATATAATATTTTCTTAACACCCTAATGACACGAAATATGGGTGAAATCGGATCTTAACCACCCCTGATTATCACTTTATCATGCGAGAGTATAAAATGTTCGGTGACACCCGAACTTATTCCTTCCTTACTTGTTTTTTTTTTAATTTTAAATATTTTTTATCTGAAAAAAGGCGATAATTTTGCAAAATAACTTAACAAAGCATCTTCTACTGAGCCGGTTAATGACCTCTTAGGAACTAAAACTGAGGTCTTCGCCATTAAAACATCTTATGTGATAAATAAGTAATCGATATGATCTATTTTCATTTAAAATAAATTTGTCATTCAATCACTCCTCTTTCTGGAAAGGATTCTGACGGATTGCTTCACTCAAATTGCGCCTAACTAAACTCGTGATACACAACGCCCTTGCAACAGAAGAAAAAAGTCCGCAAAACCTTCACTTGCGACCTAACTTGGCTTGCTTTTTTCAGTCTTGGCTCAAGTAGCGGCACCCATTGATTTCCAGGTTTAATCCATAAACAGATTGAGAAGACTGCATGAAATGTCTCTAACAAGGCACTAGAGAAACAATGTCCCGCATTGGCAAGACTACGCTGTAAGCATCTGGGGTCCCCACGGAATGATGCACTGGAGGAGGTATTGATAGTGAGGTCTCAGAGTCTCTAAAAATTCACGTGAAGCGAAGGCATCATAAAGGATGACTACTCCTCATGAACGTAGCAACTGAACTCCATCTATTATTGCAAACGATCAAAACTTGTCTATGCGTGGCTCATTGGCTTACCAGCTCAACCTCTGCTAACCTAACCTATATCCTTAAACACATGATTCGTGGCACAGATCTGGGTCTTCGCATATTGAATCCAACATCTCCTGAGCAATAGCAATACGATGCTCTTTTTGTGGGAGTGAGCACTTTTGGTTCAAAACCCGAAGACGAACCTTGCCAGCATTACTATGGCAAGTAAAGGATATGAATGAATACCAGAACACTACATTGCAAATGATTCTGGATTAAAAGTCATTAGCCGGATTTATTAATACCATTTCGTTCTAGTAAAGAAGACGTGAACTTGCTAACTGATTTTTACTTGGCTTTCTGAAGACTTTTTCTTCTTCGGCACTGCCAGTTTAGTTCGCACCAATTGCATGCTGAACGTATCGGCATTTCGACAAAAATCCTAAATCACTTCATATTTTCTATTTTCGAATCATTTGAATACGCGTTACGTGGATACCTCTTCTCCTTCAATTTCTGAGAGGACACTGTGTTATTGAAAACTTTACTTCTCAGAAATTGCCAAATAGGATAAGTCTAGAATAAGGGCTTTAACTTTGTCTATTTATAAACCTATCTTTTCTCCTAAAAAGGGCAAAGTAGCTAAGAGAAGCTTACTATTTTTTTTATGCTGAAGGCATGGTCGTTGGCTGAAAGTTTTGCAGTTCTGAAAAGCCCAGTAACCTTACATATTGAAAAACCTCATAATAATTTCTAGCAATTTCTTTGTTATTGCATTTATTGTCGCCTTCACTTCCTATACAATAAATTTTTTGATATTTTGATATTTTATATTATTCGTGCTAGAATTATTGTGCTCCTCCATAGAAGGTGCGCTGCCACAGTGGCACTTGTGAACTTATGCCCCAATTACCCTTTCCTTTAATGTGGCCTCATGTGGCACACAAACATGACTGTGAGCATTACTTGGGTGCACATAAATAATGAGTGCATTACGACTATCAGCATCGCACACTAACGCAGCGGCAGCCTGTGACACCGATGAGGGGGTGGGCCAAGAAACAGTTGAAATTCGCATGTGGCACAAATGGCAATGCCACAAATGGAGCAGCAAACCCAGTTGGCGGTCAGAGCACCTTTATGAGTTGTCTTGCCGATAGACGCGTAGGCAGCTCCGCCAAGGACTCCCGACGTGCCGCAAAGGATGGAGCATACGGAAAAATGGCACGAATATTATATTCACGCATGTGTGAGTGCGTGTGTGTGTCATGCCACAAAATGATTTAAGTACTTTTGTTGCAGCAGCGCACGTTTGTCATAGCGGTCGGCCGGTGGGTGGGTGGCAGCAGCGGTGTGGCACATGAGAGTTCATTCTCATATTCACGGTGGCATAACTGTAAGTGAGCACTTGTATCCCCAACGCAATTTAGTTCAACGAAAATATTGCGATTCCTAAACAAGTGTGCCTGTGTGTGTGTCTTCTAATGTCGGCTCCGTGCGTGTGTGTGTGGGTTGCAGTAAGTGACTGCCTCGGCAGGTTTCTGTGTGCTTCCTGCCTTCTTTCGTTTGACAAGCGAGACGACTTGTGGGACTTAACTGAAATGACTTCTGCTTCCAAAGGCACAGATGTGACAAAGCAAACACAAAAGTCAACGTCAGTGGCAGACGGCAGACGGCAGCACGAGAACAACAATTGCAACAAACAAGCACATGCAACAGTGGCAATTCTTCTTGGCTGGCATTGAAAATGTTGCATTCGCTAGCGTGTGTGTAAATATGTGTGTGCGCCTATTCATTTTCATAAGAAAATATGCTTCATGTTTACGTTTCTTATCAAGGTATGTTGCATGCAACCACCTATTACTCACGCGACTCAACCGCACAGGGTGGTTTGGGGGAATGGAAGTGGGTTTTCTGAAGAATCTCCATTGACAAATCGTTGTGATTACCTTTGCCAAATTGTCTGCTGTTGACATACTGTTCTCAATGTAATTGACTGCTGTTTGCATCAGGAAATCAAGATAAATGCGCTCTTGAGTTAAGACTAAAGAAACGGTGCATCAGTTTGGATATGAGATCCAGGTGCTCCACTAACCAAAAAATGCTCACAGATTCTTTTACTAAGTTTATTTGTGCTAAACGCTTTAATAATATTAAGAGACACCTCTGAAGAAAATAAGCCATATTTGAACATTTTGTATAAAGGGTTCCTCGTCGGTTTTAGTACAAGAAAACAAGAATTTAACTAAATCAAGCTACACCTCTACTCCAAGTAATCCAACTGACGAGCTAATAATGAAACTTATTCCAAAAAATCCAACTGTGTGAAAAAAATAATTTGGGGGAGATATATTAACGAGGCCGTGGTGGTCAAATGTACATCATGTTTTTGCTGGTAGACCCTGTATATAGAAAATGCGAAACCTTCCACAATTTGGATAGAATTGTTACATAATTGTGTGCTTAGTCATTAGAGTTCAGCAAGGCATTAAAATGAAGACCCAACAGTTAAATTTATTAAATAATGGTTAATCACCGATATCACTGACAATTCGATGGACGGGGCAAGGACGAATACGATCAGGTCCTTGTGGCATTTATTCGAACAAACACAGGGTCGAGAAGCCACAATCACAACGGATAGCTAAATAGTTTTCTACTCAACTTGCACACCTGCTCTCTGAGAGCACTCATCAGCAACTCAGTATAAGGGAACTATGGGACGGCATTTCAAGCTCCTAAGGTAACAGCTGGTACGATGAGGACTGTCACTGCAGTGAAGGAAAAGTATACAGCCTACTTCGTAATGCTGCGATGGATCACATGGGTTGGGATAGATACCGATAGTTGAAAAGAGAATCGAGGGTATGAAGAGCTATAGAAGCTGGCCGACAGGGCAATGCACGAAAACTCTACGAAAAGATGCGGTGATTAACAGAAAGTTTCAAGACTGGACCATACACTTTAGGATCCAAAGAGGTCATGTAGTGACTGATGTTCAGAGCAAATTGCAAATTGAAATTGATGGAACAGGAATCTCCAGAACACCTGATTCTGGATTGCCCAGCAATTTGCAGAACCGGGCTACAGACCCTAGGTTCCATCTACGTGGACTGCGATCAGGTCTGCTCTGCGAAATCCACAAAAAAGGATACCCCACAATGGGATAAGCCTTCTTAATATCGCGTATAAGGTCTTATCGAGCGTAGTGTGTAAAATACTTCAGCCCATCGTCAACAAAGTCAGTGTGCTTTAAGCCTGGAAGATCTACTATAGACCAAATTTTCACCATGTGCCAAAGCTTGGAAAAGACCCCTGAAAGAATCACAAGGCACGAATCACCTCTTCGTCGATTTTAAAGCCGCCTTCGACAGCACAAAAAGGAACTAATACGGCTGTGTAAACTGACCTTGACTAATACCAAAAGCTTCTCCGAGTATTCGATACAAAACGAGATTGCAGACAAGAAGACTCCTTATCGTGTGACTTCTTGCATCTATTGCTGGAGAAAATAATACAAATGTCTATAAGAGTGTATTACTGCTGACGTACGCCGGAAGCAGCATCAGCACCAACAACAATAACAGCTTAGAAATCCAACAACTCTTGCCAACAGGTGCTACTTTGAACTGAGTAGGCAACTGAAAAATAGAGTCCTACCTCGACGAGCTAAGACCAAACTCTGTACGCATGTAAGTCCTTCATTATTTCCGCCCTGATATATGCTTTGAAGACATGGACAATGGCATCATTGCTACCGGTGAATACGGCAGTCGATGGAACGATGAAATGTACGAGATATACGGCGATATTGACTTATTTCAGCGAGTCAGGAGGCAGCGGCAAGGCTGGCTAAATCATGTTGTCCGGATAGAAGTGAACACTACAACCTTGAAGGTTTTCGATTCAGTACCCGCCGGTGGAAGCAGACGAAGAGGAAGCGCTCTACTCTCTCTGGCTGCACTTGGTATCTTAAATTGGCGCCAAATAGCGAAAAGAAAAAACAACTGGCTCGCTGGTATTAACTCGTCTATAACCGTGTAAGCGATGCCTAGAAAGAAAGAAAGCAGCTATTAGCAATATTGCTCTCGTGGATTATACAATCCATAATAATTTTATTATTTAAAGTGTATGAGATCGTATTGATTGAAAGTTGAAGACTTAACCTAAATGCCAACACAAAATATTTTTCGCGGTTTAGTGGCACTACACATGACCTCGTTAATTCGGGCACACAATTATGCTCTCAACACTACAGCACATAAAAGCATTCAGAAATTCGTCACAAATAAAAATGTGGTTTGTAAACTTTGTTGAATTCTCTGACTGTTAATAATCCCTTCCCTCGTGAGGATAAGGACAAAAACAAGTGGAAGCAATCAATATTAATTGAAAATGAAAAGCAGCCGTGCCGACTATGCCAAGACTACACTTCGCTGCCCCCGACTTGACTTTATGGAAATGCGAGCTGTTGAATTCAACAATTGTCTGCTGCAGCAAGAAAAGCAAACTTTCTGCAGACAAAACGCAAAATCGCCAGAATCAATGATATTCATCAAAAGACGCAGCGGCAAACTTTTCGCCAGCGACAAGAAGAAGAGGAGGACAAGAAGAAGAGCAAAAGTTCAGCAAGCAACAGGAGTCGAATAAACAGGCTGTCGATTGCCCTCACGCACATACTCGTTCATACTCAACGGCAACGGCATAAAGCCGAACCTTGCAAAAGCTTCACTTCACAAACACACACACTTAGACGAGGTAGTCAAGAATACCAGAAACAAATACGGCAATTTGAGGATATAAATCTGGAGAATCATTCGACGCGACTGCGGTGGCGACACTGATGCTTGCGCGAAGCCAAAAACTGATGTTGGCAGCCCGATGTCTGTGGCATTTACTTTTAAAGCTGCGAAACTTTTGCACCGGAAAAATGCAGCGTTTAGCGGTGACAGAGGAGCAGAGCCAAGAAGTACACCTCCTCAAGCCGCTCGCCTCAAAGCCGCGATGCAGCCACGTGCGTGCGATAACGCCCAACAGGAAGTGTGTGAGTCGAGGCGACGTGACCTGCTGATGGAGTCAGGCAAACTAGCAGCTGTGCTGGCTTTCAGCGGCGCATGTGGAGCTGAACTTACGCCGCGCAGAATCTATGACGGAAGTTAATTGAATTTAATTGCCCACTTAATGGTTCAATGGTCCTGGTCAACTGCTCAAAGAAGCATACATTTGTGCGCAAGCAAAAGCAATTGGCAACGCCGTTGCATTTACACCGCTCGTGCTGGCCTAGACATGGCTCCTCGGTGACTAAATGAGAGGGCAACGTGATTTAGAAGGGGAAATAATGTGCATATATGTACGAGGTACTTGTAGGGACAGATAAACTGTACTTTAATGCCCCTCAATCGGCATATATTGTATTTGTTAGGATAAAAAATAAAAAATGAATCTCCATTAAAATCTCAAAACGAACCAATTTCATAAGAAACTAAAGCTGGTTGTAAGTAAGCTAATCCGCAAGGCCCTATAAGATAAGCCACCAGTAAACTTACATGAACGACTCGAGTTCAACCTACTCCTACTCAGAAGGATAAGGATCTAATGATTACTCAGCGGTTCGCCTCCTAGTCGCCTGATCCCTGTGAGTGTTAGGAAAGAAGCATTTATGGTAGTCTCAATATGGAAGCTTCATGACAACCCAACGACCAGCAGTAAAAATTGAGACTGGAGAGTCTCTTCAACCTTTGATACACGCCTTTTAGTATGAAAAAAGTCAAACATTTTCCAAATGGGATCGAGCTGTATATATAGTATAGTCAGTACTTATGAGTATTTGTACGGAGGAGCTCAAAGTCAATCGCAATGCTTTTCGTCGCGTGTTGCGCTTATTAGCCAAACTTGTAGCCAAATGCGCACTGCCAGCTGTTCTTCTGCTTACAACTAACCCACATGGAAATGCGCAGCCCCGCCAACTCCCCCGACGTCCACACATACCAGCCATCGCCGGCACTTGCACGCGCGCATCCCAATGGCAAAACTTTTCAAGAGCTGTTTTTTCCGCTGAAAAGTTTCGTCGATTGTTTCATTCGATTTGCGCGAACACACAGCTGTATATATGTACAGTTCAGATTTGGTAGTGTATGCACTTCCACTTCCGCCATAAAAATTCATTTCTTCGCCTCGCGACATTATTGTGTCGCTGCAAACGGCCCCGCTCCGCCAACAATCCCCGCAAGACTCGACTTGTAATGGGCTAAGTTTCGCCATTGACGCGGCCATTAAGCTGCAATGAAACTAATGTTACCAATTCACTGCAACTCCGCCACACAGAAACACCTACGCGCACTTGCTTTCCACATGAACGTGAGTGCGTGTGTGGCTGTGTGTGAGCCACTCAATGAGTTACGACGTGTGGATATTTATAATCGCAATCTCGGCTCTCACACGTAGAAAATGGCTCCATTTTTTTACTTTTCCACTTTTTCCGGTTCTTGTTTTGACTTGGTGGCATGTGTGAAAAAATTTTATTGCGCCAACTTGGTAAAACAGCAACAAATTGCGGTTAGTAAATGGCTAATAAATGCAACGATCTGCTTGTGGGTAATAATTAGGTTGGTATTACAAAAGGATAATGACGTTAGCACCGACAATTTCATTGTAAGAAGGTTGCAAGCCGTCTTCTGTCCACTTTGCTTAAGCTTTGGAAATGTTAGAAGAGAAAGATAGGAGAGAGCACCACTGTCGTATAAAATATCTGGAAAATCTCTATTTTGGTATCTTCTAACTGTGTTTTAAGGCTTAGTATTAGTAAAAATATTTATTTAGCAAGTAAAAACAGCCGGGAGCTCTTCTCAAAACGGACGTTTCGGGGTGACCACTATATCTCTTAACTGGATCCTCTGAAATTAGAAAAACAAACAGATTTCGTTTAAGTAATGTTAAATCTATTAATTAATCGAAGGAATTAGCAAATAAAATTTTTTTACAAAACTGCGGTTTCTCGCTTAGAAAAATTCTTCGATTAATTACTGAAGAATATATTTTTTAGAAGCCCGTGTAAAAATTTAAGACTAATCGGTTTAGCCGTTTTTGAGTAATGTTGATCACATACTTTGAAAACACCACGCATAACTGGATAATTATAAAACAATGGACAATCAGCCACTAGAAAATTGTAGACTTCACAAATATTAGAGTAGGATCTAAGAAATGGTGAACGTTTTAAAGTATATGTATGTACCATACAAAATCTTCAAAAAAAATAATATACAAGAACTAAAGAATTTTATAGAATCCTGGGATACGACGACTACAAAGTGGATTTGCGGCACCAATCAGTTCCTTGAGCTAATACCTCTTTGATAGATTCATGTGAAGAGTAGCCGAAGTGGCGCGGTGCTCAGTACTTAGATACTGTGAACTTGAAAGTATGTCGGTATAGCAGTACTCATGACAATTTCCTCTTCATCGCTGAAACAAGTTTTTCGTGAACTGCATCTCTGGTGATATCTATTAAAAACAAAAAATAAATTTGGCAGAAAAGTCAGAAGCCATGATTGCATGTCTGCTTATTATGGTATCCATTATACATGTATGCATATGTATGTATGCACTTTTTAGATGCAGATATTGTCATGTCTACCAAACAATTCAGCATTAGTTTATCTTGGTACCAATTATTATTTGGTAGAATCAACTATCTTCATTTTGTACTTAAGATATAAAATATTACCTCTTCCTGGTGACGACATTGTTATGATTATTGTCTAAAGATCAACAAGGAAGATCTGCGAACTTTGATGCTGCAAGTAGAGCATTACAGAGGTTCCTCAAAAACAATAGATCGGGGACAACAAAATGATATATGTACATACGGCTGAGTAATGGAAAAACCATCAACTTCTCTGGGAACGCACATTATATGCCAAATACGCATAAACAAATAGAAGTAAATAAAGCCCTTTTCATGGCTTTATGCAAGTAAACCAGAAACACACAATCACAATGAATTTAATACATCCATTAGGAGTGTAATTCAATTACATTATTATATATGCGTATATCTCATTTTAATTAAAAATATATTTTAAACCAATAATTAAATTGAAATTATACAATTTAAAAATCCTCGTTAATATAAAATTATCAATTCACCAATAACAGCACAGGGGGACACGAACAAAGCAAGAATACACGCTTAGCAAAGACACAATCTACGAACTATTCTCTGAAACACAGAGTAAGTCAACTGAGTTAAGAAACCAAAAGAAATATTTTATTTACAGTTTTTAAATAAATTATTCAATCATCATTATTTAAAATAGAACATTTCCCAACCTACTTATTCAATACTTTGTTATAAATGTATGAATATTTGTAAGACTAAAGAATAAAAATCGTACGCAAGCATAGCTATTACTAATTAGTTATTAATTCCAAATGCGCCACGTGTGTTTCTCTAAAGTATTGATTCTCATTTCTTCTACACTCTGTTGCAAGCTATATTGTAATAGATTTTCACCCCACACCGAACAATTAGAATGTGCTATTTATCACAAACTTACAGCTGGCATCATTCGCTTTCAATTAGAGCTTACACAAATTAGAGAAAAATAACACTAATATTTCTGAGTTAAAAGTGCGTATTTGGCAGTGCATTGCAAACAAAACATCAATTTATTCATCAACTAATTAACTGGGTAATATTATTTAAACGATTCAATTTATATGAAATATAATAATAGATACAAAAACAGTGAATGAAAACAAGTGGCTCTCAGTTGTGGTCGCGCGGAGAGCGCCCAATGTGAATACTCTGTGCACTTTATGTGCTCCAGTTTATACACAATTGTTGTTATTGTAAACTGGCAGCCAACTACACTGCGGTGCTGTTGCTGCTGCCTCTTCTTCTGTTGGGGGGATTATATTGTTGGTGCACTTGGTTGGGGATTCGTCAGCCAAAGAAATGTTATTCAGTCTCTTCCTCACTGCGTACAGTGCATTCACGAGTATATTTTGCTGCGTATTAAGAAAATATTTTTATTGTATTTTATTTGTTTTCAGTTAATCTTATATATAAATCTATATATATATTTATTACTATAAAAAAAAGTGTGAAAAGGATATTTAAGCCGGACAAAACACCACAAACACTCGTCGATTTGAATATAAAGGATTTTGCAAAATGCTACTCAACCGAAACAAGTAATAAGAAAACTTCATAAGTTACATGTGACCCCATTAAAAGCTATATTTATGTATATTATAAACGTCTCTTATATGCCTTAAAAATTAGCATATATGTCGAATTTAATATGTTTCTCTCAAAAATGTGTTAATAATTTGGTAATATGTATATATGTACATATGTAAGTAAGTGTATGGGTGTGTAGTCAGACGTCGGCGCCAGCTCAACCTCCCACTTTCTGCACCTCCATATCGTACGATTAATACGTACGTATGTGTATATAAAAGTGTATATGGAAGTGTACATACATACATATATGCATACCTGCTTTTATACATATTTTCTTCACTTTCCATATGTCCCGGCTAGCTCATCGGCCGTTCGACAAACTTGGCTGCCGTATGAAAAGAATTTCGTTTGTAAATATAAACGCAACAAATGAAATATATATTATTTATTTGCACCCAAACATATGTACATATGTATATTCATATCTACCTTGAAACTGCTTCTTCAACTGCTTTTGGTTGGAGTTTTGTCATATCGTCATATCGCTGCTTTCGCCGTATCATCAAAATTTTTAAACAATTCTTGTTTTTATTGTTCGTACTTATTTTCGCTTTTTGTCCGTCTTCCCGTTCGTATGAGTTTTCTGCAAACTGGGTAATATCATTTACTTGTTTATATACTATACTGTTATAAGTTTTACACAGTCGCACCGCACCTCAATCCCTCAACACACATTTCTACACAGAGTACATGCATATACACATGTATAAATAATCGCTTTTCAGTTTTTCTCGTTTTCTTGAATGTTTTGTGAAGTTATTGTTTTTGTTTTCGTCTAATTTTTCTTTACATGAAATCGTCTTCCAGCAGTTTTTATTGACGCTTTGGAAAAAATTGTAGAAACGTTTGTTCTTAATAATTAAATGCTTGAAATTAGTATATTAAAAGCACTTAGTCACCGCATTGACGGAGATAAAGAGAGTTCTAACAAAATAAGTTTAAAAGCTGAAATGCTCCCCGTTCACAAAGGAGAAACCGAGCAAATCATTTAAGAATAAGTTTATATGTGGACCAAAAATTTTTATACAAGACTGAATAAGTTGAATATTTTAAACGTTCACGTCTCTGAGTGATATTGCCTTCAGAGGTAGTCAGGCATCATGCAAACATCAGATTTTTCCATACTTTGATACACGATCGATTGATTCTCTTTCAGTTATCATGAAATCTTACGCCCACCTTAAGGGCGACACAATAAAAGTACATATATAGTATAATTGTATATACTCTTAAGTTCTCAAAGGTAGAGACTCTGACATGATGCCTTTGATATTTCTTGTTCGCTGTACAGTGCGCTATCTTTAGTAGCTTTACGCCTTCACCGTTTTCCATGCTCTCCCGCACACAGGTTTCAATACGCTCGGATGTGTTGACTCGTATATATTTACTCTTATTTTCTCAACCATCAAATGTGTTCTCTGTTTACTTAGCCCCTTCGATTACTGGCGCTTTTGACTTCTGATTTGGTCACCGGCACCAGGCTAGTTGCTAGCTTCTTTGGCTTTCAGTGTATTTGTTAATTGAAAGCGTACACTTGTTGGTTCCGCAAGAGGCTATACGCACAATGCACAATCGTATAGATACAAATATGGACGATTTTTATACTCTAGTTGTGTCGTTTATCAGTTAATCGCTGGATTCCAAACGAGAACGAATTTGTTTTGCAAACAGTTATCAATCAGTTGGGTTTGTGGTTATCACGCATTGCTACATTTTTCTTCGCGTAGTGCGGCGTTCAAGTGCTCTGGTGTTTTAGTGGTCCCTCTGTGCAATATTATATTATACATATAACGAAAATAGTCTAGCAGAATATACGCAATTAACAAAAGCTTAAGAAATCGTTTTATTGTGATAGTGGCAAATCTTAAACCTGAAATTATACAAATTATTTGTGAATTCTTCAGTTGAAATTGGTTGCGACAGTCTCCGTTTAGAGGTGATTAAAAGCTCTAATGCTTGGTGTAATTGCTTGTCATGTGATGTGAAGAAGTCTTATTACAAAAGCATATAATTGCTTTTAACTTGTGCGAAAATAAAACAGTTTTATACTATATTAGTTAAATAAGACAAATGTTTTTTTACACAGTATATCTTCCATGCCGAGACGTGCTAATTTCTATGCCTAAACATTAACACTTGAACTAAGAATACATAGGAGATATAAGATAAGCAAAACAACTATTCCGAATCTCAGACTTCTACATTAACTCAATAAAGTCTTAACTCAATATTATTGGTTATTCAACGTGTGAACAAATATGAATAGGTAGATAGAATACAGCATGAATATTGTACATGTACATAGAAAAATATGTACTATATTTACTACGAGCACATGTGTCAATAATATATCAATTTTACGACTCATTGCATTTCAATTGTGCATTAAATACAAACATGCAGCTTATCAGTTACATATTTATGTGTATACTGTAATAAGTGGTAACGCTTTTAATCTTGTGAAATTGTGGGATTTTATTACATATCAATTTATTATTTATTTTTAAAAATAATAATATCTAAGAGCCAAGTCAGTTAATCTATAATTTTCATTCTTTTCTTAACCACATAACATTTTTGGGTAATGTACATCAACCTGTTCCAGAAATCTTTCGAAAAATCTAAATCATGAAAGCTCGACTGACTCGAATTTCATTCTCTGCATTTGGGAGGCAGCTCCTAATTAAATTTATTTAAAGTTGAAATACAAACTTTCCTGCTGATAATTTTTACACAGTGTTTCAAATGAATTAATATTTTTCGCAGGCTTTGCATCTAATTCGTACAAGAATCAAGTGTGTGCAGCGCTTCGCATTGTGAACAATTATCGCTAAATGGACTTAAAAGTCAATGGTCAGTGAACTTTTGCCAACCTTGGCTTAATTCGTATTGTCATAAAATAATAACAAATATATGTGAAACAATATGTTTCCTTTCAAGAACTTGATTTTGATCGTTCAGTTTGTATGGCAGCTGTATGCTATTCTGGTCTGATAGCGGAAAGCGATTCCGCCAAATGAGCAGCTTCTTGCAGAGAAGAGAATGTATGCAAAATTTCAGAACAAGATCTCTAAAACTTGGAGACTAGACGACGTACAGACAGACATGGCTAAATCAGATCAGCTAAACTTAATATATCCTGTTCATGGTATAATGAATATTAAACCAAATAATCACACAGATTATGATTTCTAAAATTAAGTAGACCAGACGATCTTAACATTATTTTTTATTGTATGGAGAAATTCAAATTTTTCAGGTTTCCAGAGAACGAGCTGTTCTGATGGGGATGGGAGTAAATGAGAGATTTTTGCATATATGACATAAGTTCCGTATGTCAACGCTATTTCTTTGCTTTTACAATTTCTTTCCCACTATACTAGTGAAAAGTTCGAGAGTTGATAACTTATCACCCAAGCATGTGGTAGAAATAGACGACAGAAAACTAAATAAAAATTTGTTACGTATACGTAATGTTTATATACTTAAGCGCAGAAGTGAGTGTGGGGATTTGTTGGCCCTCATTCAGTTGTCGCCTAGTGGCCATTGACTGTCGTAATTAGTGTTGTTTGTTGCTTAGAATAGAGGAAAAAACGTGTTCGGCATCATGATAAAATATGATACAGATAGCAGAGCAGTAGAAACAAGAGAAAAAGTGTTGGCGCACACGGCACAGCAATGGTAAAGCCAAGTGAATGAGACCGAAACCCAACCGGGTAGCTACACCAAGAGTAAACAATAATCCCTCAATCCATGCTGATATGACGCCTGGCAGCCAGTCAAAAGTTGTTTCGCTCAAATGCAAGTGTATTTCGTACATGACTAACAAGCCGGCATGGATATTTGTTATTGTTTCGTTCTGTTTTTTTTTCAATTTATTTTTGACGCCCCTTCTATATAGAGACAGGAATTACGAGTGAAGCACATGGTGGCGAGATAATGCCACGAAATGAGGGGCACAACTGTTTGGCGGTAATACGTCGACGCTTACAGCAAGTATGGTCGATTAATCGCATTCTCTAGGTTGACATTTGTTAATGTGTTGGCTTTGCTAATCTCGTTCCCACCAGCCTTCCTTAACACAGCTATTAATTAATAGCTGCATGTTTTGACTGCCCGTCCATCTGTCTGCCTGATAATAATTATCTCAAAATATCTTGTTTTATACACTTGTTTCTGTTTCTAAGTGCATACCAATGTTTGTATGCATGTATGTACTTATGTGCGCCACTTCATTTCGCAATATGCATAGCAAACTCATCGTGATATTCAACAATTTTTGCGTACACTGAGAGACTTAGGCGGCAAGTTTCTTCCGATTTCTTGAATAATGTCATTTTTTCACCCCATTAAGTACTATAACAAACACAATGACACAGTGTGGGATCTTACGGTTTTTTAATGTTTTTTCTCACCCTTGGCAGTTTATTTATTTCATTTGTTTTTCTAGTGGCAGAAACATTATCCAAATACTTTTGAGAAACGATCTCGTGTTTTTGTGTTTTTTATACGTATTTTACTTAAGAAATAAATTAAAACAATATATTAAATTCTATGTACATACTTTAATAATCACCGATTTATTTAAAAAAAAATGTTTCTTGATCTCGTAGCCGATCTCTAGAAGGACCTACGAAAAATGGTTTCTGCTCAAAATGATCAAAACTGAAAACTGAAAATTTTGTATTGCAATAGTAAAATTCGGCTAATGTTCGAATGACTAGTCAAAATCTTGAATATTGTCTAAACGATGGCTTCAATAAAAAGGTGTTTTTGTTATAAATTTTACACTTCAGGCTTATAAAATTATAAAAAATAAAAATAAATCTTCGGTCATCACCTGACAAATTCGTCTAAAAAAGTCGTGCGAGAATTTCTATGCAATTGAAATTTCCTCACTGATTCTGAAAAGATCTGTTTCGAAAGCAAAAGCCGGATCAAACTAAATTTATAATATTCGACTTGTGCGAGAATTTCAATTAATTCACTCTCGTCACGCAGAGGCGTAATATACAATTCCATACATATTTATTACGACCAGCTGCGGTTTTGTTGGCTGCAATACGCAGAAATCGCCAACAAAGGTAGAATAAACAAGTCGACGTAAATGAAAACTATTATTTTGCTTTTTGATCGTTAAATGAATAGCGACGTCAAAGAACTAGACATCAGCTGAGGCTTCCTTAACGCCAGATATGCGAAGATAAATTTATGCAATACTTGAAATGCCAAAATGTTTTGTATGCATTCATGTATTATATATGTATGTACATATATACATATGTACATATCTAAGTGTGCCAAACATGCATATATGTATACATATGTATGTAAGTACAGCTGCGGTAAATTCTTAGTAGTGTGCAAACGTAGAAGGGGAACTGTTAAAAAAGTATGCGATACCGCCTTTATAAAAAAAATATATTTTATACCATAAAAGGCCTAGCAGTATGAAAAATAAATTACAAAAAAAAAAGCTAATTTCAATAAATATGTACATATGTAAAAAAAAAATTATAAGGGATTTCTGCGGTCAAAAACTTGGGAGTTGTAACAAACTAAACCTGAAATTTCGACAAAAAGTTAATAAAATTTATATATTTTTTCCAAATTGGATATGGTCTTTCTATGAAATGAGTATTTAGTTGCGTGACCTTAATTTTTTAGTATTGTAGCACAACGTCGTGGACATGTTTTTGTCAGCTACATACTCCTAGACATCTGCCCACAATTTTTCGATTGTTTTGATATCATGGAACTGTGGCGGCCACTCTCACCGACATTGCTGGATTCCTTTCACGTTTTTTTATTACTTAGTTGGTACCTGATAGCGTTACGTGCCATTGTGGGTGAGCAACCAATAATATTTTGGACTTCGACATTAGTTTTGCCCTCAGAAATCAATTTTTTTATCATTGTGGGTGAGCAACCAACATCTAAAGCTAACGGATTTTAAAGTGAATCCCAAAAAAGACAAAAAAATATTTTATAAAAAGTACCACGTAAATTAAAAGAATGCCTAGCACTACTAAAAATTTGCCCGCAACTGTATATAAGATACACAACAGGCAGCGACTCTGAGATGCATTCTAAATTTAATGTACACAATCATTGGCAGGCACACAAGCTCATCTGCACACACTTTCAAAGTAAACAAAATATGCGTAACGTTTGTTTATTTATTTGCTTAATGAGATATTTGTTTTCATAGAGAAAATTTATTTGCGCAAAAAGTGTATAATAATTATTAATAGCGTTCAAATTTCTTGCATAGAAAAGGTAACGAAGCGTAATGGATTAATTAAAAAATCGTATATTGAAATTTAACTATAATTTTTCGAGCGAAAAATTTGTTATTCTATCTACTTGCACACCGTCCGTCTCCCTGCGGTTTTCGTCAACGATGGTCGACATCAAAGCTGCCCGACTTGCGATCCAAACTACCGCGCGTCAGCTGATTGAGATCAATAATGGATAAATACGGCTTCGGTGGCACATTCAGCGGCTGCTCGAAGGTCACCGATTTGCCTGACTTTTCAGCCGTTGCCGCACGTGCTGGCTGATACGCATGCGCTCTGCCAGCACCACCAAAATCGCCCAGGTGATCGTATTTCGTCGACTTGAGCGCCAGCAGTGCGTATTGATCGTGCGTCACCGCCGAACTGCCGTGCATGCGTCGGTAATTACGGTAGCCACTGAAAAGACTGCTACCCGGCGCTATGGGGCGTGTAGGTGAAAAGCCGCCCTCGTCGGACGAGCCCCCACCAGAGTCGTAATGAATTGAGAGGTTCGTGTACGCAATCGGTGCATAACAGCGCGTTGTCTTCGGTCGTGGCTTCACTTCGTATCGTGTACGCGAGCGGGAACGTGAGTGATGCGTACGCGGGCGATTGCGCCGACGTAAACGCGCCTCAGATACCACGGGCGTGGGCAACACATTGATGAAACGGTAGTAGTGAAGGAAGGTGCGCGCCAAATTGCGGCCACAACGGTAATCTGGGTAATGAATAATTAAAAATTTAAGAGAGAGTGTGATCAATTATTTATGCACTTGTTTCGCTTACAGCCATCTTCGTTGTAGAGCGCAACAGTTTTGCCATCCTTTAAGTAGTGACCACTCATGGACACCTCGACGGTATAGGCGTTCACCGTATCGCTGAGCCGCTCACAGAAATAACGGCGCGCACAACCAACTTTCTTCTCGTCCGCATTATACATTGTATTCTCGGCCACGTAGTCGGGCGCGTTGGCGGCGAACAAACGTGGAAACACCAAATGGCGCTCATGTCGGTAAACATCCTCGTATGTGTTGCCGTAAATAAAGCAGCCATGCAAACTGGGATTCGCATGCAGGTCAATCACGAAGTCAATCTGATAAATCTGCAATAAAAACACACATCTGCTGAATGAATGTGAGCTTTATATTGAGACGGTTAGCGAACGCACGTCAGAGTTGTCGAGTTCCTTAAGCATATTCCTTACGGCATACAGCGTGGGATGAGAAAACTCAGTGGCTACATGCCAAGTGCGATTCAAATCCTGTCCAATCAAATTGCAGCGGTTGTTGCCCAAAAAGACACCGTCCGGATTTACCATCGGCACTATCTTAAAGACGAAATTATCGCGTAGCACAACGGCAATCGGGTGATTGCTCGTAATAAACTCAATAAATCCTTGGCACATAAAGGAGGCTGGCGCATCTCCGGGATGTACACGACATAAAATTACTATGATGCGTATGAATCCGCGATCCAGGCGCGACGCTTTTGTTTTGGCGGTAACGTGGTCAATAGTGAGCAGGTCAAGATTTCGCTTTTGCTGTACAAAATATTATAAAGAAATTAATTTGCTGGTTCAGAAGAACACTAATTGCTGAGCAACCCTAAAAAGGTAGTCCGGAGTCCGGAGTCCGGAGGATCATTGGAATTATTTCTTACCACACTCTTTGTCAGCACGCTGCGTACGAATCGTTGCTCCGTCTGTCGGGCGTCGATCACATTCAAATACGATTGAAGCCGCGAGTAACTGTAGGGCGGTGCAACTGCAAATTGATACACGTCATCTTCCTTGTCGAAAGAGAATGCAAAACTCAGCACATAATGATTCTGGTGCAACAACGAGCGATAGTAGAAAACATTCTTCTTTGGCAAGCGTTGCCATTTGGGCCGACTGGAAGACTTCACCAGCGGCACCAGCGAAGAATTGAACAAATTGCGCGGGTTACTTATGTTGACGATATTGAAAAGAACGCGCTGATCTTGCCTCACATTGTCCACAGTGAAATTGAACCAGAAACGAAAGCGAGGATTACAAGTGTCCGGCCGTAAAAACAAATCGTACTCGAAATCGCCAATCAGCTCGGCTTTGCCAAGGTTCCCCGTCTCGAAGGCAGCGTCAAAACAAAGGTGCCCGCGTTTGGCTTTGCCACTCTGTCCGGGTGGGCGGATGATCACGCGTGAGACATTACCAAGACCACCTTCGCCATCGCTGTCCTCGCTATCTACAGGTAGAAAGAGAATTGAGCAGAAAGTTAATGAAAATATTTTAAGAAAATAATGTATGTATATTTTAAATTGCGCTTCACTCTACCCTCGTTCATGCGCTCGTACATGCTTGTATGCTTCAAAGGATCGCAAGCCATACCGAACATCATGTTTGGAAAACTATTGTGTTACTTTATTCTAAGTACCAAGAAAACAACCGTTAAGCAGCTCGGCTAAACTTCATCTAACCTCCATGGAATTAGCAGCCACTTCAATAAGCGACCACCAAAAACAATAACCAACCTCAAGAGGTGTTTTTTTTTTTTTTCAATTATGATTTTCTAACCTCCAACACTGGCGTACGTGTATGCTACACACACGCAGAAATCTACATACCTCGGCATTTGGGTATAAGGTGGAGCACCAATGGTTAAGACAGTTTTCTTGAGGTGCTCCTCCTGCAGCGCGTGCAACAAGCTGACATGACAGCGGAAATGCGGCACTAAGTCCCTCACGCTCGACGTCGCATGCAACATCAGTTCTTCGCTGACTTGCTGACTCTTGTTAGGCACTCTTAATATGCATACAAATGGTGTCAGTAGTTAAATGGGCATAAGTGTTACATTGCCTCTCCCACGGCATTCGCTAACGTTTCTTTGCGTTAAAGCGCCGTTAGGTGCTATGTGCGTGCCGATTATCGCGGTTTTAGCACTTTCACATTATGCGATTGCTTTCTGAAATTCACCTGTAATCGCTTTTATGATCTCTTAGTCCCTCTTATGCGACTGTTTAGCCGTTTCTTATAGGCAAATAGGGTGCGAAAATTCAATAAATATGCAAATATTTTATGCCAATACTCAATGAATTAAAGATAATAAAAGTCAAATTTGTAGCATAAAAAGATACCAACTATTCAGTATATATTATATATGTATATGTATATTATATTCCTTGTTATGTGCCTGCAAATCAAAGTATTTTTAAAGAAGAAAGCGAGTTGGATACATCTTTACAGCTTTGACTGGCATGTCACTGAGAATGCTCTATGTCTCCTAAACAAGGAACAACGAATTACGAATGAATTAATACCTACGCATACTATTTCAAGCATATAAATGGGAATATTCTGATAAATGATTTATATTCATTTTATTTTGTTAGCCTGACACATTTTATTATTAGTTAAAACGTTTACATCTATACATTTTTCAACAGTTTAGACATTTCTAAGGTCATGTAATGACAGCATATTCTAAAATATATCCGAAGACAAAAAAAATTCGTTTAATTATAATATTATTTTTTGTTTTGCTATGAGCCAAAAATCATTTTAATTAGAATGAAACGAAAAGTAATTTATTGACCAAGGATAAATTCAAAGAGGATATTTTCCACATTTTTTCCGCTCTATTGTTTTTACAAAATTTTTGAAGATTTATTTCTTAAGGTTTGAACTAAAAAATTGGTTTACTTACAACCTAATCAAATTGACAGCTCCGCTATACATCGATTCTAGCCTATTTATTAGCTTGAACTGTAAAGGAATACTCGCAAGGTTTTCATGAAATTTCCTTGCACCAAAATTAGTAATTTGGTGATTTCAGATTTATATGACTAATTAAACTAATATTAAAATATTGTACTCATGAAAAAATGTAAATTTATTTATTGTATTTTTTATACCTCTACAATGACCGTTTGCAAACTCACCTGAATCACCCATTTTCCTTTGATACCTAGTCTAAGCCATCGCAGTGTTAAAACATGCCACTTTGAGATTTGTTTTTCTTTGAATTTAATTTACTTATTGGACATAACACCGTGCCGGAGGCGCTCCTCAATACCCCTGGCACGCTGACACGCTCTCGAGGAGCAGGAGTAGGATGCACTGCCACCGCCGCAACCGCAAATGAAAGGCCTCTTCAGTCTAAGCAAAAGATTTTTTCGCCACTTGACTTATGAATTCGCGTGCTAGTCGTAAATTTTAATTTTGCATTTTTTCGCACTCACTCAGCACATATATTTGTCAGCATTTTATGCTAAAAATAACTGCCGCAACGCCTCACAAACGCGCACCACCGAACACCAAGCTCGTACCACCTTTCAACGTGCTGCCGAAATCACGTGTGCGGTTATGCGCTTTGTCTAAGACTCATATAGATTTGTACAAATGCAATCGCCAGGTACTCAGTTATCCTTCGTGAAGTGTTCGTCTCTTGCTTAGTGGCTGCAGCGCCAGCATTAGATCGCGACCGCAGGATAACCAAATCAACGTTTGACTTTAAGGGGGTTTTGCACTTTTGTGCCAGTTTCAGTTGCACTTCCGACAGCTTCACGCAACATACACGCCAAAGGCAGGCGACAGACCGCACGACTATGTCTTTTCTCGGTGAGTGGCGTTGTTTGGTCGATATTGAAAGTTTCAGGCCCAGCGCAACGTCACTTGGTTACCCCTCACATATGTGGGCTAAGTGTCGGTATTCGCTCGCATTCCATTGCTCTTGGTGACTGCTCGTATTTAGTTACTATTGTTGCATTTCACCGTGTACTGCGCTAGTCAGTGTATTAAACACAATAAATAAGCGTCTTTATTTCAAAGTTGAACAGTCTCCACCTCGTCCGTTAATAGGTCCGCTCTATGGGTGTGTGTGCTATGCTGTGCAGTGCGAAGCGCAAGTTCTGTAGTATCATGACTGGAGCAAACTTTTAACGAAGCAATTTAATTGCTTACACATTGGCCCAGTCACGCTTTGGCTAGTAGTTTGGCTAACACAATAGCGCTACCTTCGTTCGGCAGAAGGTGCGTGATGTTCGTTGGAACTTGATGAATTTTGATTGATCTCAAAAATCCATTAATTTCATTTTTATGGCATTGTTTATTAGTTTTGTTTGCAGAAACTAGTTTTGTTTTGAATATACAGTGCGTGACTAAAGCTTGGTACACAACGTTCCTTGCGAGGAAACACTGGCCTCAATGGAACTAGAGGTCATTCTGAGAATGTGTGATCAGATTTTTTTCAATTTGCAAATTATATTCAATTACATACATATATAAAATTGTGTCGATAGCCAAAAAACAATAAATTGTATAAAGCATTTTAACTCGTAATGTCAAAATCAGCTGTTTTGTTAATTTTTTGTAAATTAAAATAAATTTCACAATGAACATGCGTTTTTGAGCGATAACTGAATCCTGTTAGATTAAATCATCAATGGATTAAAATAATTAAAATGTAAACAAAACAGTCATGATAAAAACGACAATGTTTACTTGACATTTGCATTGAAAAATATTTCTTCATAAGAAAAGCGTGCTTTCAAGTAACACGATCATGGACCTTATATTATAATGAATTCATGGTTTTTGCATGATATATGCAAGATTTTTATATATATAGGGAAATCGTTGAACAGAGCTTGTTTAAATTAAGTTAATTTATTGACAGATTGCACTATGGGCTTGTGAGCGAGTTTATTTTTTTTATCTAAGATTTCAAAAATATTCCATTTTCTCATACATAAATATAATAGGCGAAAAGTCGAAGTTTCCAATATAAAACATGTGCTTAACTGTAACCATGACAGCCATTGACTTGGCTAGTTCATGTCTCCTTGGTACTAGTGCTGTAAGTGTGCTTCCAAATAAAAGGAACGCCTTCCATTGAACGAGTGTTTTCTTAAAGAAATTAAAAGCAATAAGTTGCTACTCTTTGTGAAGTTATTGTGCTATTTATGTAACACTTAATATCCGTGGCATATTGACATAAACTAATAAACGTTCTTATTATCCTGTGCTGCTCGTGCACGTGACCTTCATGTAATAAAGAGCGGCACAATCAAACACCCATTGGCTTCGGCGCACCCACACAGAAGAGAATGATTGTTTGGAATAGGTATGTAGGTGTGTTTATGTATGTGCTTGACTTCGACACAGTCGCCTCCATGTATTTTATTGACCTACCTCTGACATTTCTTATTGGCTTTGGCTTTGACTTTCGATGGCTTTGGCATGTGCCATGAGCCAGCGTGGCATTGCATTTGTTGTAGTGTATCCAAGAGTAAACATTGTGACTAGAAAGACATCCATTCATAATTTGTCGCGCATTATGTTGTAAATAGATAATAACCAGAAATATAAAAATACACCACATATTGAGTTCACCGCTTTACTCCTGTTGCTCGTTATTGATTGTGTAGAAGAAATGGCATTGTTGTGAAATTCTAACGTTTTCTACTCTTATTTCTACAGATTGGGCAGCGTGCGTCCACCGAAGCGTTGCAGAAGCGAAATGGATACGTCATCCGCTTCGGATATTGTGCTGATCCATGGCAACTCACATCCAGATCTAGCCAATAAAGTGGCCGAGCGCATGGGCATAAAGAGCGGCGGTTGCTCCGTATTCCACAAAACGAATCGCGAAACGATGGTGGAGATCGGCGACTCGGTGCGCGGCAAAGACATCTACATCATACAAACTGGCACTAAGTAAGTTTACATAGTACATTTCCGTTAACTAGTTTGTCCAATGATTTCTCCATACTTCCGTAGAGATGCCAATAACAACATCATGGAACTGCTGATTATGGCGTATGCTTGCAGAACATCTTCGGCGCGCTCCATAGTTGGCGTTATACCATATCTCCCGTACTCGAAACAATGTAAAATGCGTAAACGCGGTTGTATCGTGTCGAAGTTGTTGGCGAAGGTTTCTACATGCTTCACGAAAAAGAAAAGTGTTGGATATTCGTTTGTTGTTAGGTGGTGGGAAGTGCAGGGCAGTGCAAAATTTCTTGAGCAGCCAATTTGAATTTGATTTTCACACATTTAACTCTCCTTTTTGGTTTATGCTAACATATTTTCTTAAAAACATTAATATTTTCACAAAATATTGTGCCGCGAAAAAGAACATAAGTATGTATTTGAAACTGTTCCTTCTGTTTGTCAAGTGTCAAGTTAAACCTAAAATAATAATTGTTCTCATTCAACGTTAATTCAGCAAACACTACTAATTAGCAACTTATTGTGCTAAAATGTGTGTATTTAAACGTACAAATATAGCATACACACATATATAAACTTGCCTCGCAATGCCAACTCCGTTTAACAAATAATTTTCCTTTTTTGTTTTTTTGGTCAGGTCATTCCAACACTTTTCGCCATAATTCATTAACGCTTCCATTATTCCTTTTATTATATGCTTTTGCATTTTTAGATGCTGTGCACCTCCGGCTTAACGCATATTATTACAATGGATTTGCACCAAAAAGAGATACAAGGATTTTTCGATATACCAGTCGATAATTTGCGCGCTTCACCATTTCTGTTGCAATATATACAGGAGAGTGTATGTGCAATTTTTGATATTACATTAAATGTGTACCACTAGAGTATTTAGCTAGATCAGAATATTTATAAAATTAGTGTCAATAGCTTTAAATTGCCTAATCTTTTTTGAAGCTAACGAATATTAATTACATTTTTTTAATTATCCCCGAAATCTTGCACTTTATTGGCTAGTTAAAGAACCGAGAAATATATGTATATATGCTTGGCATAGATTAATTTCCTATCTAATTATAGCCATGGTGCAATTAAGTGCAAACTAAGTTGTGCTATTTTTATATTGGCTAGCAACTTGAAAAAGTTTAGTTTTCCAAAAGTCGTAAAATTTTAATTTTAATTCTAGATATGTATATAGAATATCTAACTCCCTGGTATTGAAATGTTTTCGAATTATAACTGAGCACTTAACAGAATTATAATTTTAATTTAAATATTTTATATTTTTTAAATAAGAACCTCAACTGCCACTTTGATATTTTATAGATCTGAATACGATAGCTCATGCACAAGCTATTACATTTCCTTTGGCTGATATGAAGACTTTTTTAAAATCAGAACTATGCGAAATCGTATTGACTTGGAAAAAGCAAAGATAAATATTAGATGTAAATTAAGATGATTTCTTTTAGCCAACATACCGATAACTGTTATGCAACTTAATCTTCTGTTCTTCATTATTTCTTTACAGACTTGTAAACTATGAAATAATTAATTTCAATTACTTATTAGCTTTATCTAATTTAGACATAACCGTATGTTTTCGATATCGAAATTCGGACTGTCACAGTTTTTTAACATTCTCTTTTAGCTTGGACAATTTTGCACAAATACTTTTGTTGTATATAGGCAGGGAATTGAGTTAGAGGGAATCAACACACAAATATAGTTTCTAAATATTGCTGACTCGTGAATTTCGTATCATACAGTTTCCATTTATGATTTCGAAAGTCACAATTCGGTTATTTTAGAAACAATCTAATTTGGCGCGATCAGCAGTGTAAAAAGCACAAATTCCTTTCCGAGCCGGGAATTTTGGACATTTTTAGTCTGCTGTTCAAACCAAATGCTTGAGAAATCCGAAGAAAGCAAATCAGAATAAGCATTCAAAATAACCAATTGTTTAACCCAAATGTGTCATGTGGCTTTTCATTACTGTTATAAACGATAACAATAGACTTCTACGGATCTGTACTGTAACCATTTAATTTCACTTACCGTTTTAGCTTAAAACTCTAGCTAAGAAATTTCAAAACCTCAAAATATATTTATATGGAAAGATAAGTAAATTATTCGACATTTAAATGACTGCCATTTTCTCTGCAATATTATTGGTTCATTCCTTCATTATTTCTATACTTATGGAAAGTGTTTTATTGTTATTGGTATTGAAAATTAGTGGCAGCATAGCAAGTATTAAGTCATCGAGACGTATACTTAAAGCAGAAATTGTTGAAAGACTTTAGAATTTAGTAAATACCAACAACACTCTTGCAGATCCCTGACTATCGCAATTCGGTGATTGTGGCGCGTAATCCCAACAGCGCAAAGAAGGCGACCTCATACGCTGAGCGCTTGCGGCTCGCCATAGCAGTCATACACGGTGAACAGAAGGAGGCCGAAAGTGACGAGGTGGATGGACGCTATTCGCCGCCCCCCGTGAGGTGAGTCAGCGAACATTTTGTGTAGAGATATTTCACGTTTGCACTATCACAGCTAACTGGAACGAGTGTACTTTCCACATTTTATATGTATGAATGCAATTTTATATTACAAGTCATAAATGAGCACATACTCATTGCCAAACTTATTACTAATTGCTTAATCATTATTTTAAATTTTATTTTTTCGCATATCATTGGTGTAATGAAAACTGGAATTATTGCTGAAATTCTAAATCTTTCTATAGAATTAATATTGTTTACGATTAGGCTGTAGTATGTTCTCCTTGGAGTAGATGTTGTCATTTTTTTAAATGAAGTGTTCAAGGTTTGTTCGAGGTCTGTAATAATGACCGCGAATTCCGGCGAAACAGCACGCGCTTTTTGAAGATTTAAGCTTTTGCAAACATTTTGCAATTAAAAACTGAAATAAAGTGTCGAATTAAAGGGCACACCTGGTGTGACAGCCTAAAAATGCGATTTTTGAGAATTGAAAAAGAAACGGCTGTATTTATACATATTTTAAGAACGCTCAGTAACTTTTTTGATGAAAAAATTTAATATTTTTCGAGTCTTGCATTGAAGTGAATCCAGTCTCCTCCATGGATGAATCCTAAAAACAGATCTTTCTAGGAATTAATATTCGAAAAATTACCCACTTTCGGAAAAAATCAGAGACTGGCAAAGTGGAAGTTTCATTTTACCCAATAATTTGTTTTTGTTTTTGTTGTGCCTGCCAAAACTAAATTTTTAATGAGATCGAGAAACGGGTTGTGGCTCCGGGTAATCAGTCTATTCGAAATATAAATCGAAATCCGCGTCTAAATATAAACTGATAGAGCTCATTGAAGCATACAGGTTAAATTTGGAATCCTGCAACTCGAAAATATTCATTTAAAATTATGGTATATAATTTTTAAAGGTGAGAACTGCCAAAATATGAGATAAATCGGTATTTTAAAAACATCACTCTAGGTGAGCCCCTTAACGGAATGTAACTGTGCTAATTACATACATTCCATGAAACAAACGATTGTCGAATTTATTTCGGTTATTCGTGACCTTGTGATTTTCATTTTAACCTCACTTTTTCCACCCTTTTGTGTGTCTGATGTGTTCATATTTTAGACCGCTCATTTTATGTAAATAATGCGCTTACATTGCAACTCATAGCTTCAAAAAACATTAACTGTCTGTAAATAGATTTTAAAATGGAAAATACGGATTCTAATATAACCACTTCTCTTCTTATATTTTCCTTTAACCGCCTTTATATTGAAAATTATTACTTCTATGACTTCTGCAAAGTACATTTCAACTTCCAAATTCTTGAACTAAGTATGTACGAGTACAAAATGACCGACTATTAATTAGTTTTTAAATGATTTTGTTGGTTTTGAGTTTTGCAATAAGAAAAGAAATGTTCTAATTTGCTTGTTTTCGAATAATTTGACTTGACTTTGCATGCGATAAAAATGTTAAAACGTAATAATTCAATGTTTTTAATTCTTTCGATTTCGAATTCGCAATTCTGTCAATTATGCATGCCTCAACTAGTTCTCGTAGATTTTGAGATTTTGAGAATGGAAAATATGATAAGGCCAAAGTGTTCGGACTCAGCTTTCACAAATCTTAGGCACACATCGCAGCACAAACCACCGCATTTTTTCAGCTGAAAAGTAAGAATTTTTACAAACACACACATATGCATTTAGAGACCTCACACTGGATTTACATTGTAGTGGTATGAGAGTTTAAATTTTGTTTGAATTGGCTGTTTGTTATTGCGATTTTGTTCCCTATTTATGTATTTATTCTAAGAGCTCACTTTAGTCTGCCAATATGGTAAAATTTTTGCTGCTTCTTTTATATTACTTTTTATTGGCACTTTTTCAGTATTTTATAAAATTTTTGGAACACAACGCACACCCGAAAAATGTATTTTTATTTATTCAAGCCATACTTCTTCAAAAATAAATTTCAAAAACACAGATCTTATATTACCGAAATTAAGTTTAAAATAATTATCAAATGAAATACTTGAGTAATTATAATGCTAAGATTATATAGTGGTGCGATTACCAAAATAACTTAAAAAAAGTCATTTTTTAGTGAAATTCATTATTTGATATGTGAAAAGTTGATTTTTATTACCTCCAACCACTTTCAGAAATTTTATTTACTGTTGCAAAGTAACAAATATCGAACAATATGTGTAAGCTAAGTCTGTCTTTAAGTGAAAATATAAATTTCATCCGACTAAAGTTCTCAACTAAGGTTACCCTAACCTTATTATACCTTATACCTAACCTTATATAACCAAGTTGAATAAATATTAGCAGTTGTTTTAGGTGACCACACCTCACAGTAGTCAAATCGGCTCAAACTTATATTTTAATTAGTTCGTTGAATTGCAGTTCTTACCGTTATGTTGCTAATTTTGATTTTAAGTACAGTTACTTGATGTTTTGAATTTTGAGTATATGTTGAAAAGTTTTATTTTTTTGCTAAATATACGCCCTTTTCGTATATAAGTATCATAGACTTAAAAGAAATTTTATTATCTACCAGAAACGAAACGAAAACGAACAAAATTTTTTTCTTTATCTGTTTATCAGTACATATAGCGATTTAATAGGAAATACAGTTGAAATGTGCTCCTGTTCTCCTAGGTTTGTATTGATTTTCTTTTTAAAAAACTTATAACGGTAAATATGTATATTTTATACGCATTTCTCTCCTTGGTTTCACACTTGACATCAAATGGAAAATTTCAAATTTTTGCTTTACTTAAACGACTCATTTCGTACAACATTCTCTAAATTCTCATAACAAAAACTCGCTCTCTCTCATACTCTCATAACAAAAACGATTATTTCCTCCATCACTTCATTCATACAAATTAAACCTACAATATAATCATTGCACAACATAACAATAACTTTACCACAACAACAATAATACAAAACACCACTGGCAACTTCCAATTCACCACTACAGCAACAGCAGAGCGCGCACCATCAGCGTGTCGGTGGGCGTGCCAGAACACCCACCCAAGGTCAAACCGCCGCTAACCATTGTGGGCGATGTCAAGGGACGCATAGCCATCATGGTGGTAAGTATTTGACGTCGCAAATGCTGGAGTCGGTTATTAAACGCCTTCGTTTCATACCCGCAGGACGACCTAATCGACGATGTGCAGGCTTTTGTTGATGCGGCCGCGTTGCTGAAGGAGAACGGTGCATGCAAAATTTACTTATTGGCTACACACGGTCTGCTCAGTTCGGATGCACCCAGACTGATCGAGGAGTCGTCAATCGATGAGGTGAGTAAAAGCCTGAAATAAGCACTTGAAGAGTCTGACACTTACGTTGTTTTCCACACAGGTTGTTGTTACCAATACCATTCCACATGAGATTCAAAAGCTGCAGTGTCACAAAATCAAAACGATTGACATTTCCATTCTGATTGCCGAGGCTATACGTCGCATACACAATAAGGAGTCCATGTCATATCTTTTCCGCAATGTTACGCTGGAGGACTAAATGTGTGCACAGCTTAACCGTTTTTCTAAAGACAATATCCGTTGATGTTGTCCCTCATAATTATGTTCAAACAAAAGTGATGATATCGGTGATGGTGGACGCTCTTTATGCTCTTTATAGAAAAGCGTGCACAAATCTTTCTTTCAAACACATTGTAGAACATTATCATTGTTGTTAATGTAAGACATTTTTGTTTTAATTTTCTAAATTTACCGTTAGTTACTTGCCATGTGTGACTAGTTTATTAAAACTCTTCCTAACCTTAAAAGTTAAAAAGCTGTAAAGTGTATTACGAAGCCAGCAGAGTTTCCGTTAAAATGAGTAAAATGAAAGAAATGTATTTCAAAAGCGTCAGGCATTGATGATAGTCCCCATAGTTTCCAATATCACAAACCCTTTTATATTGTAAATTAAATTGTAAATTGAAGAACGTGTTTATTTCCGCATTACGGCAAAATGTCATTGTACCCCATTCTCGTATTGAATATTGTGAATAAATAAAAAACACTTATACAGGCATAATTACATATATGCTAATTATAAATATTGCGATTGAAGATGTTCTCGAGAGCATTGTAGAAATAATCAGCTTTATTTTACTAATAAACACACACTTCTAAGAATTGTTAAAAAATAACCAAGAATTTTGTATGATGATTTCTAGATGCTGGAGACAATTTAGAATAATAAGTTTTATCTATGGTATTGTCTGAAGTTTATTGAGGTGTTTGACGCCAATTCCAGTTACGCCGATCAACTAGTTTCCGATTAGATGTTTTTTTCAAGAAGCAGTTTGTTGGAGCAAAGTTGACAATCCTTGTCCGGCACAGATAGAAATCCATTTCGGAATATTGGAAAGAATAGCCGACTTCAATCTGAACTTTTAAATTTACCATTTAGAACTTATTTTAGAATGCGTTTAGTGAAACGTGGAAAGAAGTATAGAATAATATTACATTTAAATTTTCTCAATTTTGGTAATCATTTTAAGCTTTCAATAAATAGAAGTAAGCCATCAATGAAATTAGTTATGTGTGTGTGTGGCTTTTCAAATTCCTAATAATTAAAAAATTTGTTGTTTGTGATGATAGCCATGACGTCAGATTCAAGAAGCTGCTCAAGAAAACAAGTCCAGGTGGCACCATATAACCTGTTTATTGCTTCTTTTGACTTAAGCTTAGGGAAAAAACTCGTTAACGGCAATAAGCCGCAATCAAATACAAACACTATTTATATGTGTGTATATGCTTGTTACTGGCAAAACGTGCGTTTACGAGGGTGGAGCGAAAGATTAAAAACTAGACTCTTTGTGTGGAGGAACTTCAATACAATTTGAACGAGTGAGATATATTGTGGGCTATAAATCGACTATAGCTTTCATTGGCTGATATAAAAGTTCAAAATTTACGCATATACATTTCACAGAAATATGAAGCAAATATTTTATGAAACAACTACTAGTAGAGATCCATGTTTAAACATGATAACAGGCGCCTCATCACTGATCTAGCAATAAAAAATGTCTGTAAATTTTTGCAAAACAATGAGTATGATTAACAGAATACAACAATAGTCATTATATATGTTTTGAAACTACTGACTGATAACTTGAAACACGTGATAACTTTAACGCCTCGCATAAAGTATTACCGTCAATTGCTATACATTTATTTTATAAGTGTTTGACGATGGAATAACCTTTATAAACAATATGATACATATTTACATATATGAGGAAATAGTCGCTGTATTGTCATCAAGGGTAACTAGGTGTTATATATGTGTGTGTGTATGTCACAGGTGCATTTCTTATAGCAACTATCTCGGGGAGACGGGTACCAAGCATCAGATCGATATCTCAGAAACTGTGGGACTACTTCGCGTGTATACAAACAGAGAGACGGACAGAAAGGCGGACATGGCTAAATCGGCTCAGCTCGTCATGTTGATCATTTACATATATAACTATTTAATTTATAGGGTCTCCGATGTTTCCTTCTGAGTGTTACAAGCTTTGTGACAAATTCAATACACGCATTCAAAAGCAAAGGAAAGGAAATAATTAAATGCTGATAGGCACACTGATTTATTATGAATGAAAAGAGTACAAATTATACTATATATACATATGTTACGCATGTAAGTATGTGTTTATTTTTTACACGTGTTGCGAAAACAAGATTTAGTGCCTTTTCCATTGCCTTGAACCAAATACCGATGTATATAGATACTTAAGTATGTGGTGACTATGCGTGCGTTTCTTCAGTTAACATATTTACAACATCTCTTACGAGTAGATTACGAATAAAACTTGATGCCTACTTTAATATTTACTTAATAAAATTCTTGAAATGCCTAGAAGACGCCTCTTCACTTCCTATAAACTTTGCTTCAAAGGTTCGCACTATAAAGGGGAAAACCGAACAGCTAACCGAGCGATGTTTAAGCTTCTTCGGAGCTTAAAATTTATTATAAATTTAGTTCGAAACACATTTATCTTTTAAACGCAAAATCGAATTAGGCAACTATTGAAAACTTGGCATCATTTTCCAGAGCAGTAAAATTTTATCTAATCGAATCACCTTCAGTCTCTAGGCCCTGAACTGCAAAAAATGTGCGAATTTGTATGTATATATGTACATATGTATGTATAACCTATTTTTTTAGATAACACCAATTCGCAACAGATTTATAGCCACATAAAATCTATCACAGAAATATGACGCCCGAAGTGTTAATTGATCGCCGGTGCTGAGTCTCGCATAAATGCGCAGCAAAGGTGTGGTAATAAAGCGTAAGGCCTGTTGGTTTTCACTTTAATCGGTTAATCCACCCACACATACATACACACTTACCTAAGTGTAACTCACATGGTAGGTAGTCAGTTCCCAAAAACAACAAAATTGAGAGAAATGCGTAATTGCTCATCAGAGTTTACAGCTGCAACTGTTAAACAATACGAATTGCGAAAATCGCTTCGGTAAGGTTATTGGATCGCAAAATAACAAATGTGTTTAATTCATAACAGACGTCTCTTTGTTCACGTCAATAATATCAGATTAACACTCTATTTCTGAATTTCTCTCTAGATTGGTGTTAAAAACTATTTTGTTCTATTATTTTCTTGGAATAAATTATTGATCTTTAGACAAAATTATTTGTTATTCGCTACTTCTCAAGTTACTAAAAAGTCTTCCATTGCTGCAGTGATTGCGGTCATCAGCCGAGAACAAAAAAATAAAAAAATTTAAATATTGCCTGCCGCAAAAGTCTTTTCGTATTTCTAATCAAACTTCGAATTATTTTCTTATATTTACGCAAATAAATAAACAAATATGTACCATTTTTGTCGACCGCTTTTTGCCATTTTTCCGCTAGAGACATAATTCCATCAGTGTAAATACAAAATTACGAAATTTCCAGAACGGAAGCGAGCGAACCATTGTTGTGCTACATGAACTAATTCAGCTTCGTTTCCGTAAACTTCACAATATTTAAAAAAATTTCAAAATATAGCGAATTTCTTCGTTATTTTAACACATTTTTGAACAGCTGTAACTTTTTTTCAACTTCCCCGAATTTTTTCATATTTCCAATACTATATGGTATGGCACAATGTGATCGGTAGCACTGGCGATATACGACTGCAACGACATCTATTGACAAAATACGAAAATACTTTTTCGACTACCCAATATATAAGGTATTGTTTATGGAATGACCATCGATTGTTAAATAATTTTAAATTTAGTAAAATGACAGACTTAAAAAAATTAGTTTTGCTCAAAAATTAAAATATTGCTTACACTACTCAACAAATTTGAAGGAAAAATTTGCGACTGATGACATATTTGAGTTCAGAAATTATCAAACACGTACAGTATTTTGTCATCTTAGTCAGTGGTTGTGTTTTGAGCAGCCCTTGACAACAACAAAAAAATGTACATGCTGGAAATTTTTACTATCATTTTCGGTTTTGGCAACCCAAAATTAACAAGAATCAGGCTCTAATATTACAGTCGCAACATGACTGTCAAGTAGTGTCACTGACCCACAAGAATTAAATTATTCAGTAGAAGGTTATTGTAACTACATAAAACATAAACATACATATGTATGTACAAAAACGCAGAAAAAATGAAAGTGCTCGGATATATATGTATATACATATACATATGTTCTGTTAGTTGCAATTGCTATTAGAGAAGTGTAGTTGTGAGAAAACGCGCTTAAAGACAAGCTGATGAAGCTGATTGAACTCAGCGACGATACTTAAGAAGGCTGTAATTTAATAAATATTTGAAATATTCAACTTAAATTGCCGAAATTTTACTCAATAAATTTGCAAGAGAATTTTAAACATTTTTTGAAAAGAATACGTTCTCTGCAAGTGAAAAACTAGATGGTGAGAATTGCACAGTATATCAAGATTCAAGATCAGGACTGAAGCGTGGCCCCATCTATTTAAAAGCAAGGTTGAATTCTCTTCAATAATTACTGAGATAATAAAAAAACTGTCACATTTAAAGCATGAACCCAATGTCTCCTAACCAAGGTTTGCAGACAATAAAGGAAAGTAAATAATATCGCGAAAAAGTCGCGAAAACGAAGTAATAATCAATTTTGACTAAAGTATTTACAGTTGTAATAATTTATAAGATAAAAATAACTATTATTCATTACGAGGCTGTGTACAGACGCAGATCTGTCATTAGCAAGCGTGAGTCTTTTATGATTAAATTAGCCTATAAATTGAGTTCATGGTTTGTCAATTAAAACGTTGAGACACGAGAATTCGTCGCAGTGGTAAGTAAACAAAGACACACCCTCAAACATACGTAGATACCTACACATACATATGTTAATGGGTGTATTTACACCTGTTGACAGCACATTAGTTAGTACTCCCAGCCGCAAATATTTGAATGAGCTATACATATGTACTATGTATACAAGAGCATGGCAAATCGTCATTGATGTTGTGCACAACGTATTAGCACGCTTATCAAAGCAGCCGGCAGAAGGACGCAGCACCCAAGCGCCCCTCGCTCGTGTGCGTTCTAACCGCCTACCTCGGCTGGGCGGTCGCGAGTCACACTCGGCAGGGTGGTTTAGCTAATGGGCGTCACGTGTGTGTTCAGGGCAAATATTTGTCTGCGAATTAGTGTGTGCGTGCCGAGAGCTAAGCAAATAAACACAGTTTTATTGCGCTCAGGCCATTTGGCCGCCGTCATACGCAGTGTCGCACGCTTGCGAATTAGAGTTCATTGTTACTCAAATTGTGCTAATTAACGCCGCACAAGCGAAACGAGCTAAAACTCATTAAATGCTGATGACTTTTTTTCGGAAAGAATTCCAAAACAAAGGTAAAATGTAAAACAAAAATTAACATTAATAGAGTTTATTAATTCAACGCGTTTTCAACTACTTAATAATTACGATAAGTTTATTTGACAAGCAAAGTGAAAGCTGCAATAAAAACTAGTGCTATGTCTATATGTATTTGACTTTACATTTATATTCATGACTCTGTAGCCAAAGTAAAAACAACATAAATAACATTGCTGTATAAATAATAACCGTTATCTGTCGAGATAGCGAAAGTATTTTAAAGAAACATTCTTCACGCTTTCGTTAAATTACTTTTTTATTTTTTTATTTTTATCAAATCAGTGGCAAATATTTGGTGTATGATGATATTGGAACGGTATGCTGGGGAGCGAACTTTTAAGCCGGGTGAAACCATTAAGGAAGAACCCGACAACTGCTCTTCAAATTGCAACGGGCGGCTGCATAAAAATTCCCAACTAGATACGAGACAAGAGTTTTCTATCATGAGAACGTTCAGACTCGTGTTGGACGACTGGTAAATTGAACTATTTAAAAACAGCGATTGGAAAGTTTTCATCAAGTTCAAATTTAAAAAAACCGCACGACTCACCTTTGCATAACTGGCGATCTCTGTGAAAATTGTGAATTCTCAATTTCTTCTGACACTAATTCATTTTTAACAGATTATCGCATTAACTAATCCAAAACTGCCTACAAGGTTCGCTTATGTTTGGAGCATATTTTAAGAACAATCTTTTTTCAATGAAGAGCTTAATTAAGTCCGCTTTTAACGTGATTTAAATAATAGGCAATTATTTTAGTTGTTTTATTTAGAATTTTAAATGAACTATTCATTTCCACTGCGCATACCACTTTCTAGGCAGTAATCAGGGAGATATCTCTGTCTCTTTTCTAATTATCACTTGATATAAGTGAGGAATCGGGGATAACAATTTTTCTCGACATACTCTTATTGAATTAAAGCCCTTCGTGTATAGGGGCTGGATCTATGGGCTGCCCCGAGCTCAACATGCGTTTCTTAGCAATCAGCCCTTGTGGAGTGTCGAAAGCGCTCTGGCTCAGTGGTCATTGAACTGCCAGCTTTTGGCAAAAGTTACATTGCCGCAAGAATAGGCGTCCAAACTGGGCTGGTTGGTTAATAGGTTAGTTTTTAACTTGAAATCCAACTTCGTAGATAATTAGGTACGAATAATACCAAGTGGTTAAGGTGTTATTCGTGTTGCGCGTGCGTTCCAAGTTTGCATATATTTGTTTTATCATCGCCATTCCATTATATCTTTTGCTGCAATTAACCCTTAGTCAGCTCTGTTCATTGTCTAATTTATGGAATTTGATGAACTTTTCGCACATTCAGATCTTAATTTTATTTTGTATTTGCAATATTGAAAGGTATCCCGAAGTGCATACGAAACAATGACCAATTACTTACAGAATTAGCATATAATAAAAAACGTCTGGGCGAATAACACCAATAAAAAAAGACAATTTCTCAGAAAAATTGCTAACAAATGTGAAACTGCTTCCCATCACCTGTCAGGCAATAAAAGCATTTCCAATTTGCATCGATACGTATTTGTATATGTATAAATATATTAATGTAATACTTTTTGACATGTCATAAATGCATTAGCGGTTTTATAAACACGCGTGGGTGTGAATAAATAATTTTGCTTTCAATTATGCATTTAAAACGCTCCATATGTTGACATAAGCCCGTTTTGGAAGTTTTAAAGTGTCTAATTGAAGAACTCAGCATCTTTCTCTTTTCACTCAAAAAATCTGAAGGAAAATTTGCGATCGATGTGTTGAGCGGTCTGTGTATTTGAAGTGCCCTGATTACGAATTTGACTTCAAAAGTTGTCAGCTATTTTTGTCTTTATAGTAAATGGTGCTGGTTGGACCCCTATACCCTTTGGCTATAAGACAAAAAAAAGCTACTTGTTATGAAATTTTAACTATCGCTATCGGTTTTAGCAACCCAAATTAGCACGGAACAACCTCTAATATCACAATCGCAAAATGACTGTATACTCTTCTTCTTCTTGATTGGCGTAGACACCGCTTACGCGATTATAGGCGAGTTAACAACAGCGCGCCAGTCGTTTCCAAGTGAAGCCAGGTCCTTCTCCACTTGGTCCTTCCAACGGAGTGGAGGTCTTCCTCTTCCTCTGCTTCCCCCGGCGGGTACTGCGTCGAATACTTTCATAGCTGGAGCGTTTTCGTCCATCCGGACAACATGACCTAGCCAGGGTAGCCGCTGTCTTTTAATTCGCTGAACTATGTCAATGTCGTCGTATATCTCGTACAGCTCATCGTTCCATCGAATGCGATATTCGCCGTGGCCCACGCGCAAAGGACCATAAATCTTTCGCAGAACTTTTCTCTCGAAAACTCGCAAYGTCGACTCATCCGTTGTTGACATCGTCCAAGCCTCTGCACCATATAGCAGGACGGGTATTATGAGTGACTTATAGAGTTTGGTTTTTGTTTGTCGAGAGAGGACTTTGCTTCTCAATTGCCTACTCAGTCCGAAGTAGCACCTGTTGGATTTCTAGGCTGACATTGTTGGTGGTGTTTACGCTGGTTCCAAGATAGTCGAAATTATCCACAACTTCAAAGCTATGACTGTCAACAGTGACGTGAGTGCCAAGTCGCGAGTGCGACGACTGTTTGTTTGATGACAATAGATATTTCGTCTTGCCCTCGTTCACTGCCAGACCCATTTGTGTTACTTCCTTGTCTAGTCTGGAGAAAGCAGAACTAGGGGCGCGGGTTGACTGTATACTAGTGATATTATTAGAAGTGTGGATGGATTGGGTTTCCTCGGGTAAAACAGCCATTCTCAATCCTTTTTTTTCGTTCAAAAAATGTAATAATTTATTCTAATTTGTTATTGTTACAAGTAACCACTATTAACAAATAAATGCTGAAAGTTTAAAAAAAAAAAATATTTTAACCTCGACTCCCCTCGGAAAAAAAGCGCCCGCGTTGGCAGTATAACTCAATACAGGATCAACTAAAATGAAAAATACTTGATTTAATTAAAACGTTAACTTAGAACTTGGGTGAAGGAAAAAACCTGAAAATTGGATTTTTGGCAGACATTTTAACGAAAAAAAATTAAAATTTCAGTGAAAATTGATCCATTTTATTATAAAAAGGAAAATACCAATTTTGCTGAATATGCTCCTCTCAAGCGTGCTATGAGTGAGTTGAACTCGATTTCCGAGAAAGTTCTTCTCGATTTTCTCACCCTAAGGTATCCTTCATTAATACCCACAGTTCTGTTTTATTTTGGAATTCTAATTCACCGTTAGTCTATAAGAATTAATGTTCATAGACTTAACTTTTTTTTCAAATAGTTGTAATCTCAGAGACCTGTGTAAAATTTCCGGAAGATTGGTTGAGTAAACACAGCTTCGAAAATAACGCGTTCAGCTAGCCTCGAGCGCTTGCCCTCGTCACAGTTAAAGTTTTCTGTTGCTCAATTTGTATCGCATCGAATAGAACAACCCTAATTTCATTGATAATCTACATGACACTTATAAATCAAGTACTATTGAGATTTTATTTAAGCAAATTTGATTACACAGAGACACTTCTGAACATATGTTTTGTGGGAATGTGTCAATTCTAATTGAAGGTACTCATCCTGGACACAATCGGACAAGCACACTCATGTTCATAGACAACGTGCTTACATTTTAGATACAAAATAAATTGATAATTTTCCTTCTACCCGTTATCCAGGGATTTATACATTTTTGATCGTTGTCCAATCTTTGCGTTACATTCGAGTTACGGGGCATCTCGACAGGATAAAATTTATGTCATACTAACTGTCAAATATATTGCCATTGTCATAACATAATCATTTGCGCAAAGGCGTAGGGTAAGTAGGTTCGAGCTAATGTAGCGCATGCTTTGAGCTCTCGAACTGTTTAAATCTTTTATGAGGAAAATAAAAAAAGGATTGCGATCCCCTTTTTTACAAATGTATTTCTGGGAAAAATAAGAATTGATATTTTTGGACTACTATATAATAAGTGTGGCATACATTTTATATACCAAATAAAATAATAAATTTAATATGAGCAATGATATTTTGATTTATGCTAGTATAAGTTTGTTAAAGTTAAGACTTCGCTCATTCCCAACGCAATTTGCATAATTTTTCTGTAAATTAACAATATTGAACTCAAGTTTGAAAATGTATTTTATTTTTATTATATAACACAACCGTCTTATTCGTAATACTCGCTCTTCTAAATTTCATATTATCGAAATGAAAATACCGTCGAAATTTTCATAGAAATGAAAACTGCGCTGTCAAACTGCTGAAGTGACATGACAAACTATGTCAAACTAATTAGTATTCCATATATTGTAAGCAATAAGCAATATGGAGTTTCCACAGGCAACAGGCACGGCAATGCAGTTAGTAAGACATGGATTTTATCCTGTCGAGATGCCCCGTTATGGCCCAACTTCGACTCTTTCAGGCTAGACGCATGCATATTTTATATAGGTATGTACATATATATTTAATATAGCCTCGTTGAGTGTTCCGCAAATTGAGTTTGAGCCGCGTATTTACACAGTTAATTGAGACATCCTTCACTGAGCGGAAATATTGCTTTCGCACTTCGCAAATTTCACAAAATCCAGGATTTATGTTCGCACGAGTGTGCGTAGCTAATAAAGTACAGGCGTCCTTATGGACTGGCGTATTTATTTGCACACTTTTGATTACCAACACAAATTTGCATATTAATTAATAATCGTGCATTTGCTTTGGCATTGTGATTAGACGATCGCGCGCAGTGTGTGCCGATCCTATTAGGAACAGTGACGTCACTTGTTGTTTGCATAAGAATATGCGGCTCACAAGACTTCAATTATCGGAGGGTAGTTAATGAATTTCATACATACGAGAAATGTCACAGTGCTGAGCACATAAACCGAAAACTTATGTCTAATATGAATTCGAAAAATATTTAAAAAATTAATTAAATGAATAAATTAGTCATAAACACAAACAATAAATAAATTATAATAAACAAATTTTCAGCGTAGTGTGTGCTTTTGACAGTTTTGGAAAATCTGCAAGGTTCTGAACTCCTTTGCCTTTAAGGCAAGTTCATAATAAATATGATTGTCCATCTTGAATAGGATTTATTAAGTTTGTAAATTTTGTAACGCCCGAAGGAATCGTCGTAGATCCTCAAAAGCACATAAATGTATATGATCAAGATAAGTCTATATAGCCATACCTTTTGTATAACGCATGTTCTGCATATATGGAACCCTCAGTTTATGAGATTTCGCTGTGAAATATTGTACATGGCCTTTTCTTCTCAAGAAGCTGCTCACTTGTCGACCGCCGTGTTAAAACACTATCTGGTAGCTATGCTATACAAACTGTCCGATGGAAATCAAGTCCTTATATGAAAAACTATATTGATTGGCAAGCTATTTTCCCGAATTTTGGAATGGATTATTGACCAAAACAGTGTTTCAGATCTTCGAATGCTTGACTCAAAATCAAGATAAAGATCTTTTTATACCCTTTCATGCTATAAGAACTGCACCTGGGAAATGTTTATTATAGCCACGGTGCACAAGTTTTGTAGTCAATTAATCGTACTCAGAATCGGACTCTCATAATTCCAATTATGTCTTCATAAAAACGGAAAATCAATATATACTTGTGGTAGCGTCATATCATTACGCTTGATCAATAGATCCTCCTAGCCGGGTCTTATATAATATTATAATCGCCTATAACTGTTCCTGCATCGTATTACGTACGATTGACGTGCTCGGAGATTGGCAATTTCATTAAAGTCTAATTCTCTACAGCACGATCTGTATGCTTATATGCCCACACGCATACATACATGCCTGCATCTGCAACTTTCTTGTTTATCATTTTCTTCATGAGATTTTTTGTATGCCCAAACATACTATACATGCATATGTATGGACAGACCTGTATGTGCACTCACTTCAGTTGGCCGGTGCGTGTGTCATATACCGACATGGCGCACAAAATATTGACTCAAACTCTTATCATAAAACTTTATCTCGAGGCAAAAGAGTGAGCACTATATATGCTCGAGTACACTCGTACGGGGATATAAAATTTATAAAGACCATTCCGAAGCCCCGTCACAGTTCAGTTGATTTCGAGATATAAAACGCTTAGATTCGTGGTCGGTGGGTGTTGCCTTATCGGTGGCAAGTATTTTCAAAAAAGTTTGTTGTCACACCACTCGGCAGCAAAAGCGCTGTTAAAACTCTACTGCCAAAGCACATAGACTGACGCACAATTGCAGAGTTTTGGCTTTAAAGCAAAATCAAGTTGAAAGGACATTTTCGGTGCGTTGCTGAAGATTTCACAAAAAGGACTTTTTTATCAGTGTAAGGCAATAATTTTTAGAGCTTTATGTGTGTATTTGGTGGATAAAAGAGGAAGTAAGAACTTTATGCAAAACAAAAAAAAAAAAACAATTATGTGGAATTTTTCGATTCTATTTGAAGAGGCTTTAAATTATATAATAAAGTGTTTTTCTGTCTTAAGTTGCTGTTTTGATGCAAAAATGAGACATTTATTTAATAAGTGAAATTTGAAGGAAGTAGCGGTTCAAGTTGATTCAATATTTTCTTTAAAAGACTAATATAGGGTTACATAGGTTTCCTCGGGTAAAAACATACTTTTTAAACCTTTTTTTTTTTTTTTTAATATTTAATTAGAATTTTTCATTGTTACAAACGTACACTAGTAGCAAAGAAATTCTAAAATTTTGGAAAAAACTATTTTAAACTCGGCCATTGCGACGACATTTTCTGCGCCAACTCGGAAAAAAGATACGCCTGCGTTGGCAAGATAACTCCTTACAGAATCAACTAAAGTGAAAAATACGTGTTTTCGTTAAAACTTTTTTGGAAGACATTTTTTCGTAAAGAATAAAATTTTTTGTAAAATTTCATAAAGATCGGTTTAGTAGTTCTCTAGAAGTTTTGCCAACCGACTTCAAAAACACAGTTTCGAGAAAAAAGGCATTGAAAGACGGCGCACATAGCCTAGCTAGCCTTGAGCGCACAAATTCTCAAAGCTATATCTCCGAAACTATTACTCGGGCCAACTTGAATTAAGAACAATATTCTAGAGGGGTTGTAGAATTTAATAAGATAAAAAAAGTCGACCTTTTAAAACCTGTAAACCCATGTAAAGTAAATTGTACTGACTACAATACATTTTTTATTTATTTATTAGATAAATTACCTCGTAAAAAATTCACAAAAAACGCATTTTTTCTGACATCCAAGTGTATATATTTAACTCTATTCTATTTAGAATTTTCCTAGTATTACATTACCTTTAGTTGAAAGAGCGCATTAGTTCACATAAATGTCCGCACGCGACAATGACTTCATCATTAATTGCAATCATTCTACGTGGAAAGGATTTATTTGTTTATTTTTTTTTTTTTATTGAAATAACCCTTGCGATCAATCTGTGCTCGAATTATATGCATACATTGGACTTCTTCTGTCGCTTTCAATCTAATTAAGCGGATGCACGCGTCTGGCCAAGCGATTATCTTAGACAAAACGCGCGTCAACGTTGGCTTTGCTTGCATACTTTCTTATCATGATTTGCGGCTGGTGTCCAGCGCCTAGACAATTGTGAGATAATAAGATATTTACTCTGCTTTTAGCCATGAGATAATGCATTCAAATCCACAGCACTTGTCGCGCACGTGCGCTAGAAGACTTACTAAAAGCACATAGATTTTTAGTAAACATTCTTAAAATTAAACTTTGTGATTTTGCTTCGTCTAACCGGCGGCCGACTTATGTGATTTCCCTTCGGTTGGTGATTTTATCTCATCGAAAATAATTAGTTGCCTTATGGTGAAGCACTTAATATAAAGCATATACTTCTATTTAGTATTTGTCATTTACTCACTTCCTCTCACTAAATTCAAGTAATTTCATTAAGGGTATTTGTCATCGCGAATAATTTTAAACTTGATGCATCATCGCTATCGCTTTGTTTATTGACTTTCGGAAGCGTTGCATACTGCGAGTCAAAACAGGAGCTGGCATTTGCCTGTATTTACATAAACATTAGCACACGTAGTAAGCTTGTAAAACGCTTGGGGAAAATAAGTACGATGCACCTGCATCAATCACTAGCTAGAGCACGAAGCTAGTTCAGTGAGGAACACTGAAGAGAACATTTGCACATTGTATGAAATAATAAAATGTAAAATAAAGATAGGGGGCAGTGGAGCGCCACCATGGGTCTTATCAATAGGAGACGTAGTCAATATGCCTGATTTATAATAGCAATTGCATATAAATATAACATTATCTTATGACCGTTTGAAATTTATACGTGCATTCGTAAACACAATCGATTTCCCTTTAAAACAAAAGACTTGATTTAATCTTTGAGTATTCGGAAATTATGAATTAACAAATTCGATGTTAGAATACTTTGGATTGCTCACTCCATCCAGCTGTAGCGGTAGTAAATAATACATTTTTATAACTCCGCTAAAATGCATGGTTTTTTTAGAGCTATCGAATGCACGTTAAGCTATTTTTACGATGCTCAGAAGGTGGAAAATATATTTATTCAACTTGAGCCTAGTTTTGCCCATTGTAGCAAGCTGATGTCGGTTTTAACCTAGGTTAGGTGGCCCGCTGGGCTTATCTGCCTAGCATAGCAATCACAAGAAGTTCTCCACCAAATTATAGCAATGAAAAATATCTGACTGCGGCTACTCCATCACTTCGACTTGAAAATTTAAGGGATTCCATGGGTACAAAACAGCCTTTTTAAAAAAATTTTTTTTTCTCATATAAAAGCTGAAATATTTTACTAGAATTTTTTATTTTTTCAAACATGCACTATCAACAAAGAAACAAAAAATTCTGAAACTTTTTGAAAAAAAAAATCTAAACTCGGCCATTGCGGCACCATTTCTGGTGACCTCTCGAAAAAAGATGCGCCCGGGATAACTCCTTACAGGATCCTCTAAAGTGGAAAAAATAGATGTATTTTAGTTAAAACCTCAACTTAGAAGTAGAAACTTAGAAAAATAAAAAAACTGGAAAAAATGAAAATTTCGCGATATTTTGAACATGAACATTTAAAAGCTTCGCTGTATTTTAGCATTTCTTTGCAATATCTGCATTAGGCTCTTGGTAGCACAGGGTGCAAAGTCCACTTCTGAGCAGTGGAATATGCACTACCATGTGTGTACTAATAATACCTACCTATAAGCTTCTGTATTCGAGTAATTTTATTAGCCACACCAAATCACAAAATATCCCAGCAATAAAAGCGATTTACAACCACCCATAAACATAATCCGAAACACAAACAAAATAGCACAAATATATATTTATGTATATACATATGTGTGAGTGTACACGACGTCGCCCAAATRTTATTTATGATCACAATAAACATGATTGATTGGATTTGAGGCGTTGCTCTTTGTTTCCAAATTTATGCGCCGAAATTCTGCTGGCAGTAGCTCCACGAGCTATCAGAAGCAGGCTTAAAACCTGAGGTATGCAATTGGCAAAATTTAATTATGAATATTGACGTCTATTATTTGGCGAATATGGCAAGCAAATACAGACTTACGATAGATATGTTGTGGTAAATATTTACTAGCAATAAAATCAATTGCAGCGTGTTCTCACTTGTTGCACATAAGTAATTATATTGTCATCGTTTTCGCATTTATGCAAGATTGTTTAATTTATTTGCTCGCTCCGAAGAAATTATTTATAAGCATTGCATGTCACACAGCAATGCTTCGGGCCACAAACCATTGTCAACAGTGAGAGTGCGCAGCAGCGAAGTTGGTTATTGCACCAATAGATTTTTATTGACATCATTAGGGACCTACATATGTATGTAGGCAGCCCAACACACCCAGTTTCTTAGCAGAACAGATAAATGCTTCTAATAGTGATAAGGGAATTGAGCAAATATTGTCAAAAATAAAATCAAGTCAAATTGCGTTTAGGAAATTTCCAGTCCAAGATAAATTAATTTTGACGGCAATAATTGAAATTAGTGGTTGCTTGATGATTTCTCACTTTTTTGAGTGCAGACATTGAGAAAATAAGAAAACGTAAAATTTTGCATGCATGTATGCATGTATGTGTGTTGGCAAATATTTAGTCAGTTTACAGTGTCGATAAAAGTGAATAAAAGTGCCATTTCATATGCGGAGCTTTAAGCAGATGCATATTGCGAAATTTAACAAATATCCACTAAACATCAGCGTGTGGCTGTGTGTGTTTCAAATCATAAAGACACAACGCCACCTAAACAACATAGCTTTTGTTCGTCAGTGTGTCTACTTTGTACATATATTTGCTATTATCATGACACTAAAATATACGTGCTAGTTCGTACCAGTCAATGAGCGCGATTCCAATGGCAACAAGAAATCAAGTTTTCAACACAAAAATCGCAGAGGGACAAACTTATGACTAGATCGAACTTTATTAATTTTTGATTTCAAACCAAGTCAACAAAAGATTTTATTACGCCCGAAACACATTGGACAATTAGCCAGCCTACACATACAATTATAAGAAAAGTGCACAGAGCGGGTAAGCACGCTCAAACTAGTTACATTTGTACTAGTTTTGATGTAGTATGAGATTTTCTTCAGTTCTTAATAACGGCTTTAGAAAGCCAACTCACATAGATGAAGCTCAATTCACGTTCGATATTCGTATGAAATTCATCAATCGTCGCTGGATTGTTGGCATAGACTATAGACTTGATGTACCCCCACAGTAAACATTCTAACGGCGTCAAATCGGTCGACCGAGGCGGCCAATTGGTTTTCAATAAATCGAATGTCCATACCTTCCAATTCGGACCAAAAATATTCTGTTATCATTAAGCGGAAGTGATTGCAATTCACATTAACGTGCCGTTCTTGATCATCACCGAAGAAGTACGTTGCAATGACGCCGCCGGCCCATAAACCGCACCAAACCGTAATTTTTTCAGGATGCAGCGGTATTCTCGACACTACGGGCACTTCTTTCTCTCTCTGGCTAGGGAACATTTTTACTGTGCCTGTGGATTCAAATTTTTCCACCAGACGCTCAATTGTCGTTTGCTGTCCTTATCGGTCTACTTCTGTAGCGCCCCCATTGAAAAAACGCGATGTATGTATGAGGCTTAAAAGCTTGTGTGATTATTGTTTGCTTATCTATTGAAATGAGTGATTCTAAAAAGTATATTGCCAATAATTATTTAAAAGAAACTTAACTCATACTTTTACTATAATTGAAAGAAACTCATTTTCAGTATAAGTTAATTTGATTCATAACTTGAGCAAATTTAACCAAAACACCTAATTACAAGTACATCAAATCCGAATCAGTAAGAAACAACTGCGTCTAGTGCTGGGTTACTATTATGTTTAACCGCAAGCTAAGTTCAAGTTTGTTAATTCGCCGGATTAGCTCGGAAGCCGGCAAACAGAAAATATAATATATAGTAAATCGACTGATTGAATGAACACAGACATTTGTCTAACACGCTTTCATTCTCGAAGAGAATTATGTTTGCGTAAAGAGCTACATACATACATAAGTGAATAAAAAACAGGCAAAAATAAGCGTGAAATGTGCACAGGTGAACTGAATTAAAGCTCGTCACAGTCACAGTCTCTATTAAATTTTTGTGTTTTTTCAAGAACTCTCAAGCGTTTTTGTATTTGCAGCGAGTGATTTAACAGAAAACCCCAGCTGGCCACTATGCATATAATTAACTTGTGAACAAATATCAATAACAATAATTAATAATAATTGCTGCGACAATTAGTGACGCATTAGAAACTGTATTATACCCGAGGACACTTATGGAAGATGGTATTGTTAAAAAGTGAAATAAGCTGCAGTGAATGGATTTGGTTGAGTCTATTGATTAATTGATCAAATAAATTAGTTATACTAATTAAAGCTGACTTAGATATGCAAAAATTTGGAGTGTGGCAAAACGAACAAGCAACTGGTGTCAACAAGTCAACTAGACTGGCATAAACAAATACAAACTGAAATTTTAGAGTTTCTATCATACTAACTGAATTAATTCTCTGGTTTCGTATTTAAAATTGACGAATTTAGTATTTTTGAAGGGCACGAATCGAACACGGCAGTTACTTCGTCTCTTCGTACGTAACACGACTTTTATTATAACGTAATCAACTATAAAATATTGTAATTGTTATTTAACAGCCACAATCTGACTAAAGCTCATTATAACATACCATTATGCCACAAAGTGTAATTGTTTCCAATGGACACAATGTATCTGAGTAATAACTTAAAAGAGCGATTAGAGATGTCTTCCATTAAGAGTAAAGTAGTTCATTTTAAATCGAAATGAGGTCATAATAATAAACCATCAAGAACGTATCCTGTAAATAAGGTGTTTGAGGGATCATATGGGCTTACGGGTTTCACTAAATCAATTTTTTTTATCCTTAAATTTTCAAGTTGTACCGAGTAAAAGTTTCGGAGAAGCAGCCTTGACAACTTGTGCGCTCGAGGCTAGCTAGATTAAGTGCGCCGTCTTTGAACGCGTTTTTCTCGAAACTGTGTTTTTAAAGTCGGTTGTAAAGATTCCTCAAGAAGTACTTATCCAATCTTCATGAAATTTTACACAAATCTTTGAGAGAGAATTCTCAAAGACTTGGACGAATGATTTTTTTTCGATTTGTACTATTTGAAAAAAATGTTGCGAAAATTTCACTGACATTTTAATTTTTTGTAAAAATGTCTGCCAAATATCCAGTTTTAATTTTTTTCCTTCATTCAAGTTCTAAGTTAAGGTTTTAACTAAAACATGTCCGGGCGCATCTTTTTTCTGATACTTGTAAAATATTGCATCTTTTGTATGAGAAAAAAGTTGTTGAAAAGATGCTGTTTTTACCCGAGAAAGCCCATTTAACCCCTCATAGTGATCATTTTATTTCCAAAGAACGGAATTCTTTGCGGTCACGTCTTGTGATTTTTCCATCAAAAAGTCGGTGTCATTTTACACTCAAAACTCCTAAAGTGACTAGCAAAATAACGGATTTTCAAATAATATGTATTACTATCCCCACTTTTTATAATAGATTAAGCATTTTTGGTATCAAAATAAGGAAGTTTTTAATAGCACTCCATCTAAAATAGCACAATTATTCTCACTGTGTATTCCCGGTACATTCACAACACCCCGCATGTAAAGAACAAAGTACAACTTTTAAATTTTGCATATACCTATGTATAAATACTCATAACTTTTATATACTCATATACTATATGGCAACATTTCGTAGATACATAAGTGCTGGCGTGCAAGACGTTTGTTATGCTCTACACGCCTTCCTCGTCGACTCTTACGCACATGCCAATTAAGGCAAACAAAACCCGGTGTTGAGATTCACTGTGACAAGCAATTTCTGAGTCAATATTGGTCCGTGACAGGCGCTGTCTTGAGCCATTAAGTGTTTTAGACCAGTCTAGGGCACTTACAAAGCCACTCCACGGAGTAAGAGAAGCTTTAAGAACAGCTGTGTTGTTGTGTGCTGAGTTGTGTACAAAGTTGAATCGCTTAGCGCGTGTGGCTCAAAAAAATTGCAATGTTGAATAATGCTCACATGATTGTAATCGTTGTTTTTATGTTTGTTTACATACTGCCCATTGATTCGTTTTCGTCGCGGCCTCCTCCGACGGCTATAAACCAAAGGTTGGTTACTCTGTTTACATATTTTTTTGTCGATGTTGATGTGCACTTTACTGCATACATTCGTTTATATATATGTACATATGTATATAAAACAATGTATATACATATATCAATGTTATTATTTGACTCTTTGGTTGTCAAAGCACGTGACTTTGATTTGCTGTGAGCATCATGTGAAACGAGGTGAAGAAAACGTCATCGAATGTATGTAAATAATACAGTGTTGACTGACATGCATAAGCATTTGTGGATGTTTTTACAGCGCCACATCTAATGCACTTCAAGTATGCTAACACTTCTTTGATAAGCATATAAATATTTATGCACAAATATTTGCAAAGGAGGTTTTTATAAAAATAATAAATTATGCCAATCAAATAAAGTATGGATCCTACTTTTACATTATAGGTAGCAACTAATTATACTTACATGACAGATGTACTTGTACGTATAAAAAAAAACTAGCAATTCGAATTTTTTTGTACCCTATCGAGTTGGCAAATGTGAAGCTTAATTCCGAGAGATGTGCCTGACTGCAAATTATGCGAATACCTTACTTATCGTCAGAAATTACTCGTATATATCTCCAAGGAAAAGGAAAGAAAAAGTTTTGATTTTCCGTGGCTTATAATTATTACAGAAAACAGGATTTGATTCATGTATATTTCTAGTTGATCCGGCCACGCGTTCCTGTGGTATCCATTTTATATTATTCATAATAAACTATTCAACACAGTGAAAATTTTATTTACGAATAAAGGCGAAAACGATTTTGTATGCCGATAAGCCAAGGGATTGTACTTGAAGTTTAATTTTGAATATGTTCGTACAAAAAATGCATTTCATTGGAAAAATAACAAATTTAAAGGTATCTTCCCTCAGTTAAAAGAGTTGTCCGCTTAACAGATTGAACTTAAGAAACATCAACAAATTGTGGGACCGGCCAATGTGCATGGTTAATGGAGATGTCCGCTTAACAGACCGTTCATTTAATAGAGCTTTCACTATATTTTTTGTTTATGACTTGACTGTCCTATCCTCTAATTTGGTTTGAACTGGACACAAAATGCTAAATATTGCTCAAATAATTTAGGAGTCCATCGCGGGCACACAACGTGACTCTTAACTTTTATATATAAAGAAGAGATAATGGCCAGAGATAACTTTGTGGGGCGAAGAGTAATAATGCCATTGCAACGCCGCAGTCGGTTTTTATACACATACCATACGCAGACATTGTATGATTGTGGTTCATATACAGTTTTGGGTTGGCTATCTGGTGACACCTGAGAGGAATTGTATTATAGAATTTATTGATATGAAAAGAAGTGAGAATAAAAATCCTTTGTTGTTTATATTCATAAAGAAATCGAATGCCGCCAATTTAAATCTTAAGGTAAGTATCTATATTAACATAGGTAAGGTCTCATCTCAAGCAATTGCGTCCTCTGGACTTTAGACTGATATATTCGCTTCAATATTAAACAACAATTGTAGTTAATTGCTCTGCAAGCCAACTTTCAGTTAGATCCCCGATGAATTAACCAAGAGCGCGCTGTTAAAGTTTCTATGAAATTGGTATGGTCGAATGGATACATTTAGCCGAAACACTTGTGCACGTGTGATCGTTCATCTCTTTCTTACGCAAAGTGTTTATGAGTTGGAGCTGTTATACATAAGTAAATATATTAGTTTCCACATCTTTCTTTTGTTGTATTCGAATTTCGGTAGTCGTGATTTGTTGGGTGCTTTTGACTGCCTTCACGAACTCTTTCAATACCGAAGGCTAGATTTCTAGTGCGTCTGTGTTACTTTTTTATGCAAAATACCATACTTTCTTAAGACCATACCTACAACACCTTACGATTTGCCCAGTGAAAGTGTAAATATTTTGCTAAATCGGAAGTGTGAAAACTCAAATCAACTCGGTGCATGTAAAGAGATCATAATTAAAGCGTAATATTTTATTGATTGTGGACTTATTAAATAACATTACGACGAATCATTTTTTCGAAAGCCACAAATAAATATTATATATGTATATTATATAATATAATTTACTGAGTTCACGATGTGTGAAAAATATTTACGCAACACAAGTCTGCAATTAAATTTAGCCAAATATGGCTAGTTATTGAACTTCTCAACTATTTTACCAATCTTTCTTTGTATCCAAAGATTTAAATGGAAACCATAAATTATTATTTCTCAACCTGAATTTGTATTGGAGTACCGTTATTTGATAGGGAACGATAAAAGGCGCATACGAAGTGCATGCAACACAAGAAGCGGTAAATTAATGCCGAATGAGGTCAAGTCGTGAACTCTGAATCATCGCTGACCACTGAAACCGCGCACAAATTTAAAACTCCAGCCGCGAGTGTGTTTCCCCTTTCACAGTAAAGTGGCTTTATTATTCTTACGAAAACCAAAGCCAAAAAAACACCTCAAGTGGCTTTAGAGTCGACTTTTATTTTGCAAAAATACTAAAAATACAAGTTTGCGCATCTTTTCGATGCATTTCGAGAAATGTCTTTGGAGAAAGCCACAGCGATACCTTCCGCAGCTTACCACAATGAGCCTGTTTTTTGTCTTTGAATGCGTATTTTAGCCGAAAATAAAAGAAAGTTCGTTGCACCAAGATTTGGTGTATGTAAACAGCCGAAATTTCTACCTTAAAACACAAGCAGCAGAAGAAGTGCTTTAATACCAGGCAGCGGCCAGTCGTTAAGTAAGCCTCAGTAATTTTTTCTTTCCTTTTAGACCATTAATTTTGTACTACGCCGTCACGTGACGTAAATAAATGCAAAACACAATTTTTGCGCTTGCATTTGGATGGTCAAAGTACAGTGCGCGCTGAAAGTGCTGTTCCATCCGCAGTCTACCAGAAGAAAGCGCGCTGTGGGAACTGCGTGTATATTGATAAAAGATTGACCGCAGCCTAATGAGTTGTATAAATAGCAAATTAGTTGTCGTTACAGAATAATCTGCCAGCTTTTACCACAATTTGGTTTTTTACGAGTTAATTAACTTAGCGTCGTTAGAACATTGGAATTACTTTCAAATAATAATTTGTGTTCTTCAAGAACTCTTCATAGATTTTGCTTTATTCACCAATTGACTGCAAAAACATATTCCGATGTGTAGAACTTAAAGCAGGAAGCGATTAAGTGCATCCAGTGGCACGCGCTGTTAGGATCATTTTGAAAATTAGTCTTAATTTTATATAAGAAATTGTATAGAAGAATAAGTAAGGGTACGAATGAACATGGTTACTATAAAATATATGAGTGGACTATTGTGAATCGGGGAAAAAATTCCTTTATGACTATTTTAAATACTACGACTGCGAAGATTAGACGGTTGTGTAACGAAATGCCGTCAATCAAAATATCAAAACTTAAAATTCCGACAAATCAAAACAACGACAAATCAAAACATTGACAAATCAAAACATCGACAAATCAAAACATCGACAAATCAAAACACCGACAAATCAAAATACGGACAGAAGAAGTTTGTATAGGGTAATGCCGATAATCAAAATCTCGAAATTTAGAATCCGGACAGTTAAAATACCGACAAATCACAATTCCGGCACATCAAGAAAAGGTGTCTTTGATCCTTCGAGGCCCAGCGGCCTGCGGCCACGAACACGCTCTGGATTATAACCTTTAGTCAGTAGAGTTCCCTTTCTCTGCTTGGATAGAAAAAAGGGCGGTCCTTTGACTGTGGACATTCTAAGTTCGAGATTTTGATTGTCGGCATTACGTTATAAACCCCTCCTAGTCATCTTGGGTCTTTGAAGAAAGCACGCCCGTAAAAGCTGGTTAAAAGTAATATACATAAGTACAATTTTTTCTCATTTTTTCAATATAACTAATATTCAAAACTGATTTTTCATGCATTTATTTCTGTGGAATTCAACTGGTGAAATAAATTCGGTATGGGACGCTTCTAGACTTCCTCATTCATGTAAACTGTAATCAACAAGACAAATATTTAATTGGTTAATTTGGTTGCAAATTAAAGGTAACATCTCAATCGAAATCCATTAGCGCCTCCGGTGCGAAACACAATGTAACTTTTCCCGCGCTGATGCGGAGGGACCAACAAGACAAAATTTTGAATCATTACCACTTCAAATGTTAAGCAATAACGAACTATTATTTGCAGCCAATGGCATTTACAGTTTATTGCAGTTCACAATCGTCATCCCCAATTTTATCACATCCCGTGTGTGTCAACAAGCTGCTATCTCAACAGAAACATCATTTTTCAATATGCAAGTTCGATGTAGTAACGAACTTGAAACATTTTGTGTGGCGTGCGTTGACCCATCGCCAGGCGAACCCTTTAACGGCGTCACTGCCTAGGCAATGCAAGGCAAAAACTAAATTGCTTGAAAATGCTGCGATTCTCGCTTTCCGATTGACTAGCGCTTATTTGCAAAATATTAAATTATCTCGGAAGCATTATAATCATATTGAAAGCAGAAAATAATAATAAAATATTATTGTATAATTATGAGTTGGGATTGAACGGCGGTCCAACTGGAACTGAGTCATTTCAATTACTACAAATTAGCATGAAAGCTGTATTTTACTTTATTGTACACTGCTGGTATTTTTAACAGCTCTTGAATGATGCGTGCGCCGCGATTGATGTGCCTGCACACACAAACACGCACACACGCGCATACATATGTGCGCAAGAGTGGCCGGTGAGCCTGTCGCCGCAATAAGTATGCCGGGTTTTTTGCTGTAAATGCCGACCAGGCGCGTCTTATTTTAAGTTTCGTATTTTTGTCAGTTTTAGTATCACAAAATCGTTTACGTAATACAAGCTTGTTATGCATAATTGTTTCTTTTTTTACGTTTTTGTTGCCCCACAATAACAGGCAGCGCCAAGGTACTCCTGGCAATAAACTCGACAAAAACACAACTGATCGAAGCCGATTAAATGCGTCACAATGCGCTTTTCTCGTGGTCTGGAATGTCGTTGTTCGCCACAGTTGTTTTTGTTGTTGTTACATTATTTTGAGTCTGCTGCAATTAGCAGCGCGGCACGGGTGCTGGGTGTAATGGGAAAATGCTTTGGGGATTATTTTCACAATTAATTCATCAGCTGACCAGATCTCCGATTGATGTGAATATTGTTGTTATTGTTTGTGCTTTGAAGGATTATTAAAAACACGTTATGATAGTAATTGCGTTTTCTAAATAACCGATTATTGAAGATATCTCGGCACGTGCTGCTATTGTGTACACTTGTCATACAATGACACATACATACATACAAGCGAAATAATCCATGTGTGCATGTAAACTGCAGCATAATGAAGCAAGTGTCAGCTGACAGAGCGATAGGAGTTCTTAACTACTCAGTTACAGTTACTTTTTCATGACAACTCCTCAAGCTGACAATTGACAGCTGCTGCCAGAAACAGATCATTCTCGTACTTCTTCTAAATGGGCATAAATGTATAGTTTTTTGGACCAAAACCAATATTCAACAACAAATTTACATGAAATTAAATCAAAGCTCTTCGCAATGAATGAGTTTGTGTTTGGTATAACAGTGGTCTTGTTTGAACTACTCCATTTCTAACCTCAAAGGTTAACTTTTTTTTTTTTTTTTTTGATGTTCAGTTGAAGGTGTGAACATAATTCATGTGTCTGCGATTAGCCATAAAGACACAACGCTAGCACGATTTCATCGCAAATATCAATGATGAACTTGAAGATCGACGCCCTGAGCAATAATATTCATACCGTCGATTAATTATCATATATTCATTATGTCGTGCGTTTTACAACCTAAAATTGGGTGTAAGCGGGTATATATGTACATACATAATCCGAAAGTAACTAGATATGTAATGATATTCATATTTAACCAAAATTAAAAACTAAAGTTTGAGAACTCTTTAATTACACCCCATTCGCATCTGACTAATGTCAACTCGCATCAAATATTATTTAATTCTGATTACTTTATAATATCTACTGATCACTTGTTTCCGGCTGCCCATTTGATGGCACTTTAATATCCCGGATTATTCAAGTCTACAAACAAATACAAAAATATGTGCATATGTGTGTGAGAAAGTGGCAAACGTCGGTCTCTCGCCTTTATGTTTGTGCGCTGGCGATTTTTTGGCAGTTAATGTGTCGCGCGCTCCGAAAACCTTTTCACTCAGCAGGTGCGCGCTACGGACGATCCGCCGTCGTGCACGCGACATTGGCCCAAAGGGTTCGGCTGCGCTGCAGCAGTTAACGCTGCTCGGCTTGCGCGATCGGCCGATTACAAAACCACCAATTAAAATCGCACTTGCAGACAATTGGACAGACGCGAACTAAATTTGAGCAGCTGCTGCTGCTGCTGCTGGCGCTGCAGCCGTTGTATGAATTCGGGTTCACTTATTCGGGATTTCCGCACATTCGAGAACTGACACACCCGTCTAAAAGCGCTGCAAGATCACACTTTTTACACTTGACACTCGCCGCAATTGTGGCATTCGCGTACTCGACGTTAAGGCGACGGCACACGCAAACTTCCCGCCTTTCTCGCGGAACAAATTCGATTCTCGTGCAAATTCAGTGATTACAAATAATAACCCTGTGAACGTCGATTCACCCACACTTGTGGCTCGACATTTTAGTGTACGTATAATTTCAGACTTTTTGAGGAGTAAATAACTCGTGAAATAAACACCACAAATAATCATATTGAGACACAACTGTTTTAGTTTTAATAGTTATCTAATAAAAGTGTGTATTTTTCCACTTTAATTGCAGTCTAAACAAATAAGTTCTTGTTGTTAAACTAAAAAGTGCGCATAATGACTTCAGACAGACTGAGCGCGATCACACCGAGTGGCCAAGGCAATGACAATTTCGGTTCGGAAGTTACCTTAGACATACCACCGAGTGGTTTGTACACAGGCAGCACCGATTACATAGTGCAAGATGATGATCCACAAACCGAACGCGGCTGCTGTGAAAAGTCGGGCGATTGGGCCAAACGTACCGCCGCGAATGTGTTTCGCAAAAAGACACTCTATAAACGCTTACCAATACTACAGTGGCTGCCCAAATACAATCGTGATGATTTCGTTGGTGATTTGGTAGCTGGTATAACGGTCGGTTTAACAGTGATACCTCAGGGCTTGGCTTATGCGGGCATAACAGGCCTAGAATTACAGGTGAGTGCAGGGTAATTGTTATAATAAAAAGTTTTAAATTCTTTTAAGAATAGCCAATAAAATATACAAAAAAATCTATTAATGAAAGATGTATCTCGGTTAACAAAAGAGTAACATAACTCAAAATCGCGAAATTGTAGTTAAATATAGAACGAACAACTATATCCCACCAGGATTTTTTCGATCCATACCTCAACACAAAATTAAAAAAAAAAAAAATCCTTAAAAAGAACTGTAATTTTCATTTTGAATGATTTAAAAATATAAGCGCATACGTCATACAGTGTTTCGAGAAAAACAAAATTTATTGTTCTTGTTATAAAGATCGAAGCACTTGTCTCATTATCCGAGCAGCATTCGAAGCATCTGCAGCGGTCCGTCACACCTCGCAATCAGATTAACAAATTCTGCTGAGTCAGCAACTAACCAAAAATAAATGTCTGTATTTGACGAAAAGTAATCGAATTCTGCGAAATAATTTTTCCTTCGATCCAGATAATCTCAAGCAAGCGCTTTTGGCGCTAAGTGCATTCACAAACACTTGTGCATACATAAATACTTTCTTACAGTTGTGAATATATTCTAAGACGATTATTTAAAATTGGTCACCAAATGAATTTCCTTGCCTTTGTTTACATTGTTTTTTCGCACTGAATTATGCAAATGCGGCTTCGTAAATTTCGTTTACACGGAATCTCCCACACAGTGTGTTCAGTTAGTATACGTACTTATCGGCATGCACATGCATATGTATATGTGACTGCTGTTCGTGCGCTGTGGTATTCCATTAGCCCCGATACTGAGTTAATTGTTTCGTACTAAAGTGAGATTATTTATAACGAATTATAAAATCACATTTGACTTATTAAACGGTCATTCATAAAATCACCGTAAATAATTCCATAACAATAACTTACAGGTGTACATATGTATGTATGCATGAGTGTTTGTAATTGAGCACCGTGTGAGCAATTTGTAAGTCATCCGTCTGTCATCGACTACCAGAACGAACACATCTGTTGATCTGCACTTATCAATGCTGATGCTATCTAAGCAAATGGAAGAGGCACGCACTTGATCGCTTGAATTTCTCAAGTGTAATTCTCTCCTCGAAGCCTTTGTTTAAGTGACGGAAGTTAAAAATATTTCGAATATTATTAAATACAAGACATTTATTTATAGACCACAAATAATTTCATTTCCTTTCAATGTAAGGCAGTAGACAAATCTATTATCTGTGGAATCTTTTATTTCAAATAAAGTCTGAACGAAAATTTCCACAATATTTCATCGTATCTGGTCTGAGAAAAAACTAAGAAATACCAGTATACCACTCTGTAAATGGACAACAATACTTGTAATACCTCCACAAGGATATCTAATGTAATATTACTTGTTTAGAGCAGGGCACCAGGGAAACAGTAGATCATTTCTTCTGCACTTGTTCCGCATTGGCAAGACTACTCTGTAGGCATCTGATACACTGGAGGAGGTATCGATAGTGAGACCTCAAAGTCTCTTAAAACTCGCGTCAAGCGTAGGCATCCTAAAAAATGACTACATCTTTTTGACCTAGGAACTGAGCTCCATCTGGTATCGCCAAGGACCAAACCTGGTCCATGCATGGCTTATTGGCCTACCAGTTTAACCTAACCTAACCTAACATAACTTAGTTTAACAAATATAATGAGACCAGATATTTATTATTCTTGAGCTTGTTGTCAGTAAACAAAAAAAAAACAAAAATATTTAAAAATGCCCACTCTACATAAAAATCGATATTTATTTCCTGAAACAACAATTATTTTCTTTTTACTCTCACAGTATGGCCTCTACGGCTGCTTTTTCGGCTGTTTCATTTATGTGCTCTTCGGCTCCAGCAAAGATGTGCCTGTCGGTCCCACCGCCATCGCTGCGCTGCTCGTCTACCAAACTGCGCGTGGTAGTTTGGAGAAGACCATATTACTCACATTCCTCACCGGTATAATTGAAGTGCTGATGGGTGTGTTACAACTGGGCTTTCTGATAGACTTCGTGTCCGGACCGGTTAGTGCGGGATTCACGAGCGCTGTCGCGCTCATCATTTTCACCTCACAACTCAAGGATATACTGGTTGTGGACACTTCGGGCGATACTTTCGTCGATATGTGGATCTCAATTGGGAACGATATACATAATATCAGCTGGAATGACGCAGCATTGGGGATTGGTTGTGTTTTCTTGCTTTTAGCGATGCGCGCTATGACTACTGTTAAAATTGGACCCAAGGATGATAAAAAAGTCTGGCAAAAGGTGCTTGAGAAGACTATTTGGCTGATTGGCACATCACGCAATGCGGTGCTGGTTATTTTGGTTGCACTTATGGGTTATGTGTTGCGCACCTCGGGCATTGATATCTTCAAGATGGTCGGTTATGTGCCGAAGGGTTTGCCAGAATTCAAAATGCCACCTTTCTCGGTGACCACCTACACCAACTCCACAAGCGGCGAAGTTATGGAGACACATGAAAATTTCGCTCAAATGGTGAGCAGTTTGGGTGCTGGACTGATAGTGGTACCTCTGATTTCTTTGTTGGAAAATACCGCTTTGGTGCAAGCGTTTGGTGAGTACAACATAGAGACATACAATGAAGTTTGAGGTTTTAAATTTATCATGTGCTTGTGCTCCATAGCTGATGGCAAACCGTGCGATGCCAACCAGGAGCTCATCGCCATTGGCCTGTGCAATATTGGCAATTCCTTCGCACAAGGCTTCCGTGGCAATGGACCAATTGCTCGTGGTGCTGTTTTGAATGCTAGTGGTGTTCGTACACAACTCTCCAATCTCTACACTGGTGTAATTGTTATATTCGCTTTGCTGTGGCTCACACCAGCTTTCTATTACATCCCAAAATCCGCTTTGGCCGCCATCATTTTGTCTGCCGTGATCTTCATGGTGCAATATCGCGTCATCAAGCCGATGTGGAGAAGCAAAAGTAAGTTAAATTAAATAACCATTATTGCTTATTGAAATCATGATTAATGTCGCTCTCTTCACAGAAACCGATCTTATTCCCGGTATCGGCGCCTTCATTGCTTGTCTACTGCTGCCGTTGCAAATCGGCATTCTCGTGGGCATTGGCATTAACGTCATATTCATTTTGTACAGCGCCGCACGTCCGAAACTGCGTGTCGAAACAGCTTGCGTAAGTCGATTGATAAATTTATTTGTATAGAAAAAATACGCAAATCCCTCATTTGCTCATTACACTCTGTCTGCCATTTTAGACTTCGAATGGCATTAAGTATCTCATGCTCACTCCCGATCGCTGCCTCATCTTCCCATCGGTGGAGTTCGTGCGCAACGTGATCAACAAACAAGGCCGCAAGTCAACCCTGCCTGTGGTTCTCGATTGCACCTACATTTATGGCGCGGACTTCACAGCCGCCAAGGTTGTCTCCATGCTTATAAGTGACTTCGAAGCGCGCAACCAGAAGCTCTACTTCTACAATCTTCAGCGTCGAGTCGCGCAGGTGTTCGAGGGTCTCAACAAGGGGCTGATTGTTATCTACGATACTGAGCATTTGGAAATGGAGCTCGCTGGGAAAGGAATAGAGGCGAATAAGTGAAAGTATAGCTTAGGGCAGTATTAAGCAGTGAAAGTGTATTATGAAAGGAAAAAAAAATGTATATGTGATATTGTTTGCAAAGAACGGCAAACCTAAAAATAACCGTTGCTTACTTCTTTACAATTTATTCAATGATGGAGTGTTGGAACAAGGACATGTCAGTGACATATGTACCTCAAGTAACTAGTTTGAAAAAATTTTGACATATTTGTAAATAGTTCTAATATCCTTTGTAATATATATGAAGACCAAAGCATAACAGGCAGTTGAGAAAGGAGTAAAATATATACGACACATACATCCACACATGTTTGTGTATGAATTCGCACACTATGGCATGACAACGCTGAAGCGGAGAGGGGACCATACGACTTTATTTAATTGTTAACGGAATCAGTTAAAAAGTTTAAATATTTGTCGTAGTTGTTAGTAACAAATTATGTATATTTTCTCCGCGGCTGCCTGTTTGTCTACGAACATTTATTCACACTCCACATGTACATAGAAACATATGTATATACATATACTATAGATATATATAGATGAAAATCCTGTCGTTGATAAATAGATATACATATTCATATATGCTAAAATACATATAGTATATAAGTCAAGTTAATTTTGTATAGTTTTATATACAACTGTTAAGTTTGTCCATCGCGCTTAAGGAGATGTATTTATTTAAACAATAGACGATTATATATGTAATTATAATAAATATGTATTATATGAATTAAAGTTGCTTATAAAATTTAATTGCAAAAATTTACTTCAAGTATATAACGAGTGATCCGGTGAGAAGTACTTTTTTCAATATCTTTTTTTTTTTTGGCAGATCATCCGTGAGTCGTTGCAAGCTGTCATGTTATTTTTGTCGAGTATTGTTTGGCATTTCATCATGGAAAGACTTACGCCTGAACAACGTTTGCATATCGTTCAACTCTATTACGAAAATTCACGTTCTGTAAAGAATGTGTTTCGCGCGCTTCGCTCAATTTATAGTCAACATAAGCGGCCTACTGAGCGTACTATTTGCAATAGCATCACCCGTCTTGAGACCCATCATACATTATTGAATAATATTCGACCGCATAGACCAGGTCCAGCGCGCAGTGAAGAAAATATAACAGCCGTAGCTGAGAGTGTACACGAAGCCCAACGAGAGTCGATTCAGCGCCGTTCCTAGCAACTCGGGCTGACGTATGCAACGACTTGACGTATTTTTCGAAATATCAAATTGAAAGCGTACGAACTACAGCTTGTGTAAGAACTGAAGCCACTCAACCTAGTTAAGCGATATCGCTTCGCGCTTTAGGCTCTTAAAAGGTCTTTAAAAAATTTTGGACAAAATTTGGTCCAGCGATCAGGCCCATTTCTGGCTCAATAGCTATGTACTCGTATGCAATCAAAATTGCTGCATTTCGGAGCTGAAGAGATTCGAGTGCAACCAGAAAAAACAACAGTTTGGTGCGGTTTGTGGTCGGGTGGAATCAGCGGTTGACTGCCAATGGCGACGGTCATCGCGCCATCATAACCGACTATTTAATGCCTGAAATTGAAGTGCAATGAAGTGATCTCGGCGATATTTGGTTTCAACAAGACGGCTGCCCACATGTCGCAACAAATAATGAATTTGTTGAGAGAACACTTCAGTGAGCGGATAATTTCACGTTTTGGGCCGGTCGATTGGCCATTAAGATCGTGTGATATCACACCGTTAAAATTTTACTTGTGGGGATATGTAAAGTCTTGAGTCTATGCGGACAATCCCACTTCAATTTGGATCGTGGAGCAAACCATCACGCGGATCTTCCGCCATTTACCAGTCAAAATGTTCGAACGAGTCATCGTAAATTGGACTCAACGAATTGACCATCAACGACATAGAGGTAATCTTCGAAAAATAAATGCCAAAGAATGTTCTTTCGAATGATAATAAGCATTTCCCATTAAATATGAATTGTCTGTCGTTTTTCTTTAAAAAAGTAGGGAACATCAAAACGGATCACCCCTGGATGCCAAATTTTTAATCTCTTATCTTTTTAATATTGTTAGATTTTTGCAAGGTGTCATGGAACATTTGCACCATGTTGCCATATACCATAATGAGGTAACAATTATTTTGCACAAAAGAAAGCGAAAACAAAAGTGCTTGGGGGTAAGCAGGTATTCAACTTAAACAAAGAAATTTTATTGGAGTGAATGTCCCGAAATCACTTGACTAGATCGCAGCAATGTCAATGTCGATCAAGAACCCATTTCTTAATTAAATATATGCATACGAAATTCTTATTATACAATATATATTAACTGCACAATAGCTATAAGAAATTCTCAACGCTTAACAACTGCAGACTTTATTACCGCTGTTGACATAGGTGCAATTGAATAATTTTCCCAATTTTCAAAATATATGCTCACTATTTGGGTCGTTGTCTTCAAGTAACCTTGAATACAGAAAATGAGAGATATTATTATTAAACAAACTTTATTTTATTTACTCACACGAAATTGCTTGCTTAAATATGCCAACTGTTTTGAAAGCTATGCATATATCATTATAGAAAAGTATAATTTCAAATTGAAACAATCGTTAACTAAGGCGCCTAAAAATATATCTGCTTAATTTTGAAAATAAATATTTTCATGAAGCGTGCTAAAAATAACAGTAAACTGCGCTACTACTGTAAACATTACATATGAGGCGTGTACTCAATAAATCATCAGCTTGTGTCTTGCTTTTCGTTTAGCATTTACCAATAACCCTTTGCGACGGCATGTCTGCTCTTAGCCACCAAAGCTTTTTAACCATTCCAGTCGTATCGATCAGGTGATTTTTCACTATTAGCGTGGAAGGATAAGAGAATAGTTACAATTTTAAGCAGCTACGATCCTCAAGTATGAAAACTATTCAAAGAACAGTAAAAGGAGGTAGCACAGCATTATCAAACCAAAAGTTATCATAAACTGCAATTTGAATATGGGAGTTGTCGATAAGGCCGATCGAAAGTTCATATTGTTTTATGAGAAAATCACGTAAATGGTTTAAACAAAAATGTTTTTTTGGGGATTAGAGATAATCGCAATCAGTGCATACATTCATATTAGATAAGGAGTCAGCAACAAGAGTAAGCAAGATGCCTTATGTTTGTCAGAAAATTGATGGAACCACTTATAGGTGATTTTCGTGATGAAATATTTTCAAAACCAGGAAGACCATCGTCCTCAGATACAGAGGAAAGGCTAAATGGCAAATTCCATATATTGCGTCACTGTGAAGATGTAAAAAGTAAAGATTTTTCTGTATGTTCAAACAGAAAAATCTCAGGCGGAAGACGCCAAAGGAACTATTTTTGTGACACATGTCCTCGAAAACCAGGGCTACATATTGGAGACTGCTTTGAAAGATACCACACGATGAAGAACTATAAAATATAATTTTTACATAAATTTAAACATATTATTATATTACATGTATCTTAAGTTTTGAAAAATAATTAATACATTTAATTTTTCCTTCGCGTAGGGTTAATTAGGCTTGCCAATGTTTTCTCCAGGGCTGTTTTAAGAGTCAGTAATGAAAATTTCTTCAGATCCGACCGAGTTGAAGTTTTTACACTGTTTTCTTAGATAATATATGTTTGTCAGATAATGATAAGAAGGAATAAGGATTTCTGATAATAATTTGTTTTTTTTAAACTCTCTTTTGTGTAAATATTGCCAAAAAAAAGATTTTTTGTTTGGAAGCTGTTATTTTGTCAAAAATCCATAATTTTATAAGCCTTTGATCATTGCCTGTATTGATCAATAGTTATCATACAATTTTCCGTATTTTGAATTTGAGATAAGTTTAAGCAGAAAAATCTTCCCCATGGCAAAAACCTGTATTCGGAGGCCGCTACAAATTAAATTGCAGGCATTTTTATGACAGAACAATCATTAGGACTTCAAAATACGATAAAAAATTTATTTTAACTCAGAACGTTTCAATGACTTTTAATTGAATTATTTCGCTTGTAAATCAGTTCATTTTACGATATATCTATTTCGATTTATACGATAGTATTTTGTACAGCAGTAATGGTTATGTTTATCATGGAATAATCGAAACAAGTACATAATTATGTATGTACATAAACATTTCTCAAAGTGGTCACATTTGTGAATTATAATGAATGCACCCATTTCTGGTTGACTATAAAAAAGGTATTGCGGATCGAAAGCAATACTTGCTTATCCAGGTTAATGTAAGAATAAAATCGAATAATATTTGATATGATCGCATCTAGTAAAATGTAATTCTGTATATGCCTAACATTGGTGCTTATGATTTTCATGAGGATTTCACGTCTGCCTGAACTTAGTTCTACCTTACTGGTTCAACGAATTGACTCGGGTATTAGAAATAAATCAAGTTTTAGCTAGTTTTATGGTCGAGTAATTATGCATTTAAATATTGTATTCCGCTTACTAAATAATCATATTTAAACACGTATGTATGTACTTATAACCACAAAAGGGTACATGTGAGTAGAGCTCACGACTAGACAGCACGTGAGCTAGTCACAGTCTATACTTCGACAAAATGCTAGAGGGTATCTAAGCACTTCAACACAAAAAGCAGTAAATGCATAAATTTAATAAATTTAATCAAAATATCTTGTTTCTTCGCTGTGCGGTTTCTAGCATTGTCACAGCACCAAGACACCAGATCTCGCGACATTTAAAAGCTTGTAGCTTCCGTCTCATCTTCACATTCACAACAAACGGCTTCCCCAAAAATGTCACAAACAACAGCAACATGACTGGCATGCACTGGTCGCATGTTGTTACTCATTTATTTCGCTGACGACAGCCGTAATTATTTACCCACTCGGGATTGCGAGCACGCGTACTTGGATGTATGGTAAGCGCAGCCGAGTGCCTATATGGGAGAATAAAACTGCCTTAGTTCTTCATTAAGTTACTTTTCCTCGCTTTCAGTTTGAAACAATTGCGATGAATGCGTCTAAAAAACTTTAAAGGGTCACTTAAATACCCAGATAACTAGAGTATAGAACTGTCTCCGTATGACCTTATTCCTCCTTATTTTGGCATTTGAGTGCCTCCCAACTGTTATTGCAGCTCTGTGATTTCTCTATTATTTTACAAAAATATTTTTTCATCAATTAGCATTTTTGAATCTGAGCTACCTAAAGAGTAAACGTTGTCTCTCTTTGCAGTTTTGTAAGCCTGTGTGTGTTATTGAGACATTGCGCACTTGTTATACTCTTGCAACATGTTGCTACAGAGTATAATAGTTTTGTTCACCTAACGGTTGTTTGTATCACCTAGCAATAACCGAGATAGATTTAGGGTTATATACATACATGAATATATACTGATCAGGATGATGAAACAACTTCAAATCCTAGTGGCAGTCTGTCTGTCCGCCTATCTGTGCAAGCGATAACTCGCGTAAAAACTAAGATATCTTAATGAAAGGTCTCCTAAGTGTTCCTAGGCAAAAAATAGATGACGAGTTCGTAGATGGGCGTAATCGAACGATTTCCATGCCCACAAATCGCCACAAAACGAAAACCTATAAAGTGTCATAAGTAAGCACTAAAATAAGATAGAGAACTGGCACAGAACATCGCTGTAGCAAGGGGCATCTGTCTGTCTACAATTTTGAAAAAGTAGGAGAGGGAGGGAATTTACTTATCTTCTAAACTACTTAAGTTAAAACAACCAAATTTAATCACGACAAATCACTTAAGTACCCCTATTGACACTGTGAAAACTAATGAAATTGGTTGTTAACCCCTCCTACTCCTTTTATAACAATACCGCTAAATACTACTAATTGCGCAATAAAGAAATACGCCAGAGATGATATGAAAGGACTTTACAAGAGCCATCCGTCTGACTCTTTCACTTTCAAGTATGGAAATCAAGCACAAATACATGTATCGGGATAAAACTTTGCACGAATAGTGCCTCTGAAACCATATTCTATTAATTCGGGGAGAAAAATAATATGTCTATGTGTAAAAATAAGTTGAATCAAGTCAATATTTCCCTTAGCCCACACATACCCAAGAAAACTATTTTCAAACTTCGGTTAACTTAACTCTTTCCGAGCTCGGTTTTCTAATAACGGTTCCTCTTTGTGCGTTAAATGGATAACATCGTATGAAAAGTTGCCCTGGACCCCTGGCTTTGATTCCTGCAAGTTGCAGTTGTATACAATTCCAGCCGAACTTGGAACTTCCTTACTTGTTAAATGTGCGATTGCTTACACACATTAACCGATAAGGAGATGTTAAAATTCCACGAATACAAATAGCTATTGCATATTAATGAGAATATTTATTTTGTGAACGCGGACATTTATTTATAGCAAACTTTAGGCGGAACTTCATTTGGGATCAATTCGCTAGACATGCAAAATTATTTAACGAAACCAAGAGAAAATGTATAATTTTCATTAAATAACGGTTTACATGATGTGATTAGTTTTAAAATTTTAGTGAGAATAACTATAATCATTTCTAAAAAATGATCGGTTATTAATTACATCTCAGGCTTAGTCCAGTTTTGAGCAGATCTTATCCCCGATAAGCCCCACTACCATATTCAACAGATTAGTATTTCCTACTAAAACGCGTATTTTATGCTTGCTATGGCCAAATCTACTTTGAAGTTTGGCTTAAATGATGAATTTAACCTCTTGATATTATTTTCCTGTCTCACCGAACCATTGACGCATATTTACCCACTGATAGACACAAGCTGTTCTTAATATTATTAAATATCTATTCGGTCGCTCAACTCGATCAATACAACAAACAAGAAACCACTAGCTAATAATGCCGTTTGTCTGTCATTACCATTGAAAGCGGCGCAAATTATTTCATCCGCAAGAAAGTACGACGAAACATCTCAATATAAGTTAAACCATTATCATACAGCGAAACCCACGCTTACACGCGCACACCTTTGCTTACCAGCCACCTAAACTTCTAAAGCTACAGCATTCGCGTATGGGACGGCGGCACGTACAGTTCGAGACCTCGCAAACCTCGCTAAGTCCGAGTTTTAGATATTTCCGCCATTAACAAGCTCCAACTCAGCACCGATGCTCACTCGAGTGTTGGGGTGACGGGTGTAGTTGCGGAATAATATTTTCATTTAACGGCTATTTAGTCATTAAAGTGTAAAGTGATTATTGGACGTGCATGTAAATATGCAATTTCGCCAGTAAAGGTATTCTCAATAAAACGAAACCGAAAAAGCAGTTCCGAGAATAAAATAAAAAGTCAGTTATTGAAATTAGATACAGTTAATTAAAATGTGCACAGTTAATTCAAGCGGGAGAACACGCACCTTAGAAGGTTGTGATAATTATGGTTCCGATGTAACTTTAGACATACCGCCGGGCGGCCTCTACACAGGCTCTTCGGACTGCATTGTCGACGAAGCGGAAGTGAAGGAGCAACGAGACTGCTGCTCGGCTACTGGCGATTGGCTGAAGGATAGTGCTGCGAATGTGTTTCGTAAAAAGACTCTGTACAAGCGAATGCCCATCTTAGAGTGGTTACCAAAATATGATCGCAATGATTTTGTGGGTGATTTGGTGGCCGGTATTACCGTCGGCTTAACTGTCATACCACAAGGTCTTGCATTTGCAGGCATAACGGGCTTGGAATTGCAAGTGAGTATATGGACTCCAGTTCTACGTCGATTATTTTTGAAGTGACTGTGAACAATTATGGGCACTAAGATTACCTGAAAAGGCCGTCAAAATCAAACTCTTGAAAATATTTAAAAAATGTATACATTTGTGCATAAGAAAATAGGTTGGTATAGTGTAAAGTGTACAGTGTGTTTCAAAATGTAATTTTCTCCGCGCATCATGACCTTTAAGATGACGTTATATTTCACAATCGAAAAAGTTACAACTTTTTAATCTTAAAGGCTCAAAATTATTTTTCAAGCCTATTTAAGAGCGATTGTCTTTGGAAACCAGCTTTTCGTATGAATTCCGATGGCAATGGGCAATGGATCTTCTCTCCTCACCATCATCTGTGGTCAAATCGAGTTTAACGCAATCAATATTTTTTTTTTTTTTGATAGTTTTTTCCCCTAGAAAAAGAATTTGAGTTTATTTAAATATACACCAATAAAATAATTTCATGAAATAAGAATAAAATTAAAAAACCCGTACCACTTTCATGTTTATGCATTTTTGATATCTTTCAATATTTAAATATTGACAGCTGAAACCAGTCTGCTACTCAATACTAACTCCGTACCACTTTGTGTCTCACTCATAGTATGGCTTGTACAGTTGCTTCATGGGCTGCTTCATCTATGTGCTTTTCGGCACTAGCAAAGACGTACCGGTTGGGCCTACGGCCATTGCCGCGCTGCTCACATTTCAAATTGGGCACGGCGATTTGGTGAAGACGATATTGCTTACATTTCTAACGGGCATAATTGAAGTGCTGATGGGCTTACTGAAGTTAGGTTTTCTCATTGATTTTGTATCCGGACCGGTTAGTGCGGGCTTTACCAGTGCCGCCTCATTGATCATATTTACCTCGCAGCTGAAGGATTTGCTCGTCGTCGACACAGCCGGCGACACGTTGGTGGACATGTGGGTTTCTATTGTCAAGGATTTTCGCAACATTAGCTGGAATGATTCCGCGCTGGGTGTGAGTGCTGTTTTCCTGCTACTCTCCATGCGTGCCATGACTTTTATCGAAATTGGACCTAAAGAGGGCAAGAAAAGCTGGCAGCGTGTACTGCAAAAGACCATCTGGTTGATTGGCACCTCGCGCAATGCCGTGCTTGTGGTTCTGGTGGGGATGCTGGGCTACCATTTACTGCAATCCGGTAATGACATATTCCGTATGGTGGGTTATGTGCCCAGTGGTTTGCCCGAGTTTAAGATACCAGCATTCTCAGCGACTACTTACACAAATACCACAAATGGTGAGTTTGTTGAGATGAATGAGACCTTTCTAGATATGGTTTCCAGTTTGGGCGCTGGTTTGATCGTAATTCCGCTGGTCTCGCTGCTGGAAACAACAGCCCTCATTCAGGCGTTTGGTAAGTGAGAGTTCTTAATTTTTATAAGCAGGCATACATATTTTCCGCTTGAATCCGCAGCGGACGGCAAACCTTGCGACGCCAACCAAGAGCTCATTGCTATTGGTCTTTGCAATGTGGGCACATCTTTCGCACAGGGTTTCCGTGGCAATGGTCCCTTGGCGCGTGGTGCTGTCTTGAACGCCAGTGGGGTGCGAACGCAGATGTCCAATCTCTACACTGGTGTAATTGTTATATTCGCACTACTTTATTTTACGCCTGCCTTCTACTACGTGCCGAAAGCTGCTCTGGCGGCCATCATTGTCTCGGCGACGATTTTCATGTTGCAATATCGCGTAGTCAAGCCGATGTGGCACAGCAAAAGTAAGACCTTAAAAACACATTTCCCTTTCCCGTTAACACTTCCAAATGTTTTCAGGAACCGATCTCATTCCCGGCCTGGGTGCATTCATTGCCTGCATTGTACTACCCATACAGATAGGCATACTGGTCGGCATGACTATCAACGTGGTGTTCATTTTGTACAGCGCAGCGCGTCCCAAGCTACGTATTGAAACTTTAGAAGTGAGTCCATTTAATCTGCAGCGATTGCAAATACATGTATAATCAATTCTCTCCCGCCTACAGGCCTCGAATGGTATCAAGTATCTCATGCTCACACCTGATCGCTGCCTCATCTTCCCATCGGTGGAGTTCGTGCGCAACGTGATCAATAAGCACGGTCGCAAATCGACACTGCCGGTGGTCATCGATTGCACCTACATTTATGGCGCGGATTTCACGGCCGCCAAGGTCGTCTCCATGCTAATCAAAGACTTCGAGACTCGCAACCAAAAACTCTACTTCTACAATCTGCAAGCGCGTGTAGCGCAGGTGTTCGAGGGTCTCAACAAGGGGCTAATTGTTATCTACGATGCTGAACATCTGGAAATGGTGCTCACAGGCAAAGAATTGGAAGCGAAGTCCTGAGTAAAGAACAAATCGTGTGAATATTCAGTTGCCAAGCATGCGGAATGGAAATGTAAACCGACGAAAGTATTATGGAAGAGGTGAACGGCACTCGGTTGCTGGTATGAGTACTTACGGTGCATTATGTAATATTTATCATACTAACGGGGATTAGATACCCGTTACAATAACAGCAACGCATTATGTAATAATACACCATTATGGTTTAAAAATATTTGCTCTCATTTTTCTTTAATTTCTCTGTACGCGGAATATAATATTTATCAGACCTTTAGATGATAAACTTGGAATTATATTTCTGCAAATATTTTGAAAGCTAATTATCGAAGCTTTTCGATGCATGCTTAAAATATATAAAATTTCTAATTTAATTAAATTGTCATTATTTTTATAATGTGTTCTGTAATACATACCTCATCTTATAATTAGTATTTACTTTGAAAACATTACAATTAAACCGTAATTATACATATTTATAACAAGTTAATTATTTAAGTAAAATAAAACGATCTTAAATATAAAAAATAAAATATATAAAATAAATAAATAAATATGAAAATGTGAAATGTGAAATGTCTTTCATTACGCCATGAATATTGTGGCGAATTCACGCAATTCTTTCATGATCCCCGCTTGGGAAGAATTAATTTATGTTTATACTCATTTATGTACTCTGATGATCGCTTTCAGAGGTGTTAAGCGAAGGTAATTTCTGCCAATGTGACCATCAAATTGTGACAACAAATAGCTGCCTCGTGTGGCTGCGCATTTCATTGCTCATTGTATTGCTTAATCAAACTTGATAATCTTGATAACTCTTAGCTTAAATATATTCTTTTGTCAATGAGCGGTGAATCTGTCAAATTGATGTTAATAAATTGTCATTTATTTCATGAGCGACTTCTTTTGCGTGCACTTACGTTTGCATGAGCTTCAGCTCGTCATCAGACAAGGTAATCTGCTGAAAAATAATAATTTTCGATTATAATAATTTTGCATCATAATATGACTGCCTCATATATTTACTAATTGAGAGCAGCCTAGCCCCTTTCGGCTAGTGGTTTTTATACTAGTGAATTGAGGAACCAACCAATGAGTATAAACAATAACTGATTAAGGGTTTTAGCAAAACCTGTTTATTCAATTCAGGCTAAAAATGGTACGTGATCCAATTTTTACTATTTTATACATAAATACATTTTTATTGATTGCTAATATTTTGAACAATATATAGGTATGATTATGTGAAAATATGAATATATATATATATATATATATATATAGTAGATGTGTATAAGAGACAGGTTATGCTGTTGCTACTGCAAATATGAATATATATATATATGTGTATGCTGTCTCTTATACACATCTTTGGAAGCTACACCAAACTTAAATACACAGGAGAGCATAAAAAATCAAAGAATAATTAAATAATCAAGAGAAAAATTGAAATCGTTTTAGTTATCAGGGACGTAGTGGTGAGACTTAAAAGAGGAGCACAGCATTTGACTTATTAACGAAAAAAGTATTTCTACGTGTTAACGATCCTCGCTGACCGATCTTGATTATTAGCGAGATCGTTTGGAAGCTATTTCACAAGTTCAATATGCCTAAAAGTATGCTTTAGGAAAAAGCAATAACTTGTATAAAATTTTATACAAAAAAGCTTGGCCGTTTGCCATCAAATTATAATATTAAATCTACTTTTGGGCGTAAGAGTAAATAATTGCAATCAGCGTACACATACTCACGCTCCCATTAATGCCAATGCCAATTGACAGTCACATCACTGCAAACAGTCGATGAAATGTTTTTCACCCTGACCGCTTTGGTCAAATGAATACCAAATTTTTAAATAAGAATTGGCTGCCTTTAAATGAAAAATATTTGAAAATCCCTTAAAAACAGCAACACAATTTTTAAAATTCTCCACTATTTTCCTTCAAATGGGTATATAGTATTTCATGATTCAATTACAGAAGATTGTGTCGATTCGGAGCTTGCTTCCCCTTACGAAACAACTGTTTGTATATAATGTCAAAATCACAATTTTTTTTTCTCATGAATTTTCAGTTTACATATTGATGGTTTTGAGTTATTTGCCAAACATTCGTATTAAGTTGCCATTCAAAAAGCGCATTTTCATTGTTTGAAATCTTTGGAAAATTTATTTTTGAATCTTAAAGGCAAAACAAGATAACTTACTTTGAAATTATGTATGTATTTTTTTGCAAGTTGCTGTTTCAGGGTTATCACACAACCTTTTATAATTTAATCAAGAATTAAATTATGGTGGTGTGGGCAAAAAATAATAAGATTTTGTTCATAATTTAGAATCTATGTTGTCCCACTTAAAATAATCTCTATTGGCCCCAATACACTTAAAACGGTTTGCTAACTTCGAAACAGTTCTTAAAATAATGCACGTGGCGATACACTTTAATGTCTTCAATTGACTCAAACGGGTTTGCTGAGCAGCCAGAAATGACACGAGGTTAAATCAAGCAAATAAGGTGTTTGCGGCACGATATTGGTAGAAAATTTGGCCCTCTTTTTATGAATAGCTTCGCGCAAACGACGTAACACTCAAACAGTATTCTTTGTTGACAGTTTAGCCGATCGAAAGGAATTCAGAGTGCACTACAACTCTTTAATCGAAGAAAACCTTAGTTTTTGACTTCCGTAGTTTTCCCTGCTTCGGATCGCCTTTGCCACCATATTCGGCAAATTCGTATGTTTCTGGGTCGCAGGTATAGATCCAAGACTCATCGCTAATAATAGAACATTTCATGACATACCGGTAGTCGGAAAGCATTGCTTCACAGAAATTGTGAGGGTGAAACCATTTGTGCTTTCACTTTTCTTAGGCCTAAATGATATTTCAAAATGTTTTTCACTGATTCTTCCGATATTCCAACAATGCCAGTAAGATCTCTTACTGTTAATCGTCGATTCTCAAGTCCCAATGCCCTTATTTTATAGACGTGGGGATCATCAGTTGAGGTTTATGGCCGTCTCGAACGTGGTTCGTCGTCAACGCGCACTCGATTTTGAATAATTCTTATTAATCAGAAATACTTGATCGCGACAAACTCCTATCACTGAAGGTCATTTCGAACAGTCTAAAAGTTTCAGCACCTGATATTTGATTCCGCGCATAAAATTTAATTGAATAATTTCGTTTATCGTACAAATCGCCGAATGTACTTTGTGTACTTCAGAAAGACAAGCGTCAAATAGATGCCAAATTTGGCACAGATGTAATTGACAGTCATACCAAGGTAGAAAAAAAAATATTTTGACGAATGAACTGTTTCGTATGAGGAAGCACTCTCCAAAGTAAAACAATTCTATGTTGTTAAATCACCAATATTCATGATTATGTAAATGCTATCGACACAATCTTATACAAATAAATCGTATATGAAATCTTTCATCAATCATTCGCTCCCATCTAACCTAAAACGCTTCAAAAGGAAAAGTGGGACACGCATATTCGAAGCAGTATTTATTTCGAGCTTTATATTTTTTATGTCATATAGTATATATGTATATAGAATAGTATGTAGGAACAGTTTTGTTTAGAAATGAGCTTCTTTATAAAATGCGTATTTACAAATGGATATGGATTCGGGTAAGTGCGCATACGAGCAAGAAATAAAGTATTTACAACTTGGTTGCATTCTCAGAATTCTCAATACACGCCACATCGATGGTAAGTGTGGAATTTAAGGTCGCATTGCTACTTCTGATGCCAGCCTCTACGTAATTGTCTAGAGTAGGTTTTGACACCTTGTCACTTTGATTCTCTCTCAGCGCCTGAGTCAGTGCATCAGTGTTGTAGCACAATGTTAGGCTAATATTCAGACCATCGAAGATTTGCACAACATTTGGTTTCAAATTATAGAAAATAATTTTTTGGTTACGTCGCTTGAAATCTTCGATCAGAGAAGAAATCACCTTGGCGGCAGTGTAGTCAGCGCCGTAGATGTACGTGCAGTCGATGACCACCGGCAGTGTGGTTTTGTTGCCGAACTTCAGCACCAGGTTACGTACAAACTCAACTGAAGGAAAGATGAGGCAACGATCCGGTGTGAGTTTCAGGAATTTTAAGCCTTCCTGCGTCTAGAAACATGGAAAGATATTAATATACATATAAAGTTAGCTTAGTTGTTAATTGTAAGCCGCCAGTTAGTACCTCGAGTGTCTCCAAGCGCACTTTCGGACGCGCTGAGTGATATAAAATAAACAGAAGATTTACGCCTATTGCCGCAAGAATTCCCAGCTCCAACGGCATAACCAAGCAAGCAATGAAGGCGACAAAATAAGGAATCAAATCGGTACCTGAAAGCAACAAAATATTGAAAAAAGTGGAATAATCATTTTTCGTTAAGAACGAAACGAATTTCAACTTACGCTTGCTGCGCCACATTGGCACAATCACTTGGTACTGCACTTGGAAGATCACGGCCGAAATAATAACGGACGCCAATGCAGCTTTTGGAATATAGTAGAAAAAGTCAGTTAGATAGAGCAGAGCGAAGACCACAATGGCGCCGATGTACAAGTTGCCCAGGGGGGTGCGTACGCCACTGGCTTTATTGACAGCCGAGCGTGCGAGACCGCCGTTGGCCCGATAGCCTTGGAAAAATGAATTGGCCACGTTTGCAACACCCATAGCGATCAGCTCCTGGGCTGTATCAATAGGTTTTCCTTTCGCTACAAAATCAAAATCAAATTATTACAGAAAAGTCAATGAGATTTGCACTCTTACTCACCGAGAGCCTTACAAGCGGCGATGTTCTCCATTAAGGCAACCAGTGGCACAATGATCAGACCATAGCCCAAATTATTAACCATCTCAAAGAAAGACTCAGCTTCAACTGCTGGCTCACCGGTGGTTTCATTACCCGGTGTTCCTTCAATGGAGAAAGGAGGTAGTCTAAATTCGGGCAAGCCACCAGGTATGTAGCCTGTCAACCGGAAATAGTTTATATCCCGCTCCTGCATGTACATGCTTGTTGCAGCACAAACGATCACCAGAGTTGCATTTCGCGATACGCCAAAGAACCACAATAGCTTGGTCGCCAAAATATGATACCATTGGCGATTATTTTTTGGACCCACCTTAATGTCGCCTAAGGAGCGCATCAACATCAAGATGACAACACAGCTACAACCGAGAATCGTATCTGCTATGCGTATATTCTCTATGTCACTGATCATGCTGATCCAACGCTCCAAAAATGTTACGCCTTTGGCATTTTTAACACCAATTATATCTTTTATTTGCGATGTGGTTATGATGAACGCAATGGCGCTTGTGAAACCCGCACTCACCGGCCCTGATACAAACTCTATTATGAAACTTAGCCGAAAGAGCGCCATGAGTATTTCGATGATGCCGGTGAGGAATGTTAGTAAGACCGCTCTTTGCCACACACCTTTGGCGAATTGGAAGACCATAAGCGATGCGATGGCCGTCGAACCGACTGTGCTGTCCTTGCAGGTGCCGAAGATGACATAAGCAAAGCATCCCATAAAGGCGCCGTAAAGACCGTACTATGGAACCAAAAGAGTTTTAAAGTTAGATTTTTTGAAAGCAATTTATTTATGTTTACAAGTTAATAATAAAATTTTTACGAAATTGTAATTTTTGATAGAGGAAAGAGCCATATATAGAAGTTCACGCAAGTGCGGAAAGCTCTCAGGGCGATTATTTTACATGTGTCTCTAGCAGGGTCCGGTCTTTGATCGAATATCGTCTGGGTAGCCACAAATCATCCGTTTTAAGGCGAGATAAAGTGAGAAGATGAAACATTCCTAGCCAGGGTTTTGGCCTGCTTTTTGAGATCCGCCACGCAAAAAAAACCCACTATATAAAAACGAAAAAATCCTCTGACGAGAGTCCTCCCTTTTGATGATGACCACACATACGGTATGGGATTCGTTGCAGCGTAGGTACTTACCCACCTCTGTGCTGCAATGCTCTCGTCTCTCTGTAATTCTATCGATACCGTTTTCGTTTGACATAGTAGGCAATTACCCACTTTCATCACGAGTAACCATGCCCTTCAGAAATCCATCGATTTTTTCCAATTCCTTGATACTTCTTCTTCCATACCTCGGGCTTATTTTATCTTTTGGGCAATCGAAACAGCGTTTACAGGATGGTCGGACACGATGATTTCCATTATTTTAGTGTAGCATATTTGTCGTCACAATGACCAGAACGGAACCCAGGAAGCCTAAATTGCGTGCTATTGGCTGTGTGTGAGAACCATAAACAGTATTCACATTTCAGCCAAGCTTACGTTTTCGTCTTTGTTGAAGGCAAACTTCAAAATATTCTCTGGTGTTCATCTTTAGTGTTAACTTAAACAATACTGAGTTATTCGAGACGGTTTTATCTGAGAAGTTTTTTTTTATACAAAATCGTATAACCGATATCATTCAACGCAAGATACAGATTACTAAAGCCGTGTTGATAAACGTACGATAACTCTATGGACCAGCCCGGTATGAAATTTATTTTTATCCGGTCAGAGACTGCCTATTTGACAGCGTTCTTTAAAGTATACCGCTACAATAGCAACAACAACGCTCTAAACACTTCTACTAGAAAAAACCTACCTGTGTTGGCAAGCCAGCGACGCCCGAGTATGCTAAGCCCTGCGGTATGACTGTTAAGCCGACAGTTATGCCTGCAATGATATCACCGATGGCATCGTCACGATTGTAATGTGGCAGCCAATTCAAGATCGGCAATCGTTTGTAAAGTGTCTTCTTTCGAAAGACCTTCTTCAACCCGGTTGTACAGAACTCTCCAAAGTTCCGCTTCTTCTCAGGTGTTTGGTGATCTGTGACAAGTATGAATTCGGTGGAGCCATTAAATTGTGTCTCGAACGGTTGGTCGACTTGTGAGCGTGTTTTGAACTCCTCTGCTGTTTCTACACTTGACATTGTGTTCACTTGTTTTGAACGATTTACTTTGTTTTGCTTAAATTTTTTAAAATCGCGAAATTATTTTCGGTTTGTGGACATCTCTTTTCAAATTTAATCGCTCAGGTCCGCACGCGCCGAGTGTCATAAAGAGAGTAAAATGTGAAGTTTTAAACTGGCGCTCCAAACCTTTGACGCCTACAGTTGGCAGAGCTAGTTGAATAAACTCATGGCAAATTTTGCATTGTGCTCCTATTTAAGTGAAGTGAGAGCGACTTCTCCACCAACAAAACGGGGGGTTTATTTATCCGTGTGTGCGTATGTTTGCTCAAGAAAAATTGCTAAGGTAATCAGAGATTTTTGAACGAGTTGACCCAAAATGTTTGTCATTTATTAGCGCCTCGGATAATTATCCTAATTTCTAATAAATTTAAAAGTAATATTTATAAAAAGATATCAATCAAGATAGAGACAGAATACTTTTTATACCCTGAAAAGGGCATATTAAGTTTGTCACGAAGTTCGTAACACCCAGAAGGAAGCGTCGGAGACCCTAAAAAGTATATATATAAATGATCAGTATGTTCAGCTGAGTCGATTTAGCCATGTCCGTCTGTCTGTCTGTCCGTCTGTCCGTCTGTCTGTATATATACGAACTAGTCCCTCAGTTTTTAAGATATCGTTTTGAAATTTTGCAAACGTCATTTTCTCTTCAACAAGCTGCTTATTTGTCGGAACTGTCGATATCGGACTACTATAACATATAGCAGTCATACAAACTGAACGATCGGAATCAAGTTCTTGTATGGAAAACTTTCACATTTAACAAGATATATTCACGAAATTTGGTATAGATTATTTTCTAAGGCAACAATGTAATCTCTGAAGAAATTGTTCAGATCGGATTACTATAGCATAAAGCTTCCATAAAAACTGAGTACGTAGTTACTAACATAAATCCACCTGTGAGGGTATTTAGCTTTGGTGCAACCGAAGTTAACGTTTCATCTTGTTTTGCTAAAAAAAATTTTTACTGTTAAAGTTAAGTTAGTATAAAATAATAATAAAGGATTTAAAGCCATTGTATAAAACTAATCGATTTCCTAACTAGAATGCAACTACCATTACTGACTCACTTTAATTCCCTTAAAATATTTATAGATGATTTAAATACTCACCTTTAAAACCTTCATTGAAAAGAGGAGCAATCTAACAAACATAAACGCGAACCAGGGACGGACACCATGTGGTATGAGTAACTATTAATGATCAAATATGCATTTCAAGATTTTGACTTGCAAAAAGTTTTCGCAGCTTCTGTTATTTATATAACATTACATGTGATACATATTTTTTTCTTTTACAGGAATAAAAAAGTACTAGTTAACCGATCAAATGAAATAAGTTAGCAACATTTTTTTTCTAGTGTAGGCCTGCGCTGATGAATAGTAGTAAATCAGTAATAATAACTAAAATTTTCCACTTACACATCGCGACTTCCTCTTCGAGCTTTGATAAGTCAATTTTGATTTAGCGTTTATAGATAAACACAACAAACATAGCGTACACTGTTTATACTAGACATTTTCACTTATGAATAGTGATTTTTAACAATGGGTATGTTGATATATGTACATACATTATTATTGAAAACGGTGAAGTTGTGCGCATGCGTTCGCCCATACATATACACACATCTATGACGAAAACACGAATAGAAATCAATTTTCTTAAGCGATATGTTTTTTGTCCATATAATTTGGATGCGCCGCTGTTAGGTTTAAGTAAATACAAATAATACATTTTCTAAAAATAATTCAATTATTCCAATATATTTAGTTCACAATTTGCCTATAAAAAGCCACGCATTTCCTTACGATTTCTCAATCATAGGCAGCCACTATTCAAACCCCGTCAAATACTTGGCACAATAAATACTGATGAGGCTATAAAAACTAAAAATGGCCTAGAAACGGATTTTTATTTATCCTCCTCCTCTAAGTTATTTGGTACAACAACCAAAACTATATTTAATGCCGGCGCATAAATATTAACAAATTGTTAGATGGCATACTTCAGATGAAAAATTCCAGAAATGCATGAAATTGTTTTATCGATCATTCTAAAGAACTTTGCCTAAGGAACTTTCGTCAGTTTCGAGGCAGCCCAATGTAATTTAATACACTGGTGTATTTTGATATTCTATTGATCATTTGTCGAAATCGGTCAGACTGGACAACTCTGTTACATATGTCGATTAAACCGCTTATTAAGATCATTTAAACTTCGCCTTAAAAATTGTTGGTCCGATACCGGTTTTAAGTGTGTTTCACCACAGCTAGCTAAGAAGGAGAAATCTTAACAGTGGCGCGTGAACCGAGCTGAGCGGTTCAATGAAAATTATGCTCAGAAATATACATTCCTATTGCAGACGTATGTTAGCCTTTTGCATATAATTCTATACGTTTACATGCAATCATATTAATTGATATTGAATATCATTTTGCGAGTTTTTGTGAATSCATGCAAAATTGATAACTTCATCATTAAATTATGCTATTTTCAAAGTAACATTTGTAGTTAACGTACAAATAAGAGCTTCATATGTTTGATAATATATTTTAAATTTACACATGAGTATGTAGATATGCTATATATACATATATGACATACTATCATAGTATCCTAAACTACTTATTATAATATATTACAATAATATTATATGTAAATCGCATTTCATTTCATTTTTCATACGTGCCTACATATCAGCACATAGTTGCATACATACATATGTAAGTACAATTCAAATTCAAATCGTGATATTATCATTTATCAGTAAAAAGTGTGCGCGCACTGCTCTATATGTACATGTGTACATCCATATGCATATGTGTACGACATTGCCGGACAATTAATGCATACACAAATCAACATACTTATTTGCGTTCCCATGTAGATATGTATGTCGCCCGCAAAAACTACAAATATTGTTCTGCAAAAACAACAAACGTCTCAAATAGCATCAACAGCGTCACAAGTTAATATGGCAGTCAAACAGTCGATGCCCAAATTTGTAGAAAAGTACACAACAACAATATTTTCATTCCTGAACGCAAGCACGCTTTCAACAGGCAAACTTGCTTCATTCATAAAACCAAATACCATTACATCTCCCCGCGCTTGCCTTTGCAAATAAGCGTCTTTTCTCGACGTTGGCAAAAGCTAAAAATCATAAATTGAACAATTTCTGATATTTGTATGAGAAGGAAAAAACGACAACCCCGCAAATATAAGTATAGAATAAAATTGACAACATAGTTTATTTGTCGATTTTCAAGTCAAGAAATTTGCCAAATAAAATATTCAATATTCCTCTGATTTATGTGTACAGTAAATCCCGGTTAAGTACCACTCGCTTAAGTATTCGCACTCGTGTATGTGCCATATTATATTTTTATTTGTACAAACCACAAACATCTGTATCTTTGATTGTGGCACATAACTGGGATTGACTGTATTTGTCAAGGAATGTGCAAAAGATTTTTCGCGGCTTGCAAAACTTTGTGTCGATATGTATGCACGCTCATACAAATGCACACATATTTACACAAGTTCTTTGGTAAAGCTATTAGAGCGGCAAGGGAAGCAGTGGCAATGGGCGATTGTTCGTTTGTGTTTTCGGCACAGCTCGGATTTTCTACCAACAACACAATTACTCCTTGACAAAACGTGAGCTTCGCCATTGGTTGTCCGTGTCAACGGAAATTTCGCATGAAACAATATGCATATGTACATATTTACATACAAAGTTGTGTGTGGACAAATGTACAAACATTTTGCGTATGGTTCGTTTTGTTTACATGCACACATAATTACATACGGGAATATGTGCGACCGCTTGGTCTTTTAACATGAACAAATATGATTTTATTATACATATATTTCCCAAGATTTAAGGAATTCATCATGAAATAGTTTAATTTGTACGTACATATGTATTTACATGCTTTTGTGTTTTGATATAAAATATAACATAAGTATGTATGKATATAAATTATATGCAGAATCGGTTGCGCATTGTAAGCGTACATTCCTTAACATCGGAAATAGCATAAGTTCTCTGATTGACCACTGAAAATGCTCAATTCTGCTATTATCATGCCCCTCATGTTAAGTGGTGAAACACGCTCATCCAAAACAGTAAATATCCCAAAATTGAAATGTCCCTAAATTTTTGACATCGTGAACCTTCTCTATAAATATACGTTCTCTGCCCTCATCTCCCCCCATCTCTTAGCACATCAGTCGCAAATTTTTCCTTTAGTTTCACTGAGTAGCGTTATTTTTTCGAAAAGTTTGCTCTAGGTAATGTTTCCAAGAAACTAATTTTTCTTTCAGTGCAGAGAGTTTTTCCTAAGCGAACATAATGTGCAGCTTTAAAGTCACTGCATATTTTTAGGCTGAACAATTGTGTACTTATGTACTAGATCGTATAGCAAATGCTGCATGATTTTCAAGTTTCAAGTTTGACGTAAAATAACTAATCATGAAATATACTTGGGTCCTACGTGGTTTCCTGGATGGAAGCATAAAATGAAGTTTTCAATGTGTCCTGTGGACTATTATGCTATTGAACTGGTAGACTCACTTTTTCAATCCATTACTGGAGTATGAGTATGAGCTGCAAAGCTAAATAAAAAAGTACAGTCTTCTATAAGAGGAAGCAAAGCGTATGGATCTGGTTGTGAACGAGAACAAGACTAAATATCTCGTGTCATCAAACTAACCGTCATCACATTCGTGACTTGGCTCCCACGCCACTGTTGACAGTCATACCTTTGAAGTCGTAGATAATTTCGACTATCTTGGAACCAACATCAACACCAAGCACAATAGCGACCTTGAAATCCAACACAGAATCAAAGAAAGAAGAAACGACTGGCACTCATTTGCTAAGTCGTAAGTGTTGTCTACAGAAATAAAGAAGAAAAGGAAACTAATATTTCACAGCAAATAATACTTCTGCTCGTCTATATCAGTGTAATTATCAAAAGAAGTGTAACAAATTTTTGTCACATACTTATCTCGATATGTTTTGGTTACATGGAATTTTGTTTTTGTTTATGAATACAAAATTACTGAAGCAAATGTCTTTGAACCCTATTTTATAATTTCTTTTTTAAATTTGCCACACACAGCCCAGGCAGCAACAATCGGAATTTTGCAAGAGAAAAAACAAACAAGCTTACATACTATCACTGCAGAACGTGATCTGACAGCGAAATAGGCAAAGAATTATTAAAAATAGAACGCGAGTGGTATTTGAAAAAAAGTGTAATCTTCATAAGACAAAAAAAGAAAAACAAGATTACAGATATAATACCATTCATAAATAATAAAAAATGTCATACAAAAACTCACTCTGATCATTTATATATATATATGTGTATACTTGTATTTTATAAGGTCTCCGACGTTTTTGTTTATTTTAAAACTATAACTGTAATCGTTTTTATTTTACGAACTAGGAACATAATTTACAACAAAACTAACATCTATGCATACATCACTTATCAGTACTCGTCTTTCACGAAGCTTAGGCGGTAAGCGCTGAGTTCAATGTTTCGCTGCTACATTTTATACCACCCTCTACATCATTCTCTAGGGGCGGTTTCGTCGCCGCGCCATTTTGATTTTCCCTCAGCGCCTGAGTCAGTGCGTCAGTGTTGTAGCACAAAGTTAAACTAATATGCAGACCATCGAAGATTTGCACAACATTTGGTTTCAAATTATAGAAAATAATTTTTTGGTTACGTCGCTTGAAATCTTCGATCAGAGAAGAGATCACCTTGGCGGCAGTGTAGTCAGCGCCGTAGATGTACGTGCAGTCGATGACCACCGGCAGTGTGGTTTTGTTGCCAAACTTGAGCACCAGGTTGCGTACGAACTCAACTGAAGGAAAGATTAGGCAACGATCCGGTGTGAGCTGCAGGAATTTGATGCCATCCTGAGTCTGAAACGATGAATGAGTTCATTAAACAATGACAAATCACTGAAAATTGTTTGCTATGATGAGTTCGTACCTCTAATGTCTCCAAGCGCACTTTGGGACGTGCTGAGTGATATAAAATAAACAGAAGATTCACACCGATTGCAACAAGGATGCCGATCTCCAACGGTAAAACCAAACACGCAACGAAGGCAACAAAACAGGGAATCAAGTCCAAACCTGTGAATAAAAGTCATCAAATCACTCAACTACAATTTGAATCTGACATTTCATTAATCTTGCTTGGGTTAGTCTCTGCAGTTCCTTAAATCTAAATTATTGCACTTTTTATTAATAACGGTGAAACTCACGTTTACTGCGCCACATTGGCAAGACCACGTGATATTGCAGTTGGAAGATAACCGCCGAAATGATAATAGCAGCCAGGACCGCTTGTGGAATGTAGTAAAAGAATTCTGTTAAGAAAAGCAGAGCTAATATCACAATCAAGCCGATGTAAAGGTTTCCCAACGGGGTGCGTACGCCACTGGCATTGTTGACAGCCGAACGTGCGAGGCCGCCGTTAGCGCGATAGCCTTGGAACAGTGAATTCGCCACATTTGCGATGCCTATGGTGAGCACCTCTTGAGTTGTATCAATAGGTTGGCCCTTAGCTGTAAAAATAATAGACTATTACATTATATAAATATATTGAATCAATTAAACTCACCAAAAGCTTTACAAACGGCGATATTCTCCAACAAAGCGACGAGCGGTACAATGAGCAAACCGAAACCCAATTCAGCCACCATATCCGTGAAATTCATAGCTTCGACAGCTAACGCCCCGGAAGTGGCGTTTGCTGGTGTTGCCTCAATAGAGAAGGGCGGTAAACCGAATTCAGGTAGCCCCGCCGGTACGAAACCTGTGATGCGGAAATAACTTCTACCCTCCTTCTCCAAATACATGCTTGCGGCGGCACAAACAATCACCAGAATTGCGTTGCGCGAAACGCCCAAGAACCACAGCAATTTGTTTGCGAAAACATGATGCCATTTACGATCGTTCTTCCTACCGACTTTAATACGTCCCACGTAACGCATAATAATCAAAATGAAAACACAACTGCAACCAAGAATGGTGTCGCCAACGCGTATGCTATTAATGTCCTTGATCATGCTAATCCAACGCTCCAAAAATGTATTACCCGACGCATTCTTAACACCGAGTATATTTTTGATTTGTGACGTGGAGATGATCAGTGCGACGGCGCTGGTGAAACCGGCACTCACTGGACCCGATACGAACTCAATTATGAAAGTCAGCCGAAAGAGCGCCATGAGTATTTCTATGATGCCGGTAAGAAAGGTGAGCAATATCGCTAGTTGCCATATACCTTTGGCAAACTGGAAGACCATTAGGGATGCGATGGCCGTCGAACCGATCGTGCTATCCTTGCAGGTGCCGAGTAGAACGTAAGTAAAGCATCCCATAAAGGAGCCATAAAGGCCGAACTAGCGGAAGGAAAAGTTGTTGTATTATTATATTCCTCAGATATATTTCACATTAGGTAGTAAAGCTTAACAAATGTTGTAAGTACAAGTTCCCTTGATACTCGTATAAAACTAGCTCGAATTTAGTCGCATGATGTCGCATCACTTGATTGCACATCACTTCATTTGATATGTAAAATGATAACTAAAATGCAGTGTACCACTATAACTTTGCATTAGGGCTCAACAGTTTTGGAGATCCTTTAACGAGTTATTATAAAGTATATATAGGGTTTATCCAGAAAGTAATAGGACTGATTTTCTTCCGCCGCGACTGTACTTTGGAGCGTGCGCGCATCGACTGGGTTCCGTAGAGGGCGTTCCTAGCTAACGAACGAGCGGCTGGTCAGTTGTATCCGAGCACCTGAAGAGTCAGGAGAAATATTATCGCGCTACGTGTTTCTGTGAGCAGTGATTTGAGTAATGTAATTACAGTTGATGGCTCATGGATCTTTGAGTATGAACCCGAGACAAAGAAGCAAACTTACGGGTGGCACACGGCGGCGTCAAAGTCCTCAAGAGACTCAAACAAAGGTATAATCGGCTCCGAAAAGACATCGCAGACATTTTGAAAGTTTTTAAAAAATTTTAAATCGGCGCAGTCCTATTACTAAGCACTTGAGTCTGAGTTTTGTACCTACAACTGATCTTTAAATTATGTATATGTAAACAGTTATGTAGACTTCTGGTTGCTAACGAAAATCAACCGTGGAAATGCCATTCCTTATGCTGGACTTGAAAACAGAGTGGGAACAGAACTGGATCAATAAAATGAAATAATGTAAAGCTGAATGGGGGTCAATACTTCAACAATGTTTAGAAGCACTCATTGAAGAGAGTAATCAGATGGAAAAACATCTTCATTAAATCTTGAACTTAATACATAATATTTTTTTTTTTTTTTTTTTAAATGAGGCGGAAAATTGTCGGAAATGTCAGGAAGCTGGGTATGTTTAACTAACTCTTGTTTGTGATTAACAAACATTGTGATGAGTAGTCCGTATAGTTACATATTTACATATGTGCTTATACCCGTGAGTACACATGCCAGATGCGCCTATGCACTTTTGTTGACTTGTTACTTTTTTGCTTTCAAGTACTTTGTATGCATTCACTTTAGATAACTTCTATTGTAGCATTATGGACTTTTTACAGAATGCCTTGCGCATTAGCTGTCTCACAAAACTGTAAGTCTAAATAAAGACAGACTTGACAAGATCTAAATTTTGCGTCTAATATAATGCTTCAAAAATTCTTTGGGTTCTAGCCAATGAAGTGTGTGTTTATCCTCACAAAGCACTTGTGACACTTGAGGGTTTTGCGATAAAGACCGAAAGCCGAAACATACATAACTTAGAACTGCAAACAGTTAAACAATTTTCACCAGTTTATTTTAATATTTCCAAAGTACACTTTTCTGCGCTGAAAGACTCTTTGCAAATTATGTAACTACTTTATATCGAAAGTCAAATAATGCACGCGTCATCATGTCTTGATCTTTCGCATAAAAATCAGTAAATAGCGTGAAAGCCACTTTATGATGTGGATCAAGATCAACACATATTTCACCACTTATCTGGGCAAAAGTCACACTGATACGCGCACGCACGAGCGGGAGCCTGCACTTGAACAATTCCAAAGTGATTTACGATCAAAGGCACACAAAAGTCACAGACGCAGTTGTAAAGTGGGCAAAGTGTCTATCCTTACATAACACTTTTCGGTGTTTTCGTTGGCAAATAATGCACGCGCCGCGTGTTTACCCTAATAAACTTACATTTCTTGGTCTGACTACGATGAAATGCGCAACTAACCTGTGTTGGCAAGCCAGCAACGCCTGCGTAGGCTAAACCCTGTGGGATGACCGTTAAACCGACCGTTATGCCCGCAATCACATCGCCGATTGCGTCGTTACGTGTGTAACGCGGTAGCCAGGTCAAAATCGGAAAACGTTTGTAGAGTGTTTTCTTGCGGAAGACATTCTTCACGCCAGACTCGAGGAAATCGCCGATGTTGCAGCCCTTCTTCGGTGATTTATGATCAGTAATGAGTACAAATTCCGTGGAGCCATTGAATTGTGTCTCCACCGGCTGATCGATCTGAGAGCGCGTCTTAAACTCTTCCGCCGTCTCAACACTTGACATGTTCCGAACCAAATATATATCAAATAATTATTCACTACTCTTTATTTATGAGAGTCGCCCGCGTTTCAGTTGAATTTGCTTCACTTTCGAGGTTTTTCGAGTTTACACAACACTACAATACGTGCTACTTTGTTTTTCACAATTTGTTTTGAAGTGCTTATTCTATCTGAGTTCTATTTATTTGCTTTTCTTAAGTTTCATATAAGTTGCTTTTATATAAAGTTTTCTAAACAAATTTAATTTGTAGGGTTCCGCTCGAAACGTCTTCAATCAAAACAACTAGAGCAATGAATTCAAGAATTCCGATTCGAGACGTTGGTTCTCCGCACGTCCGAACGCGTCGAGTCAAGTGTAGAGAGTGATTCTACACAGTGGGAAGAGTGTCGCCCTAACCGTTGACGCCTTCATTTAGCAAAGTCACTTGAAAAAAGTCGTGAATATTGTATTTATAGTGTAGTGATTGTAGTATTTGTGCTAAGCGCGTGTATCTGCGTGATAAAAGTGGTATTTGCTTAAGTCAAATTATCGTGATAACCAAACTCATTGGTTGACTTGACAAACAGGCAAATATGCGAAATCTTCAAGTGTGATTCAAAGCCTCATCGACTTGAGTTATTAATTCGTCAAAAAGCACCTGATTAAGTTGATATTGAACTAATTGATCGTTATTTTATTGCGCTGATAAGTGAGAGAAAATCAATGCCCCGAAAATTTGACAATTAAATTCGATTAAAAATAAACTCTCTCTCTAGGGACAGTGGCTTGAGCCCTTGTGAGTGGTTCGTTTCGTCGCAAAATTAAGTCTACAAACTATCCTAAACGGATTCCAACGACATATCATGAGCTGAATACCCCAGGGACACCGACAGCTGATGATAACTTTATTATTTTTATTCCATTATTTCAAGGTTACCCTTAGCAGTAAGGCTGAATAAAATGATTCTACTCTCTAGCCACTCCTTAGGGATAGTCCAATCAAACCGGCAACTGGAAATTGTCGAAAGGAAATGGTGCGGCAGAACTTTTTCGACCATATTCCAAGCAGAGGTGAAAAAGACTATAAGTCGGTGCGTAGAGTTAAACTCCTAACGCAACTATCGCAACAAACCTGCAGTCATATGTACTCAGCGACAGACAAGCGACACGTAAAGCCGCGTAAAGCTGTGTACGAGATCAAATTGCTACTGGCGCAGGAGTGTATGAACGGTTGAATAGTCTACTAGATCGTAACCAAATGCACTTTATCTGTGTGCCGTGTCGCCGTGGTATACACGAGAATGAACTGACTGATGAGATTGGCCACGCCGAAGCATCCACCAAAATGGTAGGACAGGGAGGGATATTGGTAATAAATCCAAAGCACGCATCATGCCAAGTTGGGAATGGGTGGTTACAACCTCAAGAAGCACTGTACAGCAGTCTGTGGACACAGAGTAAAGGCCCTTGGATCCATGCTTCCAAATAGGAATCACATCGTTTCAAAAGCATAGAACAGCATAGAGGAACTAATCAATATGCTGAGGCTAAGTGAGTCATTGTGACTTAGGAGAGGACACAGTAGACCTTAGGTCGCAATGCAATCCTCATTTATTTATCTATTTATATATATTTATTATTCCATCTAGATCTTTTTGGCGAGATCATCACATTTTCACCTCCTCATTTTCGGCAAATCTAACGTGTTATGGATACATTTTATTACAATCGTCGTCCGAACGTGGTTTCTCATGCGTTCGGCGTTTATACATCTAATTAAAGTAATCTTTATTACTATTTTTATTTGATGGCGGTGGAAGATGTTTGCAGCTGATATTCCTTCTCGTGTAAAATTATTGTCGTGCATGTTCGTGTGCTCGCATGTTTAGGTATCTCAGTCATTAATGTAGCAATTTCAGACCCAAGCTAATATTGACAAACTGACAATAATGGATAATATTTAGTAGCTTAAGTACACAAATATCACAGCAGTAGTTTATTGGTGCACTAAAGGACTTTGTATACCGAAAGCTTTGTATTACATATGTAGGTATTCCATTTTGTTCGTTTGGATGTAAATATTGAGTAATTCTTGTAATGAGCTGCATATTGGCACATCTTTCGAATATTATGCTTCCTATTGCTAGTTCCATTCCATCTGAGTCCATTTATATGCCTCCCATATTATAAGCTGTTCAACGTTGTAAGAAATTTGTAGAGCGAAGTCGAGGAAAATTTTACTCCAGATGCTGCAGCGCTGATGATGTTTTTGGCGACTAAATTCTGATCCTAAAATTTTGTTTGATTAAATGTGTGCTTTTCGGTTTTACTTTTATGTGATTTATCTAGAGAGTGGCAAATGGTGGAAATTTAAAAAAAAAAATCAAAAATAAAAATGTGGGGATCAAAAATTTCAGATCACTATGGTAAGTCAAATGCAATGGACACTAGACAAACACGGCTTGAAACACAAGCAACACAGGGCATACCACAAAGTTACTTGGGGTAGTGTGGATGGTGGACAGACCAAAAAGCTCTTACTTCTAGGCAAAATGGAGCTTAGGAACGTTATAGTGATCTTTACAGGGCACGTAACCTCAGGAATCCACCTTCAGAAAATGAGAAAGGTGGACTTAGCGAAATGCAGAGCGTAAACGGAGGATGACTCTGGAGTCTATGCAAATTCCCAGAAAAGGGACAAGGAAAGGATTCCATGGATAACGACACTACAACTTAAGAAACACTGGGCAGCTGGGATGGAAAAGAATCAGGTTTTTTACAAAATCCTCTGAGTTGCTAGATTCAAACTGATTACCACCCGAGAACACAATGTGCTTAATAATTCCTTAAGTGCTTTCGTCTGTGGTTCATCCCTTTTCAACCAACCACCCAAGACAAATATAGTTAAAGTCGGGATTGACAATTTTTTTCTGGAAACGGCTGATATTCCTTTGCCATAAGCATATTTTATGTATTAAACTAAGCAGATTATGTTCTCTGGGTGTATGCCAAATTACATTGACCCACACAATTATGCCCTAAGTTCGAGATAAGAGATGCAAACCTTCTCATCACATTAAAATTTGTTTACTTCAATTTGTATTTCGCAAATTCCATTATTCATTTTACTAAAGGACAGCTAGAGGAAATTATTTCGTCATGCCCAAATTATATAATTTTATTTCAGTTGTGTATGTATCTATGTACTCATGAACTCCTTACTTTTTCTACTCGGCCAAGCTGCCAAATCATATTTGACAAGGGAAATGCGGAGTTTCATATAGATGGGATCAAAAGTGATTGAAAACGTAAATGTACCGTATGTACATTTTTATTTAGTTTGGACCAATTATCATCTATAAAGCTAAACACACAAGGCCACCAACGGCTACACCAAAAGTTTGCTTCAACAATTTTCACATTTGCTCAGATGGTTCTGAAATAGAAGATACCATAAGGATGTCTGTGAGTGTGTTTCCAAATGTTGTGGGTGTACCTAGAGTCTATGAATATTTGAAGATGGATTTACTCTTACTTAGTGAACAATTTGTATTGTGCGTATGTCTTTATGTACATATTTACCTAAGTCAGAAGTAATCAAATGGCTCTTAACAATCAGCTCGGAAGCGTGACGACCAAAATTAAGTTAAAAAATGAAATTTGTTTAGCATGTGTGGTTTGAAAAGGTTCATTCGTGTTGTATTTAAAGTGATGTTAAAAAATTGTCGTTTGGCCACTTTTATAAAAAAGAAGTAAACAAAAAATCTTCTGAAATTCGCACCATTTGGACCGTTGTATGACAATTGTGCTTGCGTCACAGTAGTCGGATGATAATTGAAAGTGTTATGCACAAATAGCCATATCAGGTGTACTTGGGATTTGCGGATTATGACGGCATATTAAATTCTTTCGCTTGTTGCGTTTGCCTTTAAAAGATAGTCTCCGAAATAAAAGAACATGCTTATGCCAGGTGCCTCTATACTTTTACACCGCAGTACTAAAGCTCTTGAGATAAAGGAAGGAAGAGCTAATGCAGAGGGTGCAATCGAACATTATGATGTTTTTATCAAAATTCTTTCATTGTGCACGGATCTCATCATATACATCATCGAATGACCGTAGTTGAATAATAAAGCTGCATATCTCAAAGGCATGGAGTCCATTAAACGCATTTATTCCTCAAGAGAAATGGCTTTATGGCCTTCTTTCTCCCTACAGTTTCCTTGACATCTACCTAGTGGTTCTCAATTGGATTAAGGTGGGGCGACTAAGCCGTCCAGCTCATAACCTCAACTTCATTTGAAGCAAACCAGTTTTTTTGCCGACTTGCTAGTATGCTTGGGCTCGGTTGTTTTGTTGATATATCCATTTCAACGGCAATTTCCATTCAGAGTATGGTACCTGTCGTCGTCTCCATTATTTCACATTACAAGCCTATACCATAGTAAGAGAAACAACTCCATATGTTGAATATACCGGGAAACATATCTGGGATCGAATTAATACTTTTCTGGCCTTCGTACATACTCTCCGCGTCCTCGAGAACCATGAAACACAATATATTGCGCCATTTTTCATGTCACTGCTACTATTTCGAACACTATTGTACATATATCATATTTTCAAACATAAAAGCACAAAAAAAAAGTTTCTTTACATTTTTAAGCGTTTTTTTATTTTTTATTTCATTTTTATTTTACAATTTTCATTAATTTATAAGCTTTCATCATTAAATATATATATATGTATGTTTATATAAATTTTTATTATTACACTTTACAAATTTGCATTAAAAAGTAAAATCATATATTCAATCATAATTCAATCAGTTGCAATTTAAATAGCTCGATTGTTGAATTTGTTTAATTATAATTATAAAATAGCATGATCTTATTTTCCATTTTCATTTTCAATCTCTTAACGCTTGCCATACAAAAGCTACTTTCATTGATAAGCAAAATATATATGTGAGTATGTACATATTTCTTATGTACGCATGTATGCATTTCAACTTTTAAGAATTATGAATGAACAGAATAATTGCAAGTACAAGCTCTATTAGCTTTATGTATGCATATATGTGTGTTTTCTATATGTGTGTGTGTACTATGTGCATCTGATGCGTGTGCAGTTGTTGTTTGTGTATTTGGGTGGGTGAGTGTTTATAGATTTGTGTGGTAAGTTTTTGCAGTGCAGTAAAATACGTGAGCACACAACACACTTACGAGTTTTCTTTCTTTTTTAACATGAAATTCAATGTTCTTGTGTGGAGTTGAGAATTCAATGAATTTACCGTCAAGCCATTCACCATCATTTTTGACTTGAACCAAATTGATTGCAATTTGTTGATGTTAAATTTATTTAATTTTTCGCCTTCTCTTTTTCTCTTATTGAAGAAGTTTATTAAATGTTAAAGAATTTCTCTACACTTCAAAAGTAGGGCGTATGTGCAAAAAAAAAAAAAATTGCCTATCGAGTGCTTCAAGAAAGCTGACGTATGCTTGGTACTAAGCAATTGAAGTTTGCTTCTTACACCGCAATACTTTTTTACATTTGCGCGGAAAACCGTGCGAAAATGCAAATCAGACGCCATGATTTGCCAGTTTGGTGGACTAACAGCCACTTAGCACTGTAAGCTCACTCTTGAAGTTTTTATATAATTATTCTAGTTGTCATTGATAAGGTTTAAACAATATGACAGCTTATTGCCGCAAGTGCGTGATAGGTTGTAGAGACGGCAGGTTGGGTTAAACTTCTGGACATTTTCCCTTTCTGAGTGGCTTCAAAACAAATCGAACGCATTTGCACTTGACTGTACAATATATAAGTGTATATATTTTTATAAACTAACCATGCATTTAGTACATTTACTGGCAGCATCTGTTAAACATACAACCATATATGTATGTGGGTATATGTGTGTTGTGTGGGTGTGGTCCAAAAGTTTCACTATGAAAATTACATGATTTTTTACAAATATTTTGCGTTCAAAGGAACAAAAACGCCACGGAGCGCATACAATTTATAAACATAATTACAATTAGACACCAATTTGTGTGTGATACAAATGAAATAACCTCAACAATAAACTAGTAACATAAATAAAACTAATTCTGCGCATGTGCGCACATATTATGCGCGTTTTTAAAACATAATTCGATAAAATGTAAGTATAAAATAGCATTTTAACCGCGCATATATGTGTACAACGTATATGCAAATATGTGTGTAGGTAAGCTAAGAAAACAAACAAACATTTATATTTTATAGCAGATCGGCTGTTATGTACCGTATGCATTTTTTAAGCATTTTCATTGAGAATAATAAAGCGTGTGTGTGCATTTTGCTCCGAGCCCTGCGATGGTGTTAGTGCCCATGCATGGGTGCCTGAGTTTTGTTTACAAACTTTAATAAACGTGAATTATAAATGCTGCAACTGCATATGTAACTTTAGCATTCAAGTAGTCTAGGATTATAATTGATGTTAGCTATTTGCTTTTTGAAGTCGTACGATTAGGTATGTGTGTATAAATAAGGGCCTCGGCTTGCTGCGCTCCCATTCCACTTTGCCTTCTGCATGCCTTCTACTGCCAAGCGCCAACAGTGTAGTTGCGGCTGAAGTGACCCAAACGTCGTAGGCGGCCACCTGGGAAAAAGCAAAAGTTTGATGATGTCGTCAAATTACAAGTGTGTTTGTATGTATATGTGTATATCATTTATATTAGTGTGAGTGAAGGTAGGAAAAACTCAGTATGACGCACACCGACAAATATTGGTCAAATAGAGAAGATATATATTTACTTGGCTAAGTACTTAAGACGCTACTTGTGACAGTCTGAATGAGAGAACAATTACATGTTTGAAAGGCTCTCAAGTTATATTAACTTGACGGCATTTGCATTAAGTATGGATTCACTGAAGTGAGGTGGCAGACGCTCTTTTTGAATAAATAGCATTGTTTCTATTTTACGCATATATGGTACTCATAAACTCATAAGCTACAAGGAATAATGAGTACGAACACACCACATAAGAAAGATTGTTAGTTATCGCAATTAATCTGTTTTTTTTATATTTTATTTTTATTGCGTTCAAACTAAAATTCTTTAAATTTTTAAATGTTAAATCTTGAGAAAATATTTTTCTGAAGATTTTTCTCACTACATTTTATTTGTCCCCCCTCAATTTTACTGTAAGGGCGAAATTGTTAATTAATCACATTTCTCCTAATCTTGACAGTTGAAAATATTTATTGCTTAATAAACTGTCAACTGAGAGTACAGAGTGCTTGAAGATATCAATTATTATATGTATGTATGTAAAATTTAGATTTTCAAGAATGTCAATATTTGCTGATTTAATTAAGCTAATAAAATATATTAGAAAAATATAGATTTCATGTATATCACAACAACAATTGCCCGTGGTGACTTTCGGAAATCCATTTTAATTTTGATATTTAATATTAAATATTTGGCGAATACTTATAAGTAATTAATTTAAATTAAACAACCCAAAAGCAAAACGACTTAACCAGCTAGCACCTGCAATTAAATATATCGGACATTTTAACTATGCGATCTAATTTTTTAATTAATTACGTTTGTTTACATAGTCCCGAATATTAATAGCTGCATTTATTTTGCGTAAATGCGTTTCTTCACATAACTTAATTTTATAGTAGTAAAAAGTTTTAAATTTTAAGCAAATTTGAAAGGCATGTTAAAAGAATTAATTCCGCTTTTTTAATGTTTTATAACAATAAATTTTGGAAAAAATATCGAAGTTATTGCACTGTATATGTATAACCATAATTTGGCATTTATTTTAATATTTTATGATAACTAAGATATAATATGTAATTAATATTAGTAACCGTCAGGCAGTTAGATAGACAATCATTTATCTTTAAATATTGAGTAATTATTCGCTGACAAATGATCCGATCACTATTAAATTTTATCTGTATGTTCTGTATATAGTTTTCCAATGGATCTTTGTTTTTTAGCGCCGTCAGAGATCGAGTATATCTTGAAAAATATTTCTTTTTCCAATATTTTGTTTATAAAATATGTCTAGATATACTCTTAAGATATTGATAGCTTTTTTAATTCCCAAAATCGTGCTCATACTGATGATGCTTCTTATATAAAATATATGCTCGTGGGTGCGATACAAAAAAAATAATTCCAAACAACCAAAGCCTAGTTATTATAAAATGAGAGAGACAATCGAAACACAAATAACGTGATTTTTACACTATGCTATGGTTTTATTTTTTAGACGCTGAAAACAAATATGACATACAAATATTATATATGTAAATATGTATGCGCAACGCACATTTTTGCGACGAATTTTAATATGAAGTTAAGTAAACGGAACTGGACCTTGATTGACTACTTGAGTCCCTTAGAACAGCTAAATAAATATTTGCCACTTTTATAATTACTCATTTATAGTTCACTCAGTCAGTTACACAAAGTCGAAATGGTTGTTTTCTTGTGTCTTAAGAATTCTTTACCTTATATAAAGTTCTTACAGCGCATTTCTAAAAATGGCTAATGAGTCAAGTCATTTAGTAAGCTTCCAAATTTGTAAAACACAATAAAATTTTTTTTCCATCAGAGAGAATGCATATATACATATGTATATGTCTTAAAAGTTAAGTCTACGAAATAATTGAAGCATAGTAAATTTCAAAATTTCATACGTACTTTTTCGCACAATTTCATTCAATGGGACTTTTCTCGCTTGATTACACCATTTATTTTTCTGGAAATTGTTGTTGTGGCTGCTAAGGTCATGGTGGTGTGGTGGTGGTGGTGGCAGTTGAATTGTAGTTGGAGTAACACAGTAGTAGATGGAGCAAGTGATTAGTCGAGCAAATTTTATAGTTTGGTGGTTTTCGGTTTTTTTTTTTCATTGCTTTAACATGATTTACAAAACATTCATTCAATAATACAAAAAGAGTTTGACAATGTTTTTTTTTGTTTTTGTTCTACTTAGTTTTTGTTTCAACGACACACATATTATGTAAGTAGTAGAGAATTATGTATGTATGTATATTGTAGAGGTTTTCTATTTGTTTACGGTTGGCTTTGCAAATTAAGGTGAACAACAAAGTGGCTAGTTGGTTGGTTGGTTGGTTCACACAGTTTATTTACGCTGGTTCAGGCGATTTACACGTACTGGAAGTAGAGAAGAACACGTGGAAGAGAGAAAAAACCAAAAACAAGAAACATTGATTAGTCAAACATGTTTACAACAACAAATTGTAGGTATGTATGCTAAGGTGTGGTGGGAACTTTTAGTTAATAAACAACAACAAGAAGTAATGGCATTCAATTAGGAGTAATCTCATTTTAGTAGTAACTTCATTTAAGAACGTTCTCACAACAAGCATTTTCAACACGAGAGGGAAAGTTATTGGGCAGAATTTTAAACGTTTTTCCAGCGCATTCATTAAAATTAATTTTCAACTTTTCAAAATACAAAAACACTGAAGACCGATGTTGAAGACTCTTCAAGTGGACACGCCTACATTTTCAGCTTTGTTGCAGCTAGTTGAAGGCTTAACTGCTCAGGTTGGGTCTGTATGCAATTGTTAGTAGGCAATCAAAAAAATACAGTGGCGTACATATGCATGGAACCACTCGTGCTCAACACTGTATCAATAACATAAAAAATACATAAAAGTAACAAAAAAATAATAATTATGACAATAAAATAAAAAAGTGAAAGCTCATTTGTGCTTACTTAAGCGCCTCTTCGTAAGATTAATGCGTTTGGCTAACATTTGCTTTGTTGGTTAGTTCACTTCACAACATCTTAAAGACACTAGTAACGCAGCAACGCAACAACAACAACGGTTACAAAATTTACGAACTTTTTTGCGCTCGACATCCACGCCAAACGACAGTTACAGTGTATACGGTGTACATACAGACTTAGATACACAGGTGATTCGGTTTTGTTCAACAGCTGCTTCACATTTTTGTTTACATTTTTTGTTGTTATCGATTATATTTTGAATTATGAGCAAACTTTTTGTTGTTATCGATATCATTTTAAATTATGAGTAAATACATGATTTTACTATTTTGTAAGTAAAATTAAAACGATTTATGCTTTCACACATTTTATGGTTGGTTCGGTTTTTTGTTGTTTCTTGTTGTTGTGGTATTCGTGTTCTATGTTTGAGGTCTGCTATTAATCCTTTGGGCTTCAACAGAGTACGTTACGTGGTGAGTTTTTGTTTTTTAGGTTGGGATAGTTAATATTTCACTTAATAATTTAAATCGCAGTTTAATTCCTAAATAAAATATATAAATTTCGAAATTTACTTTAGAATGATCGGCTTTTTTGTTTTGTGTTTAGCATGAGTTAGCAGTGTTGTTGCTGATGTTTAGTGTGACTTTCAATGGCCGAACCGATAACTGCAGTGAAGTGCCAAATTGTTTATTTAAGTTTTCGTATTAATAATTAGAATTAATTTCAAAGTACTTCACTGCAGCTAGAGAAAAAGCGGTATACATATGTAATGAAATTTATGAATTTTTTTGACTGGATGATGGATGTCCTTACGGGCGCTTTCTCGATGAAGTTCGAACTTTGCTTCGAAAACATGCTTTTAGTAAAAATGTATAAAAAAAAAACATGATGAAATAGTCAGTCAGTAAATTGGAGCATGCAAAAAAGTAAATATTAGTTTACAAACAAAAAATATGGCAGTGCGTCAAAGTGGAAATGTTAGAACTACAGTTACTGAATAAAATGGTACTTTAATATCAAGGCCTAAAAAGTGTTTAAAACTACATTGCGTTAATACAAATTTCAGAGCTTGCTTTTAGACGGACGAAATGGGGCTACAAGCGGGATTTGAAAAGTGGTCAAGCCAAAAATAACGCCAATTTAGGTTTGCTTAGTATGCATTAAAGGCAAATCAATTTTTTCGAGGCTAAATTGTGCTGAAAAAATATATAAGTACATTTGAATGGTGGCCACAGCTAGCAGCGCCACTGGCTCGCCTTTTTATGCATACATACATATGTCGGTAGTAGCGGCAATCGTTAGCTTTTAAGAAAATAATTAGGGTTTAGATTTCGGTTTAGTGGTTATTTGATGTTTGTGCGCGCTGATTGGCGTTGCACCAGTTTGCTTGCTTCAACACTCTACGCTTGCAGTATGCAGATACGAATGGATTATAGATACCTTGTTTATTATATAAATATTTACTCCTAGAAATCATTTTGAGTTTCTCGAAACTTCGTTTTTGGTTTTATAAATCAATATCAGTATCAGCTTTCGTCTTCTTTACGTCCATCGGCTTCTTTCATTCGCCATACACCTCGCATATATTTTTTTTTGTGGGTTGTGTATGAAATTTATTTATGCATTTATGAATATGATTTAAATTAATCCTAAGTATTTTTTATCATTTTTTTTTTGTTAAAATATAATTCTTCTTTGATTTCATTTATAGTTTCTGTCTATTTTTACTGTTTGTGTGCTTTTGTGTGTTTCACGTTGTTTTGGACACTGTGTACTGTTGTTTTTTGACTTCTTTTTTCCATTTCTCAGAATTTTTGTTGTCCATTATTTTTGATTTTCAACGAGGTTAGTTTAATTTATATTCGATTTGAGCAGTTTTTCGCCATATCCTTTGTTAAATTCGCGCCTTTTATTTGTGCAAAAGTGCGCTAAAGTCTAAATTAAGCGTTTATGTGCAGAAATTAACTCGCTAGCCGCGCAATTATAGTCTGATATAGTCGGCAGCATCCTTTAATGACGAATTAGCTTTTCTCTTACTCTTTCTAGGTGTATATATTATATATATAAATATATAGGCTGGTTATCCTTGCGGCGTTTGCACGTCTTCTTTTCGCTATCATTTGCTTGCATCAAACGCGTACTTATTTGTCTTAACTTACGAGTGCGTTATATATTTAGTAAATAGTTTTTTTTTTATTTTTATTTTCTTTTACTTCAATCATTATACATATAAATATATTTTTATTAAGATCATTCATTATTTTATTGAATTCTTGTTGACTTTCTGTGCAGATTATTGAAAAATCTGAACTGCAGACGTAACTCAAGATCTTTTCTTACTGCAAACACAAAGACAAAATACATAGAAAGAAACAAAAACAAGTAACTGTTAAAAAACGGCAAATCAAAAGGAATGTATGTGCGCATATGCAAGTCAAGGAACAAAGAAAGACGCCAACAAAGTGTGGTGGCCATAACTTGCGCGGTGGGTGGTGGACAAGTACTCGGAACAGAAAGTTGATTAAAGAGATATAGAGAGGTGGAGACAAAACGGCAATGAACAAAAAACAAACTCGAGACAGAGTAGAAGTGGTATTGCTGGAGGAGTGGTGAAATGTTGAGTCGCGAGTGAAGGATTTGAATATATGGCAAACTATAGCAAACAAATGAACGAATTCGCATGACGCCGGTTGAATTTTAAGCTCGATGGTAGAGTGAACAGTATTTGTCCCGGACAATAGACAGCAGGAAGGAAACAAAATTCAACATGATGATATTGTCTCGACGAAAGTGTGCTCAAAGTGATTGCACAAACGAGATGAAGCCTGGGTGAAATGATAATGGCGAGCTGTTGGAACTTATGGATATGTACATATATAAACAGCGTTCTTTGATTTATTGTAATTTGATGCCAAATTATTAGATTCTTGAAACGGATGGCTATAATTAACTTAACCGCGAGCCAATATGGTGAATTAACTTTAAAAAACATAGCCAAAAACAGAAAAAATATTTAAAGAACAACTGTAATATACATGTACATATGCACTTCTGTATGTGTGCAAATTATTTTTTAATTGTCACTCGATAAAATAATATCAATAGATAAAGCAGAGTGCAATTAGCAAAGACGCAATATGAACTTATTTAAGGAAGGCATAAACATACCGTTATATGACAAAAAATGGGAAAACTTTTATGGACATATCAGAATGACGCAATGGCTATTTACATTGAAACGGAAACACAAGATAATCGATGAACCTTATGTAATTGAATCTTTCTTTCTGATGACTTCATTAACAAACACATAAAAAACGAGGTTAGTTTACACTTGGAACACATTGTAAGGAGTAACACAACGAAAATTCCGTATTTGATGATCATTTGGTGTGGATGAAATTATTTAATAGTGATGCAGATTTATATACAAACAACGAAGAAGTGATGCTGACTGATTTGGTGGGTGGTTTGTGTGGACGTCTGGTGTGGTTTTAACTTGGCTGATTTTGGAGAAATGTTTGTGTGTTTGCGGTGTATTTTTGTTTTTATTTTCGATTTCATTATTTGTTTTTAATGTTTTTTTTATACAAGAGCAACACACTAACTCACATGAGTGCGTTGTAACTGTTGGCACTTTGATTGAACGCCGGTGATGGTGATTGCAGTTCGGAGCTGGGTGTCACGGCACGGCTACCCGGCAAGACCATATTGTCCGGATCAATCTCAGGATCAAAGTCATCGCCACCCACCACATGGTCGGCGTCCTCCTCAAGGTCGAATTCAATGCGTGGCTGCGGCGATGGCGACGGTGAGGAAGATGGCGATGGCGTTGATGCTGGCGGCAGCTCCATATTAGCCGGCACAATCAATTTCGGCAAGTTCGGTTTCAATTTTTGCACGCGTACAACTTTTGTTCGACCGGTGTGTGCGATGCATAATCGATTAGTCGACGTTTTTTGTTATCATTTTTGATTTGTTTAATTTACACGTGTATAAATTTACAAATTTGTGGTTGACAAAGACAGTTTTTGAACAAATAAATAAAAGAAAAACTATTAGGAGGTTTTCTAGTTTAGACAATTTTATACATACAAAATGGGTAGAGTAACGGGTTCAACAAGAGCAACAAATACAGTTAAGAGCGGACTTACATTGAAAGGGAACGAACTACACAACGGTTGATCTTTTGAATGAAATGCAGACTGAATGGCAACTGCTTGGATCTAGTGAAGGATGAGCGGGGCAGAACGCAAAAGCAAAGCTTAAGAGTGAAAATTATGAAAACTGCTCCATAGCCATAGGCAGCATAGGTATGTATGTATGTGCATTAGCAAACTAACTTAATTGATGACGAGTATGTTTGGTATGGCTGAGCTTTCGGCGGAAGCAGAAGTGATGTAATCGTTTTGAATGAAAAGTTCCCATGATCTATGAAGATAGAGTGAGTTTTTCCGTGATTAAAGTGTAAACATTATTATAAATCTCTGGTCCATTGTTATAAGTGGCAAACTGTTCGTTAAACACCTATTCAACTATATTCTTAGCAGTGTAATAACAACAATAACAGCAACAATTAATAGTAATAAAATGAAGGAATAAAGAACACATGAGGCTTCAACAAAAACATTTGAACGATCGATGAACAACGCAGTGACGTAATGTAAATTTGTACATTGGCACATTTTCGAACGAGATTTGAGCAAATCACTGTTTATGTTAAACGCAGCAAAATTTAGTTGTGGGAGAGAGTAAGAGAACGGGGTAATCAATATTACCTGACGCCAGCAAATGCAACTCTTTTTCGATTTTTTTTTTTTTTTTTTTTTTTGTTTTGAGATTTGAAGGTTAGGAAATTTAAAGAACATTTTTATATTAAGGAATTCAACATTAGAAACATTAAGATGTTCGACTAAATTTTGAAAAAAAAAAATAATTTTTTTAATCTGAATTTGCGTGAGTTCTTTAAATTTCCTTCTCGTTGCGTTCGTTGACATTTTGTATAATATTCAATGCAGCTACAACGGTAGCCGGCGCTGGCAGCACAGCTGCTTCTGCTGCTGCGTCTGGCATCCGTGGTGGTAGTGCCAAATCAGCATCACCCATTTTTACATCTAACTTATCGATTTTTGCATTTGCGTCAATATCGTTTTTCAAAGTTTTCAAAATATTGAACTCGTCTGAGCCATTCGATGCACTGATCGCCGAGTCATCTGACTTTTTCTCGGTAGCTGCATCGTCAGCGGTTGCAGCTGTTAATTGATTTTTTTGCTCAAATTCAGTCTCAACAGACGGAATTTTTGCTGTATTGATGGAGGCCGTTATTGGTGATACCGGTGGTGCTGTCTCATTTGTTAACATTTGCAAATGAGCGGACAAAACTAACGACGGCGATGATAATGGTGACAATGGCGCGATTTGTGATGCGGATGGCGGTGAGCGCATGAGCGAGCTTTCAGCAGCTGCAGATGATTGTATTTCGGCTGTATGTGAAAAATGTGAAGAATGGGATGGTTACATCAGTTTCTTTGCGAACCTAATAAATTGTTCTTTCCTTATATGTATTATATAATAATTAAACTTAAACGACCAATCAAGAGCAAGTTTGGACTTCGAAAAATAGAGTGAACTGCACTAAAGCCAACGATGTTTCGCGCAGTCGGAGAAGGCATACCTTTGTACATATGTACAAAATCCTTCTATTAAATTCCTAGAAAATGTAGAGGAGTAACTAAATGAAAACGTGTACTCACTTCTGTCGATATTGCGCTGCAAATGTGCGGCAACTCTGTGACGTGCGTCATTGAACTCCAAATGCAGACCCAATCTGAGCAATGATGGATTCTTTTCCACTAATTCGGTTATTTCCATTTCGATCTTGTTACCGAGCACTGAGGATCGCTACAATGCAGTAAAAATGTTTGGTTGTTTAATTACCTTTGCAATATATGAATAAGAGTACTTACTTGATTGGAGGCCCTGAACTCTTCAATTGTGCGGCACTTGAGCAGGGCTTTCACTAAGGTCACTATAACAGGCGGACTAATGAAATTCGTCTCAACATTTAATACTCTCAAGGTTTTGCTTTTCTCAATTGCTTCAGCCAGTAAGAGAGCTGTCTTGTCGGTAAGGCCGACATTTGTTAAGGAAAGAACTTCCAAATTTTCATTTTCAGGCAGTACTTGGAAAAGTTGTTCCAATTTCTCATCGGAAATGTTCTATAAATTATGGAAATGTATGTTCATACATGAAATATCTGTATAATTATACTGAATGTTTTTCTGTTATTTATCCTAATACCTTAATGTTATTTAAGTTCAGTTCAATTAATTTTGAATCGTTATCTTTTACGCGTTTAATTGATTCTTCGACATCTGTGTTATTTGGTGGGTCCATGGGGAACAATTTTGGTTGAGTTGATTTTGTAATACCATCCCATCCCATGCCAACTGGTTGACCTTTGTTCAACAAAGAAGCATGGTATTGATCCTGATTCATCATCGAGTGGAAGCCAAGAATAGCTGCAAATGAGAAACCATAATTGATTTTTCCAAATAATTTCAAACTAAGCATGTCTAATCTTTGTTGTTTTTACGTACCAGCCAGATCGATAATCTCTTCTTGTGTGGCATCGCTCAGCGCATGCTCATACTCTTCACCCAAATCGATGGCGATCTGTTCCTCAGCGGCAACTTCACTTTCATCTCTTGGTGGTGGTACCCATTTCTTGCCACGTACTGTACCCTTGACATACGGCTCAAATTCGGGCTCATCGGGTGTTTCTAAGGCCTGCTTATTAATATGCTCGATAAGCTTTTTGCGATTCAACGGACCAGTGGGATCTTTGTCGCATTCATAACTGCAACGTTGATCGGGTGGCAGGAAATTGTCCTGGGAGAAACAAAAGAATTATGTAATATTTTTTGTATAAAAAAAATGTTTTTTATTTAAGCGCTCTAACAGAAGAAATCAACTAGTATATACACTAAAGTATTTCGATTAGCACCTATTTAGAGAACGACTCCAATCGTACCGCCAATACATTCATTTACACGCTACTTGACTAAGGTGACAATGAAACTTATGACGACACTAGCTAGAACTTATGCAGGGTTTAGAGTTCTGAAAGCATTTAGCGTAGTATCATTTTACGGCGTTTCATTGAGGACTATTATTTTTACACACTCTTAGATCTCTTGCTTGATGTCATACAACTTATTACGAAAAATCAAATTTTAGGAATATATACTACTTACATCGGGATCGACTTCTTTGGCCAAAATATTGATTTCTTCCGGTGACAATTGCGCCAGCAGAGCATCAACATCAACCTCATCATACTCGCTCAAATCCTTGCCGTACAATTTGGCAGGCGTAGTGAGAGTGGAGGTCTTGGTTGTCGATGAAGTCTGAAAAGGTAAAAATAAAAACAATAAATTTAGCAACAATAACTGCGAAAATTAAAATAAACACATAAATCATGAATTTTTTTTATATTTTTTTTTTTTTTTTTTTTTTTTTTTTTTTTTTTGTGTTCGTATTTAGTGAATGCCAACTTTTTTCAGCGCCAAAGTGGTGGGTGGCTGTGGGGCGCGTCTTTTCACTTTCGGCACTGGACGTAACTTTACGCGCTGGAACTCAGCCTCTGGTTCTTGTCTCTCCTCGGGAGACTCCATGAATGGATTTTGTTTATATTCAATTATTTAATATTTAGTAAACACTGCTTTGAATAGCAGCTTGGTGGGCTCAGCGTATGCTTTTCGGCTGAGTACTTGGAAATATAATAAACAGTTGGCGCAACGAATTGCAGATTGCGCTTTGAAACAGTGGTGTTGCAAGTGCATATGCGAGGAAAAATGTGTAAATGTATAAATCAATATTGCATTTCCTCATATATGCGCGCAGTGTAAAAATTAATTTAATTAGGTCGAAGGCTTGAAGTGTTTACCTACCATTTGGCAGCGGAAGAGAATGAATCATACAAAGCGATCAATTGAGGACTGTGTAAACTGTTGAAGCTTTGTCGTGGGTAGGAAATGAGCACCTTCGCTTGCCGTCAAAGTTCAAATGCGACTGGCTGTCTAGTCGGCGAGAAGAAACCTATTTCAGGTCGCCCGCAATGACGCTGTGTCTTTGGCTTTGGACGGCAACTTCCACAACGAAACCTTCAACAAAGCAAAGCCAGCTCGAAAACGGGCAAATGAAAAGGGTTCGGCGGTCATTGTTCATGCTCCAGTGAGGTGGAGTAATAATGACAACGACAATGCTCGGCACGCTTAGTTAGCGCTGTCCGTCTGCCCGTCTGCACGACGCGTCGTCGTGAGTTGCGTGTTGTATAGTCAGTCACACACAAGATTTAGCAGTAAGCGGAAATTAATCTGAGGCATTGCCGATCAGCGAGCAAGCAAGCAGGCGAGCTAGAGTCGTCAAACCACTAGCGAACCTACCAAACAATAACAATGCCTGCTTATGTGCGCCAACTGGTGTGCGGCTGCACCCGAAATGCTTGATCGCAAGCACATAGGTATGACCTAAGATTGCACAATAAGCAACCGTGGCTGCGCAGCGAGGTTGAAAAGACCCTACAAAGACGCGGATACAGTTAAAGGTTTTATTGTAGCTTTTGTGACTCAGTTCTCGGCTGCGGCGATGCATGGCATCAGCAGGCTTCTGCTGGACTCAATGAGGCTGGGAACGCAAGAAAGGCACACTGCAATTCTAAAAAACATATGTGTATGTTTTGTTGTGGTTCTGTGAGTTCAAGCGCCTCATTTGCACTAGTGACTGCCAAAGTATGCTTTAAAGCGAACATGTCAACCATTATTTTTGTTTTTATTATGTAAAAAGGAAGTGAAGATAATAAAATGGAAACCGAGAGTCAAATAATGTCAGCATTCAAAAGCCGAGTTGGGGTCAGTCATATGTATGAGCATAAGATGAATGTGTGCACTGCTTTGGTTCGTAGTTTCGTGGGGATTCACCTCAAGATATTCTATAGCCCTATTAGAGAACTGTATGTAAACTGTCTTCGGACCATCGACTACCTCATTTATATTACGCAAAAAAGGTATCCAAAATAAATTTTCACAAGAAGTTTCAATAAAATCTGAGTAAAGTTTATATTTTGGATAACCCTCGGTAAGCACCCATTACAGTTCACATGAAAGCGTTTGTAAGAGCTCTTTAATTTGTATGCAACCTACTCGCTTAGTATCAACTAAAGTTCAAGTAGCGTGACAAAAGCGCTTGAATTGTTAAATCGTGATATTGCCACGATCGGCGGTCGAATTAGACATGCAACGCTGACGAAAGAGCCACACGAAGCGTTACTGGCCAAGCTTAATTTGCTTCACTGCTTATTTGCTTGCGACTGTTCAGGCTACATTTGTTTCATGCAAACGGAGAAATGCTAACTTCTTTCAACAACATTGCGGTAGTTACGAGCCCTTACATCCGTTCTATATCCTATTTGGAACCGGCAGACTAGTCGTTTTGAACATTTTAAATTCATCGCGCGTGACGCAATCAAAAGCGACCTTAAATGGCAATCTTCGTTTAACATACGCGCTACAATCCCATTGAGTTCTATGCTGCTTACTAGCGAATGTTTTCCCAACATTTTTAATACCTACGACAGGGTGCATATATTAAATGAAAAATATTAAAATAGGGATTCATAATAAATATCATAGCGGAAAGATGATAGTACATCGATTTGAGAATCGGCACAGGGTGGCCCGAAGCTTAATATAGGAATATTTGATTAAGGATTCATAATATAATTTCATAGCGAAAAAACAGAGACAGTACATCAATTTGACAATACATTTTCTGTTAAAAAAATAACGGGAGTTTTAAAAATTAAATTTTGCGTGTTTGGAGAATCCATTTTTAGATTTTTTGTAGGAGAAAATTATATAATATGAGATTGAGTTAGAAGAAATGAATGCATAATTTCGAATGGGGACTAATTACAAGGCGACAACATAATGGATGTACGTAGCTGTGCACGATCATAAACAACTGAAACTCAGATTCAGGTGTAATCATCTTATTTTCTTGTGTTTGTTGTTGTCATCTGTTTATTTTGACTTTGCTGTGTCTTTTATTGTATGAGAAAAATTTACTGTATTTATGTTCTGTACGCCACTAGCCCGCACTGTGTCTGTGTACAACTTCAAACGGCGCGTAAAACCGGTTCATGTGAAACATAAAAATATAACAATAAATAATACATAGTAATCAAAAGTAGTGAGTCGACAAGCCACACGTACGAGTACTTGAAACCTGAAAAGCGGTAATGACAGCGACGTCGCCGTAAACAGCCAAAGCTGGGCAAACGAACTGGTCTTGTAGGTTTTGGTCATAGAAAATTGACCCATATATGTTGGCCATAATATTTGTGGAAAATAGGTGATAGGTGAGTTGGAAATTTTCGGATTTATGGTGATAAGTTGGTGATACGATTTGACTGAGTCTCATTCAGGATGGTCAGACTCTGTGGTCTTTTAGCTGAGATTCGATTGAGTGATTAATTGGCTCTATGAAACGAAACTTCCGGAGTCTTATATTAATTATGAAAACAGAAGAAAGAAAATTCGAACATCTAAATCCGTATTTATAATCATTGGCATTCTAAATGAAACATGTTAAATCCATATGTGCTCATAACATAACTACATATATGTCTTCTGCATTCAAAAACAAGTTTATGTATTTAAGCTAAAGCTTTACTTTAAATTTTATAATTAATCATTTAAACTACTGAAGCTAGCTGTTATAAATATTAATCAAAAATAATTATCTCTCGGCAGACATTGTACCACAATAATAGGTGTGTTCACCACAAATAGAAAATAACAGAATTATATCATTAATAAGTAACTTCGACAAGATTTATTATTTAACATTGGAACATTGGAAATACTACAAATAAGCAATCACTCTCCTAAACCTTGAGACAACTCCAAATGTTTAATAACAACGCGCTTCTCTTGTCAAAATAGAGAGGTAGTCTGGTAGTTACCATATGTTCATAGGAGTGCTGTGGCCTTGAGCATAAAAATGAAAAATCAACGATTTGGCATTCAATTGCATTGCAGCCAGAGGGAATGCATTTATTGCAAGTGCCACAAAACTCTATTCCCGGCATCGAAAAGTGATTTGTTTCAATATATATTTTATTTATTATAATAAGCAAAAAATATAGTGTTTATAGCAGAAAAGCTTCGAATTACACAGCTTACATTGAATAATGTTGCAAGTCGGTTCGTAGTGATGCCCGACCGCTGCGAATGGTGTTTGAGCATTCTGTTGAATATGCAAAATTGACGTGTTGCAAACAAATGGCAATTGAGTTCATGGTCTAATCAAACGCGAGATAGCGCACACATGTCCAGATATAAATGTTGTCATAAATTTAATACATAAATCACGCAGACTAAAGCGTGAGGACAACCGGTTGATCTGATGCACAGACCAATAGATGCACCGCACCTGCAAACATGATTTTTATGAAAATTTAAATTAATGTGCGAATATTTACACCGATGACCAAGAGACTCTATTAATGTGACTTTTAGAATAACACGTGAAATTTACCCCCTCTGTGATAATTTTAGCAAGGGTCAACAAAAGCGTTACTCTGTACTGTTTTCCATTTCCTTGGCTGAGATCCAACAAAATGTTTGAAACACTCTTTTATATGACAATTATAATAAAGCGATTTAGCAATTGTAGCATTTGTGTTTAATTAAAAGAAGTTTCAAAATTTCACAATTGACATACATATTACTAGTCAAAAGAATGTTTCATCTATAGAAAATATATTGTGTTTTTTATTTCCAAAGTTTAACTATACGAATATGTCTACAAGGCCGTCTTAAAAAATCAACGCCACCGATTTATCTGAAATTTTTAGAGAGTATTTTGTATAGCCTTACCTATGTCAGGAGCTAGCCATATACCCAAATTTAAATGTTTACTAATTTTAAAAATTTCGAAACTGTCAAAAAAGTGATGCAAAAATGACATTGACATAGTTCAGAGAGTTAAAGGACAGCGGCTACGCTGGCTAGGTATTCGGCGCAGTACCCTCCGAGGGAAACAGAGTAAGAAAAATACCTACACTCCGCCACTAGGTGAAGAAGAACCAATAAAGAAGAAGAAGACCGATTATAATTCATAATCAAATTGAAGTCAGAGAACTGAAAAAAAAAAAATTTAACTTTTCTCCATATGAGTACATTTAATTAAGTATTATCAGTCCCCTCGGTCCCTTACCGTACCCAAGAAAAGTGCGTGTTCAAGAAACAAAAGTTATGCTAGACCGACTCAGCAAAGCTCGCCAACTGCATTTCTGTGACAAAAAACAGTTAAATATTTACACAAACATTGCAACGTCTGAACGTATGTAAATAAGTCCAGCCAGTTAAATGTACCGTAACCTGATCCAATTAAAGCACACCTCTGCCGAACGTTGGAAACCAGCAGACACATTCGCAGACAGAGAAACTATTGGAAGAAATTCACACCGGCCATCAGCAATACAAAAATATGAATGCACACACAATATTTATTCGATTGCAGCGATATGCGTATGTGCGTGTGTGTGTGTGCCTATTCACGTTTCACCTGAGTTGCAAAGGTAACGAAGACACATAGGAAACGTGACCACGACTTGTTGCCTCTATTTCTTGGCACACAGTTATATTTGCTGTTCATCGGCTTTTCGTTGACCGAAATGTGTGTGGCGGAAAACAGAATGGTCATATCAAAGTTGTGGAATCATTGATGAAGAACAACAAAAACGATGTTAGCAACGCAGCAGAAGTAGGCGTCGCAGTCTATGTTAGTGACATTAATTACATCCAGTTTGCCTCAGCGGTGCCTGAGGCGTATTTGTGGCAAAAACTAAATATTATCTGGCTTAGCCCAGATATTCGTATATGTGTGAGATCAATTTTCATTTGCCGTAATTCGCACGTTCATCAAGTGATGTAGGTGTGTCTGCGGACCAATCATGTCACGCACTTGTTCTGCGATACAGTTAATCGGATATBGGCCGAAGACCGAAGTGAGACGTCGAAATGATTTGCAGAATTTAATATTGGCAATGCAGAAAAGCGTCTAACGGTACTGACATCTGAGAAAATTAGCATCTCTTGTTTCGCTTTCATGGACTACATTTTATTGAGAGATTGAGAACATTATTGGTAGCCGAAGTGGGTAAATAGGAGGTGAGTGGGCACCGAATAAACGGTGATGTGTGAAATTTGTGCTAAGCGGCTATTAAATATTGTTAGGTTTGCGGCGTTCGACACACGGCACGGCACGAGTAATTAATTAGAATGAAGACAAAATCAAAGCTGGTATGATATGTAAGCATAATGTAGGCTTCTTCCACAGGGGACTTGAGGAGCCGAAGGTACTATCACATAAAAAATATATAAATATACATATATTCGTTTTCACAAAAAAAAAGATTAATGATCAGCATGACAAGCTGAGTCTATTTGGCCACGTCCGTCTGTCTTTCAGTCCACCTGTTTTTATAACCCCGAACTATAACCTCACTTTTTGAGATATCGATGTGAAATATTACACATGTACTTTTCTCCCCAAGAAGCTGCTCATTTGCCGGAACAGCCGATATCAGAACACTATACACGAAATTCAACAAGGGTTATTGTCCAAGGAGAATATCCGGTACATAGAAACGTATAAAGTTGCCATAAAAACTGTTGTTAGTATTGTTGTTGTTTTAAAATGCAGTAATTTTCAAATGTGAATGTTGTAATCTAACCTTTAAGCGTTATAAAGCAAGTTTCTATGCAACAAAAAGATTGGAAAATATAAGTTAAAAACTTAATTTGAACTAATCAAAATCGGTATCAACAAGAAGTTTGTGATTAGCAGACACATTTTGCGAAATTTAAGCAAATAAAAAGTGGCAGGGTAAAAGTTTTCCAAAACAAACAATTTGCTCTATTTTTTAATTAACAAAGCCCAAATGCTGTTGTTGTTTTGCTCCAAAATCAGCTCAAGGCCCGAAAAAAGGAAATGTTTGCAAAACAAGCGCTCACACATACCCGTGCACACATGCAACCGCTCTTGCATGTTCGTGTTTAACAACCTACACACAAATGGTAAAACAAAAAAAAAAAAATATTTGAAAGCTGTAATGAGCAGTGTGCATACAAATGTACAAGTTTGTAGTGGCAGACAACTTTCCGTTTTGCGAGCTTTGCAACTCAGCTGAAAGTTGCAAGTTGTATGCTCGAGCAAATAAAACTGGAAAATTAACACGAAAAAACAAAACAAAATTAGCATTTAATAAAAAATTAGTACTTTGGCGTTGGTAAACTTAGATTAATTGAAATGCCAATACTATCGACAAACATCGATTTCCAGTCAGTATTCAGTTAAGACAAGAGTATTGACACGTGGCAGAAAATTAATAAAAATCTTCAAAATAACGTAAACTTTTTAAGTGTTAGTTATAATTAACTGGTTTGCTAAGTGCCTGCAATTCTTTACTGACACTTATCGTAGCACGCAACAAGCCATCTGCACTCTACATCCACACTAAACACAGGTCAGTTATGAAATGCAGGTTAGAGCGAATAATTTACCGTTTAATTTCACTTCTGTCAAAACTGGCTTATTTGCATGACTACCAACTGTTTATTCATACCATTGTGTTCCACATAAAATAACGAGGCTAAACTAGTTGGCCGTTCGCAAGCAGACTCTAATATTTTTTCTGGCGTTTGATTGCGGCAGATAAGAACAAAAGTTGCTTTGATCACAACTTTGCAGTGGAAAATAGTAAGCCAAATGAAAATCTGTTATTTTTAGGTTGCAAGCTGTCATAAAAGGATTTATTGTATAAATGTGTGGAGTAACGGTAAAGTGAAAATTATTAGCACAAATTAGATGTGAAATTTCAATAACTGCACGTAAAGATTTCACTCTTTTCCTGTCAAGAGAACACAACACGCAATAGAAGATCTGAATATGCTCATGACGAACATTGAAAAAATTCTCTAAAAATTATTGCATTTAAACAAAAGCTAAACAAAGAACAACTCAATAATAAACAATAAGCGGCAGATCGTCATTTAAACAAAGAATTTCTCATTAACGCTTCACCATATTAGTAAGAATACGGAAACCGCATGCGACTGGGAAGCAAATCAAGATAGAACAAGCAGCGTAGTTGTTGTCCTTATATTATTATACTTAACTCGTTTGTTAAGTTTGCGTTTAAATTTCACAATTTATGCTATTCTGCTGTGTCTGGCTTGTAGACTATGTATTTAATGATTAAGACATTTTCAAAAACTTTCAAGATCTTTTCATAATTTTTTTTTTCTTTTACTGTGCTTTGGTGACAGTACTCAAACAAAGCTTATGGAGGATATCCGACTAAAAACTTAATTTTTTTCGACAAAAGGCAGCAATCAGCAAGCGAATACGGTATTTAGCTCAGTCAGTAAAAAATTTATAAATTAATTGACTTTCTTATGACAATGTTTGTTGTAAGTTATTTATATGAAAATTCGGATATACTACATTTGTAATATATTTACAGCTTCCAATGGAGCGTAATCATAAAAACAATTTGTGCAAAAAAAGCTAATTAAAAGCGTGTGGCATGGTTCAACAGACAAATACACATGTATATGCATATACACGCACACGCTTTTTATGCAAATATATGAACAAGCAACGCAGCGATAATTGGGTTAGTAAATAAATGCGTATTTCTGCTTTATCTATTTACATATGGGCTATATCTACACATACACCTATGTACACAAATAAGTTTTTTAAACGTATGTTATTTATAAATTAACTAAATTTTCAGGTATACATATTTTCTTGGTTATGCGAGTACGGACCAGCGACTGCTGTCGGTTTATAAATATTGAAAATACATATATTGTGATCAAAAAGCACCCGGAAATTGTAATTAAATTCCATGGGAAAATAATATAAAAAAAAAAAAAAATGCTAAGTTGGTAGGATTGTCCCTAATTATCAAGCCAAATAAGAACGTGATCTGTCAACCAGTTTTTTTACATCAGCTGTTTAAGTCGATACACCTCAGTAGTGCATTGTGATATTTACAATGGATAAAAATATCGAACAAAGAATTTTTCTCAAATTTTGAATTTCTTACCAAATTTTGTGAGCGGAATCGTTGCTTATATTGGAAAAGACTTATGGTGATTCAGTTTTATCAAAAACAAAGCCCTAAAAAGAACTTCGTCCACTTCAGCTGATGAAAGTACTAAAAAAAAGTGAAGGATATGTTGCTTGAAAATCGTCAGGCAATTGTTAGAGAGAAGGTAAGAGAACTCGACATCTCTGATGGATATAATAAAATATTTTTCAAAAAGAGTACCCTTGTGACCGAATTTAAAGCCAAAAACGCAATGAATACCATCAATCAATCACCGTATTCACCACATTTTTTTCTTGTTCTCCAAACTGAAATTTCCTCCGTGGAAGTACTCGTATTACATCTTTGAAGGCAACAAACAAATATTGATGTATAATTGAATATTTGACATTTTTTTACAATTTTCGGTTATTTTTTGACACAATTATTTTTTCCTTTTCCTATAAACTTATGAAAAGTACTGTCATGTACTCGTATTTGGATTTTTTTGTGGCAAAACTATGGATATTTTTCGCATTTTTAACACTATCCTACCAAAGACGTTTCAATTTTAAATCAATGTATTCCGATTTCAAAAAAGTTATAGGATCGCGCTGAATTTGTTCATTACAACTTTTTTGTGCACTTTAAACTGCCAAAACCAAATTTAGCCCGTTCAACTCAATTGCAGCGATTTCAGAAATTTAGTGAACATTTAAACTTACATTTATATAAGGGTACTTGCAAACTTCCGTTATATGTATTCATTTGTACATAACTCCCAACATTCATGTGCATATACATACATACATATGTATGTTAGTACATAGATCGCACTCAAATTCAATTCAAAACTTTGACGGATAAAAAATGAAGACCATGAAAAGTGTATTGTTGAAAGGCATTAGTTGTTGTTGTTGTGATGCAAGCGCGTGCACCATAGCCATTGGAAATTCGCCACAAGCGCAGCGCTACAGGAAAATGCAATATGTGTGCTATGAATGGGAATACTAAGTCGGCTGAGGGGCACTGTCAACGGGATTTTTTCGATGAGATGGCAATTTGAGCAACTCTTTGTCAAGCACTTTGACTACCGAGCGATGTTCGTGCGTTTGTAATCACGCCTGAACAAATGCTGGAAATGCTGCATCACAACTAAATAGACACAGCTTCACGCTTTGAGGAGCATCGAGGAGCACAACCATGCTCGACACGTTTCGAATTGTGACGGCAAGCGAGTGGAAGTGCTCGCAGTAGATACGGAATATTTATTGCATCATAATAGAATTAAGCGTGTAATGAGTTCCGAGGCGTGTAGTGCTGGCGGTGGCAGGAACGGCGGTAGATGCGCTTAGCGTGGCATTTTATAGCATCGAAAGCGTGCAAAAAGCTCTTTTACGTTCAACTCAATCGCAGTTGGCAGCCAAAGCACTTGTCAACACGCTGGGTAATCAGATATTATTCCCAACGCTGCTCTGAGCGCAGTGCAACGGAGAAGATTTGAAAGCAATAGCTATGCTCGAGAACATTACGAGCACTTATGCAATGTTTTTATTTGTTTTGGTTTGCATTTTTTTTCGAATTGAATAAACTGCATGGTTGCATTACAGTTATCTGAGCGCTGTGCACTTATGCTGCCAACAGCAACAGTGGCATTATTTAAAGTCAGAAAAAATGTGAAACCGCAATGCTTTTGACAGTCAATGCGAACTAACTGTTTTTAAAGCTGTCATTAAAATATCAATGACCTATTAAAAACCGAGTTTAACCATGGAACTTTTTATGTAACCGTACGTTCTAGTTCCTGAGTTAGTTTTACAACTAAAAAACAGTTTTGAGTGTAAACAAAGGCAAGATCTTTAAGCTCTGTTATCAAAAAATATAATTTGTTATTTATCGCTTGCCTGCAAAACATAAAATATTCAAGGTTACATTTTTCAAAAGTAACTAGTTTGTAACTAGTGAAATTATGTTCCACGGCAGACTGACTCCACATAAGATGTGAGGTGAAAATGCAGTTGAATTTTTTGGTAAATACGCGAACTCCCCACAGAATACTCAATATTGGCGGTTTAGAAAAAGTTTTATGGCATCACTTTTCCTTTTAATGGCGCTAATGGAAAACGTGCTCTGCATTTACAAGGCGCTATGTCGACAAGGTGTGTATGGTAAGTAGAGAGTCGAGATGTGAAAAGTTCATGCATGTGCATACTCTAGCTACATATGTAAATATTTATATTCGCGACACAACAAGTCATCTGACGACGGCCTCGGCGAAAGCAAGGGGCAGTAAAGAAAAGTAATGAACTCGTACTTTAGGAGCGGCAAGCAACAATTCATCATGGTTGTCATTCGATTGACTGGTTGTCACAGTAAAAACCCATCATTGCATATTTTAGATAGTGGGTGGCGCATTTTCTGTTACGAATAATACCAGTTCCTCCTTACAACATCAAAGTCAAGTTAAGCCTTATTGAGCCACCCTGTTTTCAGCATAATAGAAAAACAATTGCCATTATTTGCCAGTAATGCGCAATTCGAAGTGTGGTAAACAAATTTTTTTAACGAAATTAACTGCATAAAATATTTACACGAGCAAAGTGCTCTTATTGAGCGTGTCAAACTAATGGCTGTGAAAAGACATTTTCCCACTTGTTTGTGAAAAAATAAATGTAGACGCTTAGAATGGTGAACAAATGCAATCACGTACTCGAAAAAAATATTTCATTTATTTGCGACAAAATAAATGACGCTTTCTTGGTGTTATATACGTAGATAAATATCTATCTCCGTGTGAACTCGTGTTTATTTTTTACAAAAAGTTGGCTTGTATGTAAGTTTGCATACAATAATTAAGCACAAGTGCTCAACATAAAACATTGTGAATACAAATTTGCGAGCTACATGTTTTCTTCGTGAGCATTTTTGTGGAATTTAAGTGAACACATGTAAACGAAGTCATAAAATAGAGGAGTCAAAGAGAAAACATCAACATCGAACGACTTTTGAAGTCTTCAAGAAGAAAAAGCGTTAACTTCGGCTGCACCGAGGCTAACATACCCTTCACAGGTGCATTTCTTTTAGAAACTATGTGTTCAGTTTATATGTAAGCTATATGCTATAGTAATCCGATCCGAACAATTTTTTCGGCTTATTATCTTAAGCAGTAATAAATGTCAAATTGCGTGAAGATATTACGTCAAATGCAAAAGTTTTCCATACAAGAACTTGATTCCGATCGTTCGGTTTGTATGCCAGCCGATCTGAGTGTTGCCTTAGAAAATAATTTATACCAAATTTTGTGAATAAATCTTGTCAAATGCGAAAGCTTTCCTTCCAGAACTTGATTCCGATCGTTCACTTTGTATGGAAGCTTTATTTTATAGTGGCACGATATCTGCAGTTCCGACAAATGAGCAGCTTCTTGAAGAGAAAATGACGTTTGCAAAATTTCAAAACGATATCTTAAAAACTGAGGTACTAGTTCGTATATATACAGACAGACGGACGGACGGATACGCGGACTAAATCGACTCAGCTCAACATACTGATCATTTATACAGGTATATACATTATAGGGTCTCCGACGCTTCCTTCTGGGTGTCGCAAACTTCGTGACAAACTTAATATACCCTGTTCAGGGTATAAAAATAGGAAAGTAAAAATATTGAAGAGTTGTTGTACAACAAAAAAAAATCACTGGTGGTTAATTTATAGCTGCGCAGCGTAGCATTATGTGAATGAACTTTGATAGCAAAAAGCTGATGGGAATATAAAATTTTTAACAAGATGTAGTAAACAACTGAGCTGCCAAAAATATATGGTCTTAGTGAAAATTTGCATAGGACTTGACGAAAACAAACGCAAGGTGTATTTTCTTGTAACTTTCCGCGGTCACATAGAGTGGGAGTTAACATCGGTTCGAAATTTTAGGTTTTATATAATCATAATTTTCAGTGTGTAATGCTTATATTCCAAACAATTACTTGATTTGGATTAGTCAGTTTGTATGGGAGCTTTATTCTATAGTGGTCCGATATCAGCAATTTCTACAACAAATGAGCAACTTCCTGGAGAAAAGTATGTGCGCAAAATTTCAGATACATAGCGACTAGTTTTGGGTGTTACTGAATCTAAATATATTATATATGCATATATGAAGGCATAAAGAAAGTCAGCACATCCAAATGATGTGTCGCCTGCTGTAAAACGCTTATTTGGACAATGTTCCGACCAGCCACCTATAGATAGAAAGTCATTATTTAATGCGATTTTAAGTTTCTACTAACCATAATGCTATTAAGCACTCCAATTTTCCAACATGTACTGCTGAAAGAAATTTTCCAAGTAATTCGTGCATATTTACTTTATTTTCAGTTAATTACCGAGCTGCTTGACAAAGTTGCGTTGAATATCTTAGACATTGCTCCGTAATAATTTCCATCGTGGCGAGGCGCTACTTTTCAAATCAAAAATTTACAGTTAGAGAAACGCCATTTCAAGTGATGAAACTTTTTCAAGCTATTAAATTAGGCACAAACTAAATAACGACTTGACAATAGTTCAAATGTCTCACTGAAAATGGAAAGCACAAATTACTTGCATTAGCAGTAGACTAAAATTGAACACGGGGCATGCATATGCTTGTGTTATATGCACGCACAGGTGTCCAAATCAATGAGCAAAGAAATGCTTGCTGCAACCATGCCTGAGAGCTGCCATTAATTTCAACACCTTACAATGATTGTCAGTTCAAACAGTAATTCATCAAATATGAGTACATTAACAATGAATGGTTGTTGTTGTTGTTGGTGGCGGCAATGGTGCCTTGCTTGGCTGCGCAAAACGCTATGCTTTGACGCATGCAACCGCCGCTGAGGCATGCCGCACAACGAACGACGCCTTCTTTGGGCGTGTTATGGGTTTTCGCGCTGCGAAGGCTTTGTGTGGAAATCACAAGTCAAGCTTTACATGATAAAGTGGTGTGTTTATAAAAAAGCGGTGCACATTAACAACGATTACAAAAGTCTTTAATATGTAAGCATAATGACTTGATGTGATTATTTTCGAGCCAAAGCCTGTGTTAGCTATTCATAATCGTGTGGAACGGCACGCAGGTATTTTTTCTATTTGTTGCAATGTTACAAGTAGAAAAATTTTTGCACGCTTTAACACAAAAACATTTAACCTAGTTACATGAATATTGCGGTTACTTCCTATGAATGCATTAATTGCAGCTTTGTTGATATACTGCGCTCAAAGGCCTTCTCAAGAGATATCGAAGGATATTCAAATTCAGAGAAAATTCATCGTTTGAGATTTGATAAGAGTGTGCTCGTCAAACATATTTTAGACTATGTATTCGTGATTTTTATATTTTATTTTATAATATAATTATACTTACTTTATGTACATAATTAATTGATTATGGCAAATATTAAATTATAGATGTATGTAGATCCTAAGGTGGCCCTTATTGATCAGCCTTAATTGACAATATGTGAAAGTTTAATCATTGGTTAATAACCATTTATGGTGTAGTTGACTCCAAATATTTAGAAATTATAAAAATCATCTTACCTGAAAAGAAAGAGAAACATAAATTCATTAAAAAATTACTCGATATGATTTCATGAATTATACTTATTAATTTCCAAACATAATAAATACTTTAATTAACGTTCTTAACCTCTATGACAAAAGTAGAAAGAGTTGAATTTAATGTCAACATCCAAGGAGCGCAATAAAGTATTTATAATTTTTTTTTTTTTGGAAAAAGGCAAAAGATATTTACATAGCTATAGAGAAGCACCAAATAAGCTTGTTGGGCAAAAAAAAAAAAAAAGCCAAAAGATATGATTGCTGCGAACCGTTGTATGCCATGTAGACACAATAAAGGTAGGCAGGCTGCTGAAGCGGTAAATGTTACAGTTTTTATGTTGTTAAAATATCAACGCACCAGATTTCTCACGAATTGAGGCAAGGTAAAATAACATTTTCACCCGAAAATCCACATTGTATATTTGATAACTTCTTTTTGAAATAAATTAAATATATTATATAAAATGCTAAACTAGGTGGATTTATGTTACCACAAAACTAATTTATTTTAATTTTTTTGGATATTTGTTATTATTTTAATTTATAGTTCTAATTGTGCAATTTCTTTTCCCTTGTAAAATAAGTGTGAGTTAGTTATTAGCAGAAACATTTGTGATTCCCAAAAAAATAAAAATAGTTACAAGACAACTTAATTTTTTTTTTTTTTTGCTAACAGAAAGATCAGATGCCAATTATGTAGCTACATATGTACATATATCACACTTTTATAAAATAATCAGTTGGCTTTTTTGAAATCAATTTGTTAACAGCTTTTTATGAAGTCACCTTTTTGGGAATATCGATAACTTTTATTTCAAAATGTTATATTATTTGAAATTGTCGGTCGGTGTCGGTAAAAAATATTTTTACTACCTTTTTCAGAAAGCTTCTTAGATACTTCTCAAAATATGAAATTATAATTTTACTTTTTCACTTTTAAAATTTTTTTATCTGAATTGGTAAGTTTTCTTTCAGTAAAGCTCAAAATGCTGCAGATAAATTAAATTATTTTTTAATCAAATGGGTCGGAAGTCACATTGCACTGTTGAAGAAGCCCGGCTGGTTTCAAACCACAGAAAGTAAGAAAAATCGCTTCGGGAAATTGGGAAATTAATGGAAAGGTCTCATAATTTTGTAAAAAATGTTTTTGAGTGAAAATTTAGTAGGGAGACTCGTGGAAGGCCACAAAAAACAAGTACAGTTCTTTATTGCCACATTGTAACTATTTGTAAAAACGACAGAAATTGGAAATGTAGTAAGTGCCCAAACAGTTCGCAGGCGTTTGCAAAAGGCCAAGCTACCAGGACGTATAACCAGGAAAGCTCCATTAATGCGATCAAAAAATTTAGATATGAGGTTAAATTTTGCAAAAAGTCATTTAGATTGGTCAGGACCTGAGGGAACAAAAAAGTGGAGAAACATTTTATGGAGCGATGAAACGAAAGTAAATTTGCTTGGAAACGATTGTGAAAGAAATGTGCGTCGTCCAAAAGGAAAGGAGTTTCACGTTCGATTCACAAAAATAACTGTGAGGCGTGGAAGTGGAAACGTCATGGTGTGGGGATGTTTTTCTTGGTATGGAGTAGGTCCTATATACCGGACAACTAACAAAATGACAGCGTCGGAGTACAAGGAAATACTTGAAAATGCCATGATACCCTATGCTGAAGAAAACTTACCATTACGTTGGGTATATCAGCAAGATAATGACCATACTACTTCCAAACTGGTTTAAAAATATTTTGAGGATAATAATGTTAACGTTTTGAAGTGGCCAACCTGGATTTAAATCCAATAGAAAACCTATGGGGAGAACTATAAAAAAATTTGCCGAGTCGAATCTTTCTCTAACAAAGACCAGTTATGGGAGTGCATACAAAAAACTTGGTATGAGATACCTAAAGAAACCTGTCAGACTTTAATCAGTAGTATGCCCAAACGAATAAATAAAGTAATCCAGAATAATGGTGGGTCTACTGGCTATTAACTGAGTAATGTTAAATATACAACAAAACTGTTTTATCATAATTTGTTGTTCCAAAATAATTGTCTTATTAAAAGTGGACCTATTTTTTTGAGCAAGAGTATTTTAGCTATGAAATGTTTTTGGATCTAAATTTGTTTGCTTTGCGTTTTTTTTTTAATGAAGTTTATTTAAATAAGATTGTCAATATTTGTAAAATATAAGTACGTTTGCGTTTTTCTTAGAAATTTAAATAAAACCTTTTATTCATGAGCTTTACTTGAAAAAGTATTGTTTAAATATTATTTTGAGCAGGAGTGCATGAGTTCATTTTTACATTTTTTATTACCGTCTTTTTTTCCCCATTGCAAAATCCACCACTTCCGCACAAAGTATATAATATATGCATATACATATGTATACATCTATATTACATTATCGACAAGCATCGAGTTGATTGACACTGAGGCGTCACAGCGTAAATACTTAATACTAATACACCTGGCGATGGGTCGGCTGCCAAGCTATTTCGATTATTGCCCTACCCTGGGCCAGGCAATATACATACATACATAAGTATGTACATACATCAAATGCATATATGTATATTTACCAATGTAATTAATCACGACTTAATCGCATTTGCAATAAATTGCCAGCGTGCGTCACGAAAACCACGCACGGACAATTACATTTTCTAAAATACTTGCAAAAAATGCAAGAAAACAATTTGGTATGAAGATAAGAAAATGCGTGTCAAGATATAGCTCCACATATTTACATACATAGCGCATTATTGCATATGTATTGTGCAGATCAATCTAATTGTATGACGGTCAATTGCAAAAAGAATTTTGAGAATTTCGGCAGATAAAATAACATTTAAAAAGAAGAAATTTAACTGTATAATGTTTTGTTTGATAGTCTGGCTGTAAATGTCACCATTTGATTTTTGGATAAATTAGGCTCTCCTATATATCTATATATCGCAGATATAACAGCGAAATATAGTATGTTTGAACATGCCTATGTAACTGCAAAATATTATAACATAATGAAATATGTCTTATAGTTTGTATATATGTATAACTATGATTTTATAATTGCAACCCATATTATTGTATTCAAATTACAATATGGCTTGGGTAATTACATAAGTGTTGAAAATTGTGCGCCAACAACTCATAAATAAATTTGCGTTTCCAATGAATGAAAGTGGTTTCGAATATTACATAATAACAATAAACTATTCACGCTTGTACATATATATGTATGTACATAATTATAAAACAAAATCAAAATAAACTATTGCAAAATAAAACTTAAATAAACTTGCTTACTAAAGAAGAAACAGTAATGTGAAGCTGTCAAATAATGGAGACAGAAAAACAAAACACTGAGCAGGGCGTACGCAGCTACATACAACCATACATATGAACATGTAATATGTCGAATGCGTCAACAGACTAAAAAGCCCTCAAGCCGGCAATTATCTAAGTATATTCGACTGTTTTGTCTTTATTTCCTTGCTACGCCAACATAAACTGAACACGGTAGTACGTAAAAGCAAAAGTATAAATAACAGTACCATGGAGTGGAGCTCATAAAGATAGTGAGAGCATTTAATTGATGACGAGCATTTCAAAGCAATGAAAATATTGATGACGACACCTTTTGCTGTGCCTGCTTCACACCACACTCTGCACGTGGTGATCTTCGTAACAAAATCGATTATGACCTCTATACATAACATGTATGTAGCTTGTACATCCAGCACCGCCACTTTTAGCATCAACCATCAACCAAGTGTTGTTATCGTGGAGCTAGGAATTTCAAGCAGTGAGGCACCACCACCGGTGATATGCGAAAACAGAGACACAGCGCAACTCCACAAGATGAGCAATGCAAATAACAAACATTTGTGTAGCTCCCCTATGTTGCGGGGCGTTGAAATGAGATCGCAATAGCGGTTGCTAGTTGCTAATCATTGTGAACTGACGTAATCGCAACAACAGCAAGCACGAAACACCGACTTCTTTCTGGGCTGACTGTCGCCAAGTGTTTTTTGCTGATATATATTCATATTTTTTCAATTTTTCTATTAATAAAATTACCTGTATTCTATTTTATATAGTAGCATAAAACATTAACATTCCGACTTTTTTGTGTATTTGGAATGCAATCAACCAACTGTGGTGATATACAACTTTCTTAACGCCAAAATTTTGAAGTTCTTTACTCACCTCCATATCTCAAATGTCCTTCAGGAATTATAAAAATTTCAGTCGACACTATTTAATGAATTTAACCTTTCACTTAAATTAAGTTTAATTGATATTTTCGCTTTAAAGCTCAATCACACCAATTAATTTTAATAAAAATACAAGCCACTTTTTTCGTTTGGGCGTGAACGTAAACGCTGTGACATATACACTTGACACCGTTCTCACTTGTCCCTATTGAAGGGATACACTCTCTGCACCAAATATTTTGCTGTTTACGAAGAACTTGCGAAATCACCTCCGCACAATATAAGCTGTTATTTTGTTTTTAATAATAAAAATACTAACTCAATCTACGCGATATTAACAACTATTTGCGAAATCGACTACACTCATAAAATACTCAATAAGAAATAAATACAACAAACCATCCAACTAGAAGAAGACAGTTAACAATGTTGCAAAATGCCGCTGACACGCTGGAACGCTAAAACCGATAAAGCAGGGTGACTCAGAGCAATAGAAACGAAATAGGAAATTGTAAGTGAACGTTCGGAAAGGCTGTTTATAATTGTTAAAATAAATAAGGAATTTAAATATATTAAACATTAATAATAATAACTTTAATCATCAAAGAGCGAATACAGAAAGTACGCACATCCATAAATTATTTTAGAAGGAAAGGAAGAGCTTAAAAAATTAGAAAATAATGTGTTCGTTCGTTGGTTTAATTTAAACCTCAGATATATCATTTTTAAATAGAATCAGAGCAATTTGCTGTCATAATTATTTAGTTTAAATATAACTTAACATATAATTGTTATATACACATGTGGTTTGGAAAGTATGAGGTGATATTTGAGAGAACACAATTTTCTCCTAGGCTGTATTCACACACGGACTCTTGTGTCGCCCAAACCGAATTCCGAAAGCCAAGAAAGATTTCTCTGTCGATCAGTATTTGGACCATCTTGTAAATCGTAATGTAAATTTACTTTATATCTAAATATTATAAGCACTGCACTAATGTAGGCGGAAAAACCGAGTTCAGGGAGATTTTTCACATCCAGTTTATTTATCCTTTTTATTTCAGAGTTAATTTGCCAAGCTGCTTGTGTGCAAATATACAGAAAAACATATACACAAATACATATATATATGTAGATGAAATGTGCGCACAGGAAATCAAAATATTTTTCTCTTTCCAATGCATTTCTTCACACATATGTATCTACACCAATGCATACACACCTATGCAGGTACCAGCAGTATTTATCTGTTGCGGTATACAAACAAAAATATCCGTTATGTGCGAATTAAACGTTGATTGCCCATCGTTGAGACCAATTTGTGCAACATGTTGGGCACCCCACCGCCGCCGCCCTACCATCCACTGGCCAATAAATCAATTCAAAATATTTCAAAGGGGAATTTTTACATGAAAGCGTGATTTACAAAGAAATAAAAGGAGCATGAATGGTGGGGAGATATATGGACGGACAATTTATGCCAACAGAGAAATGTACTCGCAGTAATGGAAGCGCTGAGCTCCTTGACTCCAGCAATGTTGCACATGGTCGTTATACCGTTAAGTACTCGCCATTAAAAAGTTTAAAATAGGTATGCTTGAGCTTTTCGCCATTTATTTCGAATAATTAAAAGCCATTGCGGGAATGCAGATAATAGGAATCGTTATTACCTTCACCTTGAGCACTGGCGGAGCTCAAGTTGCAAACCTACTTCCCTCGCAACGTCCTTCATATGTACATATTTACATTTACAACATATCTGGTGCGTGCTTGTATGTGGCTCTCCGAAAATTAAGTTGACGGTTAAATGCTTAATGTCGTCCACATATTACGCACCTGATTAACGAAATGAAAATTGTGCGAAATTATGTGCTCCAAGTTGCCTTGCAGGAATATCTTCTGATTGTTTCGAAGTCTTCGGAACGTCTTAAATCACTATATAAGCAAAGGTCGTTCTTTCAATAATTATTACAGTAAAAAGAAGGGGGTGCGCTAAATTTCTAAAAGTCTTCAAGGACATCGTGCTTTCTTTAGCAGATCTATCGTCATCGAAACGAAATTGGACTCGGTTACAGTTAGAAGAAATCTCTATTTTCTAAACTCTTAATACTGGTAATTATTTTACCCAGAACTGCATGAGGAGAAAGTCTATTTGAAAAATAATAAGCTCTATATAGAGACCTTTGGCATCCCGGCCTTAGCGCAATATATTCTTAGTGGAGATGTATCTAAATGTATCTAATTAATTTTATTTTACCCTACTGACCCTCAAAATGGCTTGTGCATGTGGGAAAGCGCTGCGACTGAAAGAGTTTCTTTCAGAGCAGTGTCTGAAAAAAGCTGTTGTTTTCTTGACGTGCAATTATCGTTCTCTATAAAGTACGGCAACACGAAAGCAACACTGGCATGAAAAACACAAAACGAAAGCAATGAAAAACAAAAGTTTGTCTGCCGCACGACAAACGGTTCTTACTTTTACTTTTGATTTTATTMTTCTTCTTCTTTTTTGTTATTAAACTTTCAACTGACAATGACGACTAAATACTCTAATTTATGGATGCAGACAAGTACTTACTATATCTGCGGCTTGAGCTCTGCAGTGTATTACAACCGACAAAGCAGTTCTCCAGCGAAACGTTTTCAGTTGAAATGATAACAGACATTCCCACGTTTAAAATAGCACAACAACCTCCCACATACATGCGAGTAGGAGCAGTTGTGTTTACAACAGTGAAACTCGATGCAAGGCTCTCGAAGTGAAAAATATATTAAGGAGCATGAAAGCATTTACCCCAAAAATCACTTTGTATACCGTATACATGTATAGATGTACTATAGGTTCAATTCATTGCCAACTAGTATATCCAACAAATCATAATAAAACCGATGAATAGATCGCATTGAAGTTGGTGAATTTGTGGCAACACAAATTTCAGGGAGCTTTCATATTTTAGACCCTTTTTTGCAGCTTTCTTGCTTTTTTGACTGACTGAATTGAGACATGTCTTCATAATAATACAGATCGAACTATGGTGTCACTTTATTTATGGTTTGGTTAGCTTCAAAAGAGATTTTCCCGAGCAACCCAAAATTTCAATTGTCTGCAAAATGCTAATTTATGAATCGAGTTTCCATATGCTCTTAGCTCAGGCAGCCACTTGTGCTGGAGCTAAATTTTCGCTCGGAATTGATCAAGCGAAGCCACTGTGCCGAATCGCTTGGAGCAACACAACAACAAATACAATGTAACAGCACTCACGAGAGCATTACAACACGCAATCACATGCAATCCGAATGACTGAATGACACAGTGAAATTAAATGAAAAGCACACATCCCTCCAGCGGCACTCTTGCTTGGGAGCACCTCAAACGCGTCCCGTTATAATCAAATACCGACAAACAACGATATTAAAAATGTGTGAAATACTCACAAAAATACGAAAGTATTATAACACGCACACGAACATGCAGATGCGATGGCATGCATGTATTTTTAGCAGTCAGCAGTCAGCTGACAGCACAACAAAAGCCGTAACTAACAACAACAAGGGCGCTGGGGTAAATGACATGACAGAGCGTTTAAGGAATTTCAAAGCACACATATAAAACACCCAAAAAGTAAAATATTAGCACAAAGGTGAGGCGCAAGGCACTTGTCACCTCCGCTCGGCGCCAAAGCATTGCGGCTGAAGGCTTTGGGGTGTCTAAATCGTCCGTGAGCGCTGTGCTGCTGGCAGTGACGCTAATTGAAAAATCGATAGAAATCCTCGTATAAAAAGTAGTATATGGAACTTGGTAGGACTCGCAGCCCAAAAAGCCAACTAAAAAGGTTCAGCAGCCTCCATGCGTATATGTGGCTGTGTGCGTAGGTGGGTGAACGCTTTGCGACCGTCATCGCGGTCGTTATAATTTTCACCGTCAAATTGCTATAAATAAATCAGTGGCGTCTACTACAAAAAGTGGAAATTGCCATTTGCATGGCCACTAAGAGCGCGACGCGTACCGTTATCGCTGGTGCGCCCACCCGAAATTCAAGTGATGCCATCACGAACAGTTCTCACGGCTGAGCACACACATTTCCCGCTGTTACAGCAATTTAATTACGAATACTAAATGGGAGGAAATCAGAAATATAATAAACTCAACGTTTAAATTGAGTTGTAGCTGCAAATTACTGCAATCGATTTCCCATTAGGCGACGTTGTGCGACCGCCCATTCGCCGCAACCATTGACGCGCGCATTTTGGGCGCCCAAACCTAACTCCTTGGCATATGCACCTGATCACACATACGAGTACACCTACACACACACACACACGCGCACATACATACGCTCGTACCTGCTGGCACTATGCGGTCCAGAGCGCTCGCTCGAGGTGAATTGCTGGCCTGCCCGTGTAAGGGAAGAGGAAAAGCGCCCGAAATTCGGGTTGGTGCCTGATGCTAGTTCGGTCCTCTGCATTTCGTCACAGTTGAAATATTTCAAAATTAAATTAACTGTAGTTGTTACTGTACGGTACTCGTTGTACCGTTTTCCATTTGAATTGGCAAAATTGAAAGGAACTCAGTGCCCGTTTGTTTAATGTACACTGGAGGCAGTGGGGACATCGGGGAGCTCAATACCAATATGTTCAAGGTAATATTCTCCAAACAGTGAAAACGTCAATTTTAGGGCTGAGGAATCAGCGCCACACACCGTTAGCTACAGAAGTGCACAAAATGATGGCTCTATTCGATAGGGTTGCTAACACGTCGCTAACATTAAGGATAAAAAAAGAGTGAAATGCCGGAAAAACGTTTGCTGAGTTGCACATATCGAAAGTGGTACAAGCTTGAGTTAACGTTGAGGCGCTTTGAAAGGGCGACAGTATGCTGTTCACTCAAGTTACGAAGCCCATTTTTATACTCAACGGCAACCCTGTGATTTTGCCGCCAATTTACGTCATTACTCAAAGCTCAGTTGAGCGCAGTGCCGGAAGTTGAACGTCATTTCCGCAAAGGAAACTGTATTGGTTAAGAGCGCCTACCGTTCGCAGCAGAGGAAACAGAGGAAGAAGGCGACGAAAGTCGACTTAAGTCCATTACATTAGTGCCTGTGATAAGGTGAATTTAAAAATGTTTTGCTTAGAAAAAAGGCGAAAATAGAAAATTAAAAAAAAGACCAAACATAGGTAATCAACCTAAGAAAGTGCGCTCTCGTCACGAAGGGCACACGAAATGCCTACTTTGAATGCAGCCAAACAAATTGCATGCCGGTGCCGCTTGCCATTTGCCGGCTGCCGGACTCTTAATGGCGACAAGCTGCTACATTACGCGTGCCGTGCCAGTGAAATGTTGCGCGCCGGAAATTCCATCAGCTTCCGGATTAAAATAACAACTTTTTGACACACAACAGCCATGGACGCTGACGTTGAAGTGACTGTTGACTAATAAAAATAAGAGCAGAGCAGAGTAGAGAGTGTGTATCGATATGTACATGTGTGCCGTTGCACGCCATGTTATTTTATATAATTTTGTGTCGCGCCGATGACAGCAACTGTACGTCGAGCTGGTTGACTGGCTGACTGGCTGGCTGACTAAGCCCGATTCGCGTGTTGTTGCAGCATAGGTTTTTGCCGTTGCCGGCTGCTGCTGATGACGTTGACACTTTGTCAGCTTATATGGATCTCAGACATTCACGCTTTGTTGCTTTTTTGCGCGCAGCAAACAGACAAAGCGCCATTGGAAAAGCGCGTTCCAGAGACTGTGGGTGGTGTATGCCAAGACGAAGTGAGCTAGAATTTAAAATTCGGCACATAAAATGATCTAATCTCCTTGTGAACGTTTGGGGAGCAATATTCATTGAAATAATAATTAATTGTGACAACCTGGAGGCGTAAATTTTGCTTGTCCCATACAATTAGTTCCTAAAGAACATGGCCTGAATACAAAACCCACCTTCGATACGCATTATACGCTTTCCACTTGCGCTCGACTCTTAATGCTTGCGTGTTGAGTTACAATTTCAATAACTACTTTTCTGAAGCATGTTTAAAATACTTGGCACCTTTTCTGCGTTTTCGCACACTCGTCGGCGCACCGTCGTGCAGCTCGGGTCGCCACGCACCACTTCACGCACACTTGCGGAGTCAATTTGTTAGCCAACTGGCGTGAGTTGATGTGCGACGCGTTGCATGATTTGTATGTTTATGGGTCATGCAACATGTCAAGCACCTTAGAGCTCGCCATGCGCCACACTATACGCAATGCGCACACACTCAGCTGAACAACGGCAAAGCCACACGTGCCCCAAGTAGCGCATTTGCCGGCTCTCGAACGCCGTTTGGTCCCGCTGCAGTTCAGCGAACACCCGCCAATCCTGCGGCGGAGCTTGCAATTGTCACGGTGACAATGCAACAACCAAACAAAAAGCTGGCGGAATTGCAAAATTGGCAACGCGCGAAAGGCATGTGCTAATATGGACTTTTCCGTACCGATGCGGGCGTATGCGGAGCACGTTAGTTGACCACAAAGTTGACCTATGGAAATTGTTTTTAAATTGAACACATCGGGCGCGATGTATGTCTTGTTGGAGCTGGAAGCAATGACAACGCGTTGCTCTCTCTGTGTGGATGTGTGGAAAGTCATTTTTAGGAAATATCGTTTTGTTTAACTGCGCATTATGTAAATGGGTGTAAAGTGTGGGAAGCAGTTCAATGGTGTTTTTTGTTTACTGGATTTGCTGATGGGCGTTCAAAAAGTGAAATTTATGGCGATTTAATACAAAAAAAAATATATATATATATGTATATATATATATATATATGTATATACATACATATGTATGGGGGTTAAAAGAAGTATTGACCCGATACAACTCATTTGAAACATACTGACATATGACTGTCTTATGTAAAAAGACAACAGTAGGCAATGGGGTCTATTTATTCGACGGTTGTTGAACATTTTCGCTTCGATTTGAACAAATTTTGGCCATAAAGTTACATATTTCGCAGACACTTTTTGTCTCGCTATATAAATTGCTTCTTGATCTGTATACTAGACTTTCCAAAAAAAAATCAAAATTGTGTTATATGGTAAGTAGGCGTGGTTGTAGCCTGATTTTGCTCATTTTCACACTATAACATAGGAATATGAGAAAAATGTTATGTACCGAATTCGGTTGAAAACGTTCGACGAAGTGCCGAGATAAGTGATTTCATCTAAGGTGGGGCTATGCCATTGTCCAATTTTCACCCCGTAAAGTCTCATCATACTCATCTCAGAGGAAAACGTTAATGTCTGTAGTATTAGTTATTAATTTATCGCGCTTTTAGTACTTTCTAACAGTGCCGTTTTATTTACAGTGTCGGTAGGGATGCTTAGGGAATAGTGCCGTTATATGGCGAGTGGACGGAATTATCTCTAATTTTTACAGTGTTTCAGTGTTTTTACAGCGTTGCTTAAGAGATTTGTCCTGAGTGAATTTTATTGTTGTAATATTAGTGGTTTCGGATATATGTACATTAAACCTGTTAGAGGGGGGATCACGTCCACTTTTCAAAAATTTCAGCGCCCAGGTGCCACATGTCATTGCCAATTACTCTCTTACCGAGGCCCAACAAATTCATCCCACTTGCATTTTCTTAATTTAATGAGCATTAAGCGCGTATAGGCCGGTACAACAAATCGAAAACAGAGCAAAAAATCTTAAATGGCATCGTTAGGATATTTGGAGGTGAAAGGGAAAAGTGGGGAAGGAAGTAAAGCAAATGCGCATAAGAAGTATACCAAGAGGCAGTGACTTAGCTACATAACTTTCGCTGCCGCCTGCCTTCAAAGCACTCATAAGCTAGAAGCGGAAGAACAACACAGAAGTGGCAGCAAACAATGGCGAAAACGCGACTCCATGCGACAGAACAAATCGGCTTCTGTGCCTAACTGCGAACACAAACAAAGCCGGCTGTGCACTTCGGTGTTTTTGTGCTTCTTTTTCGTTTTTTGTTGAGGCCATTGTCGCTGTTCGGTGACTGTTGCTGTTGCTTTTGCTGTTGCTGTTGCTGTTGCTACAACCACCCACCACCAGCACATGTGGCATGGGATGATAACGAAAGTCCAACGAACGCAATGGCTGCAACAACTACAGCAATAACATTCGCATACGGCTGGCCAAAAAGCAAACATGCGGAAAACAAACCGAAACGATCAGAAACGAAAGGACTCCAACAAACAAACAGACGGGCGTACGAATATAAGACTCACTGAAGGCGAACGCAACAGCAGAGTCGCGTAAGAAACGTCGAAGCGACCGGACGAGTTTTGCCATAGTGCAGAGCATTCGTTGAGCGTCCAACAAGCGTTCGCATTTATTTTCGTAAAGTTGCCGAAGAAGAAGAAGAGGCAGCAGCACCAAGAGTTAAGTGAAATTTTTGTGAATGAAATCGAGCGAAATGCCTACCACAGTTGGAGCGCGCGTTGAGTCGCAGTGAAAGCGCCGAGTGTTGTCAAGTGAAAGTGCCGTTTGCTCAATACTCCGCGAGTCAAGTATACGCACTGTCGCACGCGTACTGAACGTGAACGCCATGGGCGCTTCTGTGATTGCTTGATTGTGTGGGCTCTGGGGCAGCTTAATGTGAGCCAATGGGCGCATAAAGGATCAAGTGAAGAGATAACGAAGGAAAGTGAAAATAAATAAACAAATAAATACGTGAAAACAGCTGTGCGGCTTAAGAGTGTGTGCGCGTAACGGTACATTTATATAGTTGACTGGTGTGGTTTGCGTGCCGCAGGTGCGGCGCGGTGATTGGTTTGTGGCGTCTGCATTTCAGTCGGCTTTTCCGCTTGATTCGCTGGATTACCAGCAAAGCCGCAACTGGCATGAGGTTCTTAAATTAATGAGCGCATATGCACCTAAAAACTTGGGCATTGCGACCGAGCGTCCACACGCACACTCAACGGAATTAGAGCTTAATACAATAACACTAATAATATTTGGTTCAGATTAAGCACACATGAGCGGCTCGAGCGGTTCGAGCGGTTTACCTAACGCAACCGAGCATCATCAGTCACAGCGCCCGAAGTGCCGGGCAAAAAGCGAAAGGATAATTTTCGAGTGTTAACCACAGCCGGAGGACATTTAACACATCAGCGACTTTTGGGTAAGTAAGGAGGCTGCCACAGGCGAATGCTCACCCAAACATCCCACTCAAACGCAAACAAAAGGCGCACGGCAGCAGCTCGCCCGCGTTTTTATTAGTGATCCTGCACATATTCTCCGAATTAAAATACATCGGCGTAAAAAAGATCTATACTACTCTTCCGCTGCCTTACTTAGTAGACTCGCATTCCACTTATATTGGCCGTTATGCCTGTGTTTCTGTGTTTTTATACCGTTAGCCTTTTTATTTTCATTCGTATCAACGGACAGTGTGGCATATTAGCGCGGTAAGGACAACGCAAGTGGCGGTGTGTTCCGGTGGGTATTTGATATGTTTGCGTATTCGGAGTGTACGGTTTATTAAGAGTGTGTGTCCGTCCGCAGTAGTGGCTAACGCTGATTAATGAGCTCCCTGGAGTAATGTGTTTGTATAAGCAGGAAGCTATTTGTAGGCGGAAGCAAAGCGAGCATTCTTGGAAAATTTTACAAATATTTTTTGAAAGATTCTTTAAAATCGAACAATTGAAGTAAAAATAAATATTATAGCAAGAAAGTGCAACAACAAATATTGTTAGCAGTATATTAGCTATGGAATAGTTAAGAATACCAAAAATATTTAAAATATTATTAAACAAATATCGATACAATATTTGGACGAAAGAGTGAATCGAAAATTTCTCTTAAATAAAAATAATAAAAAAGTAAAAATAATAATAATAAATGGTGTCAGATATGAATGTATGTAACTCCTCAAATTATTATGAAATATAATTGTTTTATATTCTCGAAACACTTAATGTGAAATTAAGAAATCTCTATTTGTACATTTTCCAGAGCACATCTCTAAGCACAGGTTCTTTCTGTAGATTATAGGCGCTTATGAATTTCGACTGATATTAATTTTAAAATATTTTTACACATAAAATGAACATTTTTTTCGAATTTATAAAAAAAAAATTATTTTTAAAATAATTATCAAAAAATACGAATAATTAGTGAGCTAAATTTGATTTAATAAACAATTTATCACTAAAAAGAAATTAAAAAAATTATATATTTTAATATTTAAATTTTTGGAAAATATAAAAACACAAATTATTTAAACAATAGTGGAAATTCGACTAAGGTGTTCACTAGTCGATAAATTAATTTTATTGTTTTAATAGAATATAGAAAAACAAATGTCTAATATAAAAAAAAAATTTGTAAAATTTTTTTATTTATTTCAAAAAATTCCATTCCACAATTTTTATACCCTGAATAGGTAATAAGTTAAATCACGAAGTTTGTAACACATATAAGCAGCTGCCGAAAACCCTATATATAGGGTTATATAGCATATATTCTCCTAAAACGCAAAACAACAAAAAATCGAAATTGAGTTTTTTATTGCTTAGGATTCACTACATCGTATGACATAAATGTAGCATACAATTTTCTATCACATATAACCAGTATATAACCAATTTATAACCAAAACTCGAATTAGGGTTCAATATGAGTGGTTTCTATTATATCGTTTTCTCTTCGCCTTTGAACTCATATTACCTCATTTTGCATTTTAATTGACGATAGACGTATATAATTTATTATCGTGGCGAGTAGAATCGATTTAACCATGTTCGGCTTGCTGTCGTCTTTATATATTATTAGTCTTAATTTTTTGATTTATGATATATCGACCTGAAATTTTGCACACATCGTGTTCTTTCCAGTGGAATGGTCAGTTTTTGAAACGACCGTTATCGGACCACTATAGCGTATAGCTACCATATAAACTGAAAGGTCGGAAACAAGTACTTGCATGGAATTTTTTTTTAATTTGGTATATTCATGAAATTTGGCTGGGTTATTTCCTTAAAGTAATAATTCAATATCTGAAGAAATTCTTTAGATCAGACCACTATAGCATATAGCCGCCATATGAAGGTATGTAAGGTATTATGAATCCAGTTCAGCCGAAGTTAATTTTTTTGTTGTTTTCAATATTTTTTATGACTCTATTATTGCTCTATATTTGTTTACATGCAACTTGCTACAAACTCACTACAAAATGTTATAAAACACTTCTTCAATCATTATGTCGTTTAACGAGCGTATATTAAGCTTATCCTCACTTAAGTCAAAAGTTCTTAAAATCATCAAAAAATTACACCAAATTGCAAGCCATCAAATCGATGTTTTCCCATTTTGTTACACTTGTACCACCACTTGTGGTTAACTTCAATTACTTTGTGTGCTATGCGCTAGTGGCGGAACAACTCTAATTTATAATCTTGTCATTTGTAACAGACGACGTTGCCGACAAGGCCATTATTTCCTCAACGACTTGTTGAACCCAGCACTGGAGCAGCGGACAAAGCGCAGAGATAACGTCGAAAAAGCAATTGGCAGATATGATAGCAGACGGACTGCCAAACGAAGATAGTGTGGCGTGTGGGGAATTACAGTTCAACAGCTGGCGACTGCCTACGCACGAGCGTGAGCGTGTTTTTGAATGATGTGGGCAAGGACTACTGAACATATATGCGAACATTGCGACAGATTTGCGTGTGACTTACTGACAAGTTGTTTGGGCGCGTCTGCATGCCTTCAGATTTCGCTTCGTTTTTATGTCTTCTAATTCTCTTGAAAGTATCAAAAGGCTATTTTATTACACAAGAGGAAGTGTATGTGTGATTGTGTGTTTTACATACGATTTCTTGATGGTTCGGTGACTTCGAGCAAACCCACACACATTTGTTGGCACTTAAATCCCAGAACTTATTTACTTTTCCTTGTTATGGGTTGGGTAAAAAATTGCTCCATATTTTTTCGCCGACTGACAGTTTCCTTCCGCACATTAGTCTAGGAATACAGACGTTGCGCTAAATGTTTAGTCGTCATTACTTACATGCCAGGCTGGGTGTCTGCGTGCGTGCTTGGTTTGAAGCTTTAGTCCTTTTGGTAATGAACAAGAGTACTTTTCTTTGAAAGTTGATTTTTCGTTTAAAAAGAAATAAAATAACAGCAACATGTTCAAATTTAGCCAATACTTTTAATAAGTGCGTGAAGCATTACTGAAAGGCTTCACTTTCCATAGATGGTCGAGCAAGCAAGTTAAATATATTTTGAAGCAAGTCAATTGGTTCTTATAATAAAAAAATACCTTCGCTGACTTAGAAACTCAATGGATCATATATACGTTCAATATTAACCTGATAAAATACCCAATACTACAGAACAACTAACCGATTGTTGCCACTTATAATACTTTAGCACCCTGTCAAAATTAAATCAGAAATTATGGAAATTTTTTTCTGATAAATTTCGCCTCGATATTCAAGTATTCTTTTAAATGCACACACCACAAAACAAACCACGAAAGGCGAGAATGTGTAACACGCTTCTGTCAAAAGATTTAGAAATATTAAGGCAGGGCATGCCTTAGCCCTTTAAACACTAAAAGCAGTTAAACTTTAATTAACAATAACTATTAAATTTCTTATAAAAATACATATAAACATAAATATAGTTTATTTTCCTAGTAACTTTTATATTATTTTAATAGCAAAACATACAAAAGACCATTTTATATCCCTCACAGAACTATCGCCAAAGTTACTACAAGGGAAAATACTTTGCTCATATGCGTGTATGTATGTATGTATATATGTGCCTTATTTGTAGCGCCTGCCCGTTGGGAAAGCTCAACTGCTTCTATAACTACTTTATACTTATGTGTAAGAGCTACAACAAAACATTTATTCACTAAGCTTTTAGACAGCTTAGCGCCGGCAGCAGCGCCGCATGTGAGAGTTCAGACGAGAGGCCCTGGCATGTCAGACCCTTTTAATGATAGGGTTCAGTATATCCTTTACTCCTCTACTAAATATTCCTCAACTGATCATATTCAATCCCAATGATTTTAGACTACAACAACAATAGCAAACACATTGTTTTTGAAAAGTGCTGCTTGTGGTTTGTATTCAAGATTACGAGGATTACGTGCTCCAATCGTATTTTATGCGAAGCAATTAAAAAATGCCACTCAAGCACCGTTGAGCAGAATTCTTTCGAATTCGAAGTTTACTTGAGTTAATTTTTGAACGCAAATATCATTAAAATTTTCATTAATGCCCATAACAACTGATACTCTAAAAGTCGGCACGTCACTATTTCCCATTTCCCCGCAGGGTTGCTATGCATACACCCCTACTATTGACAAGTCTAGCATCAATTTGAGTGTTAGTGCTCGCATTCCCTTCAGATTGTGAAATTCTTTTGTGCATTCTTATTTGACAAACTTTTTTAATGAGTTTCACTAGGGAGCACATTTGGTACTTCCTTATTTACGCAAACTCCCAGTAGCAGTTCGGCGCCCGTCGGCTGCACAAATGCCAGGCTCTTCCTGCGAGGCGTGTGTGTTGTAGAAAGGCGTGGTTGTTACTGTTATGTGCTAAGAATTACATTTGTTGCTAATTTTAGCATGTTTACTCTTGTAATTTCATAGGCTTGCTGGCATTGGACGGCAGTTAGGGTGTTTTTTTTTTTTGGCTTTTTTTCATTAACAGTGTAAATTTCCATGAACTGATGTGGAGCCGCAGCTAAGCCTACGCAAATAAGCAGCTGTAGTGGTGCAGCTCTTGTGCCTATGCTTCTTATTTTTATCCCACTTGCCTTTTGGCGTTTCCCTAATGCGCTAAGCACTCCTTCGGAGGCTTCTCAATGCTCTTGTCAGCTGTCTAATTGGAGTAACTGCAAATCTTCAATATTCTACGGCCAACTCAGCGAGTGTTTGTGCTGCTGTTGACACTCATTTGACTGTCTGGCTGCAGGCTGCAGGCTCCCCTTGCGATCCATTTCCTATTTAACAACTTTAGGACAGATTACTTGAACTTTGCGTGAACTCGAAGTCATTAGTTAAATAGATCCAACATAAGTTGCGAAAGAAGACGCCGCTCTAATACGACGCACTTGCAAAAGCTCCTCAACTTCATATTACTTCGAGCCTGCGTGTGTGTGGCTGTGTGCGTGTGTAGCTTCATAAAAAATGTAAGTGGATTGCAAACAAAAAACTAAAGCACGCGAAGTCTGCAAATATACGATAAGCATGGAAAGCTGAAAGGTTGGTCAGAAGAAGAAGAAGCGAAGCTGAAGCAAGTTGCAACTGTCATTACGTGTGCGCTCTGTGGCAGCATTTTAACCGCTCGAATACTCAATATCCTGCCTGGCTGCAGCGGGTTTGCTGATAGCTGGCTGAGCGCTTTTGTTGTTAACTGCTCGCTAACGGTAAGCTTTTGGTTGTTGGTTCGGACGCGCTGTCTCCAGTCCAAGTGGTGGATTATTGGGATGACTGTGTGCAGGCAAGAATGATTGAATGAATAACTGATACATGCCATGACACACGCACTGGGCGAGGCGGCATTTTCTCAACGGGCGAGCACTCATTTGACAAATTGACATAGTTATGTTGAAGTTTTATTTTACAACAGCGAGGAAATGATAATTTAACGATTTCTACTCATACATGCCTCATTTCGAGTTATATGCGAAGATAATATTTAATACATACTCGAATATATACGAATAATCTTTGTTACTTTTTGCGTTGAAAGTTGCGTTTTTCTTAGCTTGAACTGAAACTAGTTCAATTTGAAGCGATACTGAAACCAGCTGAGTTAGCATACGAATATGTTAGAATAATGCATTTGAGAAATCACGGAAGATCTAGATTTTCGGAAGGAATCTTCAATATATAGTTGTTGTAAGGGCTCTTTAAATCATTTTTTTATTATCAGTATTGATAGCTAGCCTTCAGTCAATCTATATCGAGTAATTTTTTGTTAACCACGCTCTACATGTACACCCGCTTGGCTTTGTGCTGGGTTAATTTTCAATTGCTTTGTATTTTTATATCTCATAAGCACTTTAAATACTCGTAAAATGTTCACGAGTTCGGAGCGTTGCTTATGTGTGCCATATTTCACTGGAGCGAATGTTCAACAGTATACTCAGCGGGCTTTAAAAGCGCTTTGCCACACGGGTGAAAGTGAATTTATGGCAGCGAAATACAACTGCGGAAACATATGCTTATTTATTTTGGCGTTATGCTCTTTACATAAACGTGGTTTCGCGTGAAAGTTACTTTTTATGAGAGTTATGAGCTCACTTTGTTTATTCAATGCGGGAGAAGTGCGCGCAACAATTTCATTGCACTTTAAGTTGTAGCATTATTATTGTTTTCAATTGATAGATGGAAAAATTTCATCAAGAATGTCTCTGACTAAACCTAATCTTAGTATTTATCTTCGTATTTTTCACAAATGTTTTCTGATTTTTGTTCAACAGAGTTTTAATTAATATTGTTATCGTTTAAGAATCACTTTTCAGCGATTTCTTTCTTTATTTTTAAATTGTTTCAAATATCTCACAGTTCTGTCTCTCATTCTTTCTCTTTGAACCAGTTTAACTGAGAATTTTTCATGAATTCTTTCGACTTTCAATTTACATAGTGCATGCCACCATTTTGCAAGCACAATTAAATATATGATTTTTTATGTAAGTGTGAAATGTATTGGACGCCAAGTTGTATGAGCAACATTTAATTGTGCAAAAGGCTTTGAGCTGTGCAAAATCATGCGGGCTCATAGAACTTTTTAAATATTTTTGCTTATTTTACATACAATTTATTCACTATTTTATTTTACGTAGTATTTGTTGTATGGGTGAATCAGTCATAGAGGTTAAACTACTTATAATTTTAATATTAATATATCGGCTTAAGGGGGTATTCTAGTCTAGAAATTTGAAAAAATCGATTTTTTTCATAATTCAATAGTTTTGATATTCAAAAATATCTCCCTAAAAGGATTTTTCAAATCGCAAATTATTTTCAAAGTTGTAGCCATTTTAGTGACGTGGCAACTGGACCGGTTGAGCGAACTATGTATCTATCTATCAATTAAGAAAACTTAACGTAAAACTTTAAACGCGTTTTTCTCAAAACTCCTTTTTTTATGCGATTTATTTGAAATTTGGCATGAATACTCATTAAATATATCTCTATCACTAGAAGCAACAAAAAATAAAAAATTTTAAATTTAAAATATTTAAAAAAAAAAATCGACAAAATTGAAAAATTAGTGAAAAAATCGACCTTTTTTTTTTTTTGAGTAACCCATTTTATGGAAAAATGTTTTGCTACTTCATGACATAGCGACATTGGTCCTCATTAAGAATCTGCCATTGTTTTATTATTCAGATGACGACAAGGGTAGAAATCATGGCGATGAGGACACGGCCTCTTTCCTTCAAGAACGCATAACTCGATGAAAAAAAATTTAAAATTTATTTTGTGTACTCTTCAAAGTTTAATAAATAAATGATAAAAATACTGATAGTAAAAATATCTAGTGCTTCTTTTATATTAATTGTTGAAAAAAGCTCGAAATTCGAGCCTCTAGCCTAGAATACCCCCTTAATGAATGGAAAATTGTGATTGCAGGTGGCAAAAAGAGCAAAATAGCTAAACTAATAATCAAGTTGAGGATCAAATTAAATTGATCCGAAAAGTAGTCATTCATGTATAAAGAGAAAACACTAAAAGGGCTCCGCCTGTAGTTGAAATATTCGTTAAAATTATTTGCACACATTTACATATTGAATTTAATATTATACATTGTGACAAAAAAGGACCCCGGAATAGTAAATAAAACGCAAAACCTTTAATTATGCATCAATATTTATATTGTTGCCCTCAAAATAATCCCCTTATACTATACTTATGATTACTTATACGATTTTTCTAGTCCTCGAAACATCTTTCATAAGTAATTTTGTAATGGCCTTCAGCTTAAGCGAATTTTCTTTTCTCTCTTCGATCGACTGACAACGGATTCCACGGAGAGTCAATTTCGGTTTGGGTAATAAGAAAAAATCTCACGAATCCAAATTTCTTTAAATTCGGTCACAATCGTGGTTCGATGCGATGGTGCATTATCATTGCGTAGAAACAAAGAATTGTGCTTTCACAATTCTGGCCGTTTTCGACGTATATTCTTATGCAAATGCCTCCTTGGTTTTTGAGCGACTTTGTCGTGGTTTTCAGTTGGTTTTTTCCTTTCATACCAATAATTGTTGACTTTTTTACATGTCAAACTCATAAGCCCACATCTCATCTTCAGATATAATGCTCTCTATGCAAGTAGCGTCGGAACTCGCACGAACATGCAGGTCCAAAGAGATTTATTTACGGTACTCTGTTAGAAAAAAATTTTGCTTTATTGAGATGAGTCGAGCACGTTTCATACCCAAAATATTCACCAAAATCTAGCCATCCCTCTAACACTTACCTGACGATTTTTAAGCACCATATCCTTCACATTTCCTAATATTTTTCTGTTGAAGAGGTTTACGGTCGTCCAGAACGAGGCATGTCTTCATAGATCTCTCGATCGTTTTTGAAAGCTGTGTACCATTCGAAGGCTTGAGCATTTAATAAAACTCCTTTTTCTCACATTCTCAATGGTTCTGAGCATAATTTTTTTCTTTTTTCTTCTTTGTTCGATATTTTTATTAATTGTAAACATCGCAACACTCTACTGAGGTGAGCAGCAGCTGAATGAAAACTGGTTGATATTTGGCATAGTAATTAAGAATGTTCCTACCAACTTAGAAAAATACAAAAAACAAAAATTTAAATATCATTTACGCTGGGAAATTAAATGACAATTTCCGGGTACTTTTTTTTGTCATAATAATTTTTTTTTATCTTGGTAGTCGGAAAAGTATTTTCGTGTTTTGTCTATGTATAGATGTCGTTGCGGCCGTAGTGTTGGAAAGGTGAGATTTTAAGCCTCATTTAAAAAGCTATTTAAAAATGAGAGAAAGTAAGGAGTAAGTAAGGCGTTATTTTGAATTTTTTTTTATAAAAAAGGGAGGAATGCCACGCCACCTACCAATGAAATTTGTGAAGTTTACAGAGTCGATGCTCTATCAGTTCGTGTGCCGACAATGGTTCGCTCGCTTCCGTTCTGGAAATCTCGATTTTTGCTGATGAAAGTTTTGCACAAAATGACAAAAAGTGGTAGAGCAATATGTTCCATTTCATTTTCGACTACAAAATATATAAACTTTTACAGCGCGACAATAAATGTGCTGAGTGATTGAGCCACAACTGTAATTATTAATAACAATTAATGGCTTGTTGGATATTTCGGCCAATTTAATTTTTACCAATACTTTTTTAATTAACAATATAGCATCCATTTTCGTCCATTTGCAAATTTTTAAATAAACTTTTGAAGTATCACGGCATAAATTGAACACAATTCCTCGCTAACATGAGTGCAAAAAGCGACTCGCTTAGCTGTATTTGTGAGTTTATCAAAACTTCGGCTTCACTCGGCCATTGTGTGAACGCAATTTAAAGTTTGTAACAGTACATAAGTTTAAATATCGCAATTCGAGCGCTTACTCTTCTTTTTTGGCAGTCAAAAACAAGTGTTTGCATTTATTTATGAATGTTCACGCAAAAACAAAAACAATATGTGCTAGAATTTCTTGAAAAAATATTGACCAAACAAATATTGAACGATTTCATTTGAATTTTGTGCTTTGCCATCAACAAAACATTTTATTTGAATACACCGTGGCGCTCTATTAAATGCCATTTCGGCATCGCAAACTGACCACAAAGTTCAGTTGTATGCGTGTGGCATGCACAGCTTGCCGGCAGCCAAAAACAAAGCAGCCCAAACTTAATTCATGGCAAATAGTGTGTAGCAATAAATGAAAAAGTTACGCAGTGAATAAAGTTTGTTGTTGTTATTGTTTGAAAAACTTCCCTCCGCGTTTGCAAACTAACTGGCTCACTGACTGGCTGTCAAAGTTTGCAACTGCATTAAAACAAATGCTTCATTGTTGCACCAAACAAGCAACCCAAATGACAAAACGCGGAAGGAAGAACCTGAGCATTAGTGGATTATTGAATTCCTTTCGAGTGATTACGCCCAACTGAAGCAACCGAGTGTTATCTGCGTTTGCCTTAACTCTGCGCTCTTAAAAGAGAAACTGCACAATTCCTCTTGTGTACTTACTAAAAAATCTCATTTGTGTGTGTGTGTGTGTGTGCCCTAGTGTGCATTTGAAATAAAGCGGAAAGAAGGAGGTTTTAATGATCGTAAGAAAGGAAAATTTTAAGAAATTCTTGTAATCAAAATGTAAATATATTTGTCGGAAAGAAGAAGATGAGCGCAAAGCGATCCAGCGAAGGTAATGAATAAAGATGAGGGTTTTGTGGAGCTCGTTTATATTCTGAAGCATGGAAAATTCACAAGGGCGCAGCGGAAGACATAGATACCACAGCCACATCATTTGCGGGTGTGTGGTCTCCTGGGCAGCGCAGGTATGCTTCGGCTTCGGCGGCTGGGTAGAAGACATCAGGTTATTGCTCGCACTTGTGGCAATGCGTACTTCGTAATACACAGCCATCCACTTAGTTGAAAGCAGTTTGATCCACATTTGCTTTTCCATGTGCTCATTTACACACACACGCACACCCACACTTCTGGGTCAGCACTGCATCGGCGCTGGTGCAAATGCGGATGACATGCGGAGCTTTGTTTCTGTTCGAGCACGCAATGGTCTTTGGTTTGTAATGCTATTTACAATTTCTGCTTTCGAATAGCAGGGACACAAGCTAACGGTTTGCAGTGTGGCAAATATTTGCGGAGAAATTTCTTTTCCATTTCCTCATTTCCTCAAATTTCAATTTCCTACTGACGTTTGTCGTTTGCCATCGCATTAAATACGTTTGCATATCATTTGCAAGCCACACACATGTACAGCAATGTGTGGAAAAAGTGCAGCGTATAGATAGTATAGATATATACATTGGGTAATCGAAAAAGTCTTTTTGTATTTTGCCAATAGATATGTTGCAGTCGTATATCTCCAGTGCTACTAATCACATTGTGTCATACCATACAGTTTTGGAAAGGTGAGATTTTAAGCTTTACTTAACCAAACAAAAAACAAAAGAATTAAATTCGAGGAGGTTGGAAAAATAAGTTACAACTCTTCCAAAATTAGTGAAAATAATGAAGAAATTCGCTATATAGTATTTTGAAATTTTTGTATAAAAAAGGGAAAAATGCCACGCAAGCCACCAATGAAATTTGTGAAGTTTACGGAGACGATGTTGTATCAGTTCGTGTAGAACAGCAATGGTTCGCTCGATTTCGTTCTGGAAATTTCGATGTGAAAGATGCACCTCACTCTGGTCGACCTTTCGTTGACAAAGTCGATGAAATTATGGAGGAATGGTTGGGAACCATTTAAAAAAGGCTGGCTACAAAAGGAAGCTCGATGCTTGGGTACCACATGAATTGTCTGTGAAAAATTGTATGGACCGAATTAATATCTGCGATTCTTAAAACAAATAAAATAGAACCATTTCTGAAGCGAATGGTAACAGGTGGTAGGAGTAAGGAGTGGATCAATTACGACAATAATGTGCGAAAAAAATCATGGTCCAAGCATGGTGAAACTCAAAAAATGGTCGCAAAGCCAGTATTGAAGTCTCGAAGGGTTATGCTGAGTGTTTGGTTTGATTGGAAAGGAGTCATCCACTATGAGCTACTCAAGCAATCGAAAAAAGCGCCCAGAACTGACCAACATTAAGGGCATAGTTTTCCATTAGGACAACGCTAGACCACACACGTCTTTGAGGACTCGTCAAAAACTAGGGGAGCTTGGATGGGAAGTTTTGATGCATCCACCATAGAGCCCTGATCTTGCACCATTGGAATATCATTTGTATCGGCCAATGCAGAACTCCCTTAATGGAGTAAAGTCGGCTTCAAGAAAAGTCGATGAAAATCGCAGTCGCAGTTTATCGGCGAGAAACCAGAAAAGTTTTCCGCTGATAGAATAATGTTTCTAGCGGAAAAATGGCAAAAACTGGTCTACCAAAATGGTACATATTTGCTTCATTAAAGTTCATTATAAATATAGAAAAATGAATTGAAGTGTGATTAAAAATACGAAAAGAGTGTTTCGACTACCCAATATAATGAGGTTATCTGATTAAAGGCAAGATGAATGATGTGAGAAATATGTACTTCTTTATTAAATGACCTGAAGAAAACATTGTTGAAGTTTTGAAGCATTACAAGATGTAATAAGTGTTTATAAATAAATACTAGGTTCGAAGAACAAGGGAAACAGTACGTTAGCGGTTAGGTGGATTTGAAAATTGTATTTTTCAAATATTTTTTAAACACTATGATATGTCTAGAATATTTAACCAAAGTTTCAAGTCAATCGCAATGAAAGTGTAGGAGATAGAACCTTGAGAGAGCGACCCGTTAAGATAGACCGGTCGGCTACTTCAACCTTTAGTCGTGTATTTTCCAAATATCGTTTTCAAAGTCGGTGGTTATGATTTCTCAGAAACTAGTGGAGTGAACTTATTTAAGGCTTTCAATGTTCTTCCAAACAGATGACCTTGTGATTGTTGGAAGGATTCTGTCATATTGCAAGTAATTTTTTAAGGTAATTTGTGGTAAAAATTTGATTTAAAATTATGCTTTGTTTGCAGCTGTGCCAAAAACTAATTTCCAAATCTTTCGATAAATCATCTACCAACCGATGATTTTAGCTTTGTTTGGTTTGAGACGAGGCTCTCCTCTGTAATGCCGACCACCGCGAGGGAGCATTTTTGAGCGGTGCTTCCGGAAACCAGCTTGGAAAGCTATTTCTAAATATATTTGTTAATTTTCCCAAAGTATTTATTTCTACGCAACATTTTGTAAAAATATTTTGTGTCGTCATTATGCTCGCCACTGCATTTCCAATACCTAACTTTATAAATTCATCCACATATTCTTATGCGCATACGAGATTCCATGTCGTTGCGCTATTATGTTGCATGGCTAGGCGCCGCAAAGGACATGTACAACTCTCCCACTGCTGTGCCCCGCCACTTCGTGTTGCAACTGGAATCCGCACTTTTAATGTATGTAGCATATAATATACGTGTGCGAGTGTGTGGATGTGAGCATTTTCGAGCACAGGTTTGTTTTGTTGCCACATGAAGTGGCATGGAGTGCATATTGCTGCCGCTTTGTTTAGTCGTACTTACAATGGTTGAGCATGTTGCATCCATAGTTGCATGTAAATTCACCAAGTTAGCGCCCACACATGTGCGCCGCCATAAGAACAGTTACACTTTTGCTTTTATTTGATTTCACATTTGCAACGACAAGTATTTCGTTATGTATTTGCATTGTTGATTTGTATATTGTGCGCGCGCTGTTGGTGTGCGCCTCAGTGTTGGTGGTTTTCTAGTTCTCCTCCAACTTCAGCTTTCCTTCGATACTTTTTATAACATTTCACTTGCAACACGTTTGTTTGTAATGAAGAAAGTGCTTTCATAGTATTGTTTTTTTACTTTCTACTTGTAGTCTCGATCGTACTAACAACCTGGTAGAGAGGAAAGTAGAACAAACACCCTAACGGGTTGACTGGATACATAAAAAAGCGTAAGAAAAAACGTTTGCGACTAGAAAGCGGAAGGCGGAAGACATCCACTGAGCAGCTTGAACAGAATCTTGAGCGCAACAGACACGCCTTGTGATTGGCAAAGGCAACACCTGCCCCAATAAATTCAAGTAAAGCATAGCTTTAGCAGAGTCATAAGCATAGACCACGCGTGGATTCGTTGAACTCATCCGAACGCACCGACAACAGTGGCTGCAGCGGTTCCAATTCAGCGCAGGTTTCCGCCCGCAAGCGGGGAACGTATTATCACTGCCCTTATTATCCGCCACATCTTTGCCACTTGAAGCGATAGCAGCTGCGAATATATCCTTTGAGCGCGCCACATTGCATCAAAAAAAGAGCAGCGCGCGCGGTATCCTCTGATATTCCACGAACTATTCTCTGCTCGCACTGCGCACCACCAAAAGGCAACGCACGTTCTACAAATAAGCTTTGCGGCTAACGCGCTCGAGCTTCCGCCTCACTGCGCCGCGCCACCAGGTACACTAAGCAACGCGCACGCACTACGTACAACGAATTGGGTCGACGTGTCGGCATGGTGCGCGACATCTTTCTATATATTCTTTTAATTGTTTTATTTTGCCTGATTTTCATGGCGCAATTGCTGGTGAACGTTTACGCCTTTCAACGACAGCCGCCCACCACGAAGTCAGATCGCGCCGATATTAGTTTTGTATAAGCTTGCCGCAGAACGTGACACATGAGTTGCGCGGAGGTCGCGCGATTGAAGAGCAAGACGACAGAGGCGCTAACGCGCGGTCAATGGGCACAAACTGACCACAAGAAAGTGTTTAAACCACTGAGAGTGCTGTTGCGCTGGTGTATGCACAAAAACAAAAGAACAAATCCGCGTTGCAACGTTTCGCTTAATCAGGCCGACAATCAGGTCGCGCGCTGAAGCCATCTCTGTAAGTGCGCAGAATGTCGGATTACGGCGGCGTCGGCGGCCACAGCGGAATGACTGTGTGGATTAATTATGGCACAAGTGTATCCTGCAGCAAAGTCACGGTTTCAATTAAATGTCAGCACAACAAAGAGAAGTGGGCACTTCGCTTGGATAAGAGCTGTGACGCGACGCGTTGCAAGCGCCGGTGAGGAGGCAGCACGAAAATGCGGAACTTGAGCTAATTAAGATTTACGGGAAACAGAAAAAATTAACTAAAAAGCAACAGTAAATGTAAAATGACAGAGAGAACGACGAGCAACGACTAATGAAAAACAAAACAAAACTACGAAGTTAAACGAATTTCAGCGCGATGACATTAAATGCATAAATTCATGAAGTGTAAACAAATAAAACCACAAATGACATTCCGGAAACTATAAATATTAATTAAAAAGCGAAAATAAACAGCGCAACCTAAATTTAAAACAAAAGTTGCCAGATTTCGAGGAAAAAAAAAAACAAAAGAAAACCCATGTAATTGCGTTGGCTGCAGAATAATTTACGGAAATTTTTAATTGAAATACACACAAACGAAAAAACAGCGAAATTTTGCAGCGGAGGCAGTTCGCAGACAGTTTTAGTCCCTAACGTTCGCTTTAAAGAAACTTCAGCGTGACAAGGCGCTTTGGTCTGATGTAAATAAAAATAACGCAATGTTGATGAAGGTCACAAAAGGAGCTTAGTAGAACATCTGGTGATGCCAGAAGAAGGTTTTTAGGGAAGGAAGCAGTCGTATGCATGTATATTTGAGGATTTAAGATTTTTTGGATTACATATACATATGTACATATAAACTTTATAATATTCATAGTGAACTATGTTTCCTAATTATTTTCATATTTTGTGTAAGGTTGCGATTACGTATGACAATATTCAGTTTTTTGCGAAAAGTGGCTAAAATATTTAAAATTTTTCAAAAATGTTGAAAAAACTCTTTCCTTCTAAGTGTCCCAAGTAATAATGTGTTTGAAGGAAAAATTAAAAGCAGAGTGATGTGAAAATGAAAACGAATATTAAGCTAAATATGAAAGCTAGAAAAGCTCTACGAATTTGACTGCTATTTTTTATCATGCGTTTTTGTTCAAAGGCATATTTGTTAGTAATAAGTTTCATATGTTTTTACTTTTATTGATACAATATTTAATTCTACTTAATAACTTGACCTAAATAAGAGACGCTCTGCAAGCTTTGACATACGCATAGATATTAGTTAATACATATTTTAAGAACGATGCATTTACCATGATAAAGACACTGTACGAAGCAGAAGAGAAATTATCAGCAATTCTTCCATAGTAGTCAGGAAATATATGAAATATGTAGAATTAAGATATGGAAGGAAAAAGAATTTTCTGATGCAGTTGTGTAAAAGTATAAAATGCAAGAAAATTCTAACGAACCAAATAAAATACAGAAGTATGTAAAATATATTTAAGCATGTACATATTATATTTGTGTTTTGCGTTTGCAGCGCTCAGCCGATTGATGCCAAGTGCGTGCTTCGCTACTTGTTTGCATATTTCGTTTATCATCAACTCTCCCATTTGCTATGTAAATAAAATCACTAAGGCGGTTTGCATAATTTTTATGGCAAGCGTGTGATTTACTTGAATATAAATATGCGTGTGGTTGTAGCCGAGGAATGATTTACGATGTACTAGTGGAAGCGTTGCTTAGTCCCCGTTTGGACCAGTGCCAGTTATTGACATTATATTGTGAGCGCGATGAGCCTGAAGACTAAAACAAGTTCTTAAAAAGGTCGGAGAAACATAAGTATCAACTTCCTGCTACACTGGTGGAAAGCAGTTTAGCATTCACAAGCCATTCGAATTGCCGTAAATAACTAGTTATTGGTAAATAATCGAATCTTGGCTGCAACAAGATAGTGGTCCGAGTCGATGTTAGGACCTCGGAGCGCACGCACATCTAAAACACTGGAGACGTGTCTTTCGACTATCACAACATGATCGATCTGGTTGGTGGTTTTTCGATCCGAAGACAGCCAGGTACCTTGATCTATCTTCTTTTGCTGGAATGTAGTATTACAGATAACTATATTTCGGGCCCTGGCGAAGTCGATCAGCCTCAACCCACCGACCGTAGTGCCAAAGATACCTTCTTTTCCCACCCAGGCGTTAAAGTCGCCAAGCACGATTTTGACATCGTGGCGTGGGCAGCTCTGATAAGTGCATTCCAAGCACTCATAAAAGGCATCTTTTGTCACATCGTCCTTCTCTTCGGTCGAGGCGTGGGCGCAAATCAGCGATATGTTGAAGAACCTCGCTTTGATGCGGATTGTGGTTAGACGTTCATTCACCGGAGTGAATGATAGTACTCGGCGACGGAGCCTCTCTCCCACCACGAATCTCACACCAAACTTGCGCTCCTTTATATGGCAACTGTAGTAAATGCCACATGGACCTACTCGTCTCTGTCCTTGTCTCGTCCATCGCATTTTTTGGACGGCGGTGATGTCAGCCTTTATTTTCATGAGGACATCAACCAGCAGGGCACCTTCCCAATTAAGGGACCGGACATTCCAGGTGCATGCCCTCAAATCATAGTCCGAGGCTTGTTGTTTCCTTTCATTGGGGGTGGTTTTTTTTATGTGGCGGGTCCCGAACCCTATATAGGGGACCGTCTCACTTTAGCTCGCCTTCAGACGGAAGTTCTTAGGCCTCTGGGTAGCCTTAGAACATCCGGTAACATACTTGGTCAACGACCGGAAGTCGTGAGCTGCTTGAGTCATATGTAAAAGAATCGTTTCTGGCCACTCCCAAGTGAATGGCGATCAGCGAACTTTCCTCACTTGCGTGAACTTCTACACATGACTCCATCCTTAGGTTAGTTATTGATAAAGAACTAGTTTCTTTTTAGGGTCTGCTACTCAATTCTACAAGGTCTTGTTTTCTGAGCGTATTAAGAGAATTTCGTTTGCAAGTCCGCCAAGCGCAAATATTTAATTTTAAGCATATAAATAAATCATCTGAGTCATTAAAATTATTTTGCAAGTAGCAGAGTGAAACCAGCAGCGGCAACATAATGAGCATTGGCAGCAGCTGCTAAAAACAAGCTTATCTTCAACTCATTTGCATCATCGTACACCCTAACTACGGCTGCCACGACAAAGGCATAAGCAGATAAGCAGGAATATTAGCGGCATCTCCTGTGGCAACTTCATTTCATCAAAGCACGGACACATATAAACAGACGTGCATAAGTGTCTGTTTTGTACTTGCAAAGCAACCGATGCTCTTGACGCACTTTACACAAGATTCTGTAAGCGATAGTTTTCTATAATTTTCGTACTCACATACAAACAAGCAGGAGCACACACACGTACATACATATATACATATTTAAAGCAGCTCAAAAGTAGTCAATATTTCAGTAAATTTAGAGGACTCGCTTGTGCTAATTTCGTTTTCGACTGATAATAATAACGCTGTCTCCTTGCTGAGTGACTCTAACTGCTCATTTTGCGCTCATTTTCCAAAGTCATTTGCTTCCAACTCGCTCATACAAATATGTTAATGAGTTTGAGCTCATAATTGTGTATGGCGATTTTGTAATTAACCGTTACAAGTAATTATTTTAACTATTTTCAAATTATGTAAATTGAAATTACAAACAAATACATTTGTATATGTGTATGTATGTGCGCGATAAGTACGGGAGTGTGTTTGTATGTGCTCGACGTGGGTGTTGGTAATCGAGAAAGCTTTGCAAACTGTTTGTTTAAGTAACTTATAATCAAGTAAATAGTTTGCAAACAAAAGCTCAACATCTAGCAATACACTAACACACAGAGGCATATTTAAATGTTGCGGCATGCTTTGTTATGATTACGCTGCCAACTTGATTCGATGAAACTTTTCTAATAAAATTTTGCAGTTACTCCGTAATTTGGCTACGTTTCTTTATAATAGGGTTGCAACTTGATTTGAAAAGTGTTAATTGTATTTTGTTTCAAAAATAATTTTGTTGCGTGGACACGTTTAGATATTATAAAAGTGTCGGCTAAGTTTTATAATTAATATGTGTTATAAATATTATTTTTCTTTTACAGAAATTAATAATTTCCAATGTACAAGTACTTTTATAATTTTTATGAATTAGCCAAATAGGCTTATAAGCGTATATAGGATTCTCCAAAAGCCATAGAGAGGGAGAGTAGAGATAGGGAAGAAAAAAAGTTAGGAAAGAATGTGGGGAAATAAATATAGGGAGAGAAGAGAAGATGGAAGAAAGAGAGTTTTTGACCAACATTTTTTTATAAATTGCCAAGTGTTTTCTTATCTTCTTATTTTTTTATATTTTTCTTTTTTTTATACCTACGTTCTTATTCCGTACAAAGATATTTCCTTTCTCTGTCGTTATTCCATTTGTTTCCTCTTCTTTGTTCCAAAATAAAAATACTTGCATGAGAATAAATACTTGTACGAACACTATGATAAAACTGAAAATTATGAAAAAAATATTTTACATTTTACATTTTATTTTTTATTTTTAAATATTGAAACTCTCAAATTAACAAAGGGTTGGTATACGGTTTCAGATGCTACTTTTAAAGACTACTTTCAGAGAACTCAATCAAAATTAAGCAAATGGTTGAGATAAACATTGAAACAACAACTCTAAACAAGACAAATACCGATCCAGCAAGCACAGTTTTTTAAAAGCAACGAATTTATTCACCAAATAATGATTATAACGGTAATTTGCATGTTAACCAACATAAATGTTTTGAAATAGAGATGCCACGTGCAGTCCATAAATGTAATCAAAAATTTCCCCTCGATTCGTTGCGCTGTGCATATCAAAATAACGGAACTTTTAATGCAAATCAAACATTTGGAGCAAAATCAAGACTTTACGAACAATATTAGTTCAAACGATTGAACGTTTGGGTATTTCGTGTACTATCCGTAAGCATAAATAACATTAATTATAAGGAGCAATAAGAAAATGCGGAAATTCGCACAAAACACCAAGACCGAGCATGTAAGCAGCAATAAGCACTAAGTATGGTAATTAGTAAGTTTCCGAACAATATTGAACAATAATAGTTTTAGTATTCAACTCAATATTTCTTAAAATAATGTAGTTTTACAAACATATAGAGAAATGTACACATGAATGTCAGCAAACGTATGTCCGATGTGTGTTCGATTGCGCTTCAGCAGTTGAAGCAAACTTACGCTCACATTTTGAATTATTCTCTCAGCAGCGAGTGAAAAACGAAAACGAGTATTGATTTCCAGAAATGTATGTAGTTAGTAACATAAAAGTTATAAACTGTGTTTCGCAATTATAACGCAAATATTGTAATTATCAAGTAATCAAGTAAACCAATTAAAATTGTGCGAATAATAATAAAGATGGAAATTTATCACAAGTTTGACTTAATTTTTTAATATTGTTCAGAGGTGTGCTTGTGTAAGTTACAAAGTGTTTTTAATTTGATAATTGTTTTTTGTGTTAAAAGAAGGAAATGTTTTAAAAATATTTTTCGAAAAATTCAATGAAATTGAAATGCTCCTAAATTACTATAGTAATTAATGAACACCAGATATGATTACAATATTTTTTGAGAACACCTAATTATGGTCGTTCACTCAGCAATTTCGGTGGATGAGCACAGCTGATCTTATTGAGTATTTTTCGCAGCCAACAGCTGATATAGTACGGCCAGCTCGTAGCTCTACCAAGCGTACTGTGGGATAGATTAAAGCCCACCGTCAACCAATTTGGTTGGAACTTACAGTGTTGCTTTAGGCCTGAAAAATTAACATCTGACCAGGTTCACCATGCGTGAAGTCTTGGAAAAGATGATCGACACACACAACCTTTTCGTCGGTTTTAAAGTCACCTTCGGCAGCATGAAAAGGAAATGCCTCTATGCCGCTATGTCTGAACTTGGTATCCCACAAAACTCTTAGTGAATGAGGCAATGATGAAATATCTCCTGTCATCAAACAAACAGTCCTTGGACTTGCGACCTGGCTCTTACGCCACTGTTGACGGTCATAACTTTGAAGTAATATACAATTTTGTCTGTCTTTTAGCCAGCTTTAACACCAACCAAGCAACCAAAGGTGCTACCTCTGACTGAGTAGGTAATTGAGAAGTAAATTCCTCTATCGACGAACAAAAACCAAACTCTACAAGTCACTTACATCTGGTGAGCCAAGTTATGAATTTTCGAAAGCAAGAAGGTTCTGTTCGTTCGATGAAACGATGAGCTGTACGATATATACGAGGACATTCACATAGTTCAGCGAATTGAGAGACAGCGGCCACGCGAAAATTATGTGACAGATTGCTGAATGATTAAATTTGCCTAACGTGACCATCCACAGCACATGAAACGTCTAGGATTAATTTCGAAGCTGGACATAAGGGAAACTCATGCTCTTGCAAACCGAAATATTCTTCGTTGCATTAACGGCTGTGATTTGCTTATCAAACCTCAAAGAAGTGACGAAGTGAGAAAAGTGGATTGTTTACAAAAATGTAAATCGAAGAGATCATAGTCGAAAAATGATGAACCAGCTCAAACCACTTCTAAGACTGATAGTCACCAAAAAAGGCAATACCACGAGTTATGCTGAAGTGTATTGTCAACAGCTGGACAAATTGAGATGAACTCAAACAGAAGAGGCCAGAATTGATCATTAGAAAAGGTGATTATATACATTTCGGGTGGAAGAATATTCAGCTCAAATCAGAACGTCAAAACTCCGCTTAAAGAGTTAGCTGTAAGCATCAAACATTTTAGGAGCATGGAATCAATCTCTTGCCCGAAAGTTTACCTCTATTAGATCAAAATACAGAATACATAATTTCATAAAATATTTTGCACAATAAATAATCGTGTTTAAATTGCTTTAAAAAAGATATTATTTAGTGAGCATTTCTATAAATAACCACCAAAATTTGAAGTGGCAAAAGGATTATTTGGTTTTGGGTGTGAAACCATGGAGATGGTGCGATTTACTCGGAATTTATTTTTCTTAAAAATTATTTCTCGCGCATTTCTTTCTTACAGTTAGAGTCTGAATCGTTAGAACTACACTCATAAGAAATGGAAAATTTTTGAAATAAAAATTTCAAGACACTCTTCAAATCGTAAAAATCGAATTGCTTTCAAATTTCCATATACATATATGTATGTATTGCAATCAATTTTGTAGTCACATTGTTCGACAACTAAACATTAAACTGACAAATTTCCGAATAATTATATTTTAATAGTATTATGAGGTGATAGACAGGTGCTAAACGAAAAGCCTCATCCCTTCTTTACACTTTTGTGCATTCGACTACATATTGTTTCGCAAGCAAGATGCGACAGCTGCCCAGCATTGGCTCGGTTCCAAGTGCAAGACGCATTTCCTGCTAAATGCCAAATGCCAACCAACTTTGTAGAGGACAAACAAGCGCAAAGAGGAAATGAAAACAATAAGAAAACATAACAGCTTCACAGTATGAATTAATAACAACAAAGTGGCTGGCATGTGGACCATACACGAGCGTTGTATTTAAAGATGTTAAGTAGTTTGTTTGGCTTTCATGTCCTTGCCCAACTTTAAGTACTCTTTTGTGCTTTGTGCAGTTTGATGTGGCTTTTGTTGTTAAAAAACACGAGCATAAAAATAAATTACAAATAAAAATTGAAGATAAGTTCTTATGAGCAACCATGACATATTCTTTCTAATGGAAGGTGTCTAGGTTGCTTAACAGAATAGTCTCAACTGAAAAATTAATAGACCTTTTAGCAGCGAAATTCCAAAAAGTTTTTAAATTTTTCTCCTATGTGAATGTTCGTCCATAAATCCTTATAATTTAGGAGTTAATCAGTGATTATCATATAGTAGTGAGTTAAACCAGAAAGCGGCTGTTTAAGGATCTAAGTCAGCAAAAATTCGTTTTTGCTTAGAAATTCCTTGATTGTCAGCTCCAAATTATTGCCAGTTCAAAAGTAATCGCTATTTCAGCATTCTGTCTAAACAAACTTTACCAAACACAACTACAAACATGTGTCCTTTTCACCTTATTATCCCGTTTAGTCCGGAAAAAGCATGATTATGAATTGCGGTTTGCTGTTGTCAGATTGAATCTGATTAAACTGACTAACCGCAATACATTCGTGAGCAGTTGCTAAGCTTTGGCAATTTGTTGCGTCAGCAAGTATGCGGCACTATTAACGGTAATAGCTGGTGTATACCGTTTTGTCTTCCAAATTGCATACATAAAACTATTAATATGAATATTGTTTATATTTATGGCTTTTAGGGAAATTAATATGGGTGTGCATGTGCTTAAATCCTTTCTAAATGCACATGTTGCGTGTTAAGAATAAATTATGACATGTCAGCAAATGCATGCATAGACTTGGAGGTAATTTGTTAGCATCAGTGATATCCACATGGCTGTCAGCCACAAAGGGTCGACAAGCTACAATGGCAGCACAGCGAAGTGGGACTAGGAATTATATAAGTGGTAGGTTTATATCACAGTTCGAGAGGTTTATTGGTAGGCGATTTTAAATAATGTTTGTGGGTGAAATTAGGAAGTTTATGAATTATAAGAATGGTGGAAATAATTTTTCAAAAATTAATTTAGAATATTTGTTTTTGGAGCGATTGCCAACTGTTAACAACTGGATCAAAGTTAAACTTAAGTTACATCACAAAGTATTTATTACTTCATGAGAGCGTAAAACACAATGCACAAAACTGCTTAGAGTTCCGCGTATTTATCCATGAAACAAATGCCTGACCCACGACAAATATATAAGTCCAAGGAAAAAACGCCAACAATGCTGACATATATACATAAATATATACGAATTGATTTGCTATTTGCTTTAAATATTTTCGTTTTCCGTATTTTTGGCTTTCGGCATGTGAAATTTCCTTGACGCTTTGTCGCGTATCGAATTGATACAACGCATTTCAATCAAGTTCTATGCCAAAGTCGTGTCCTTGTCAAATTAAGTGTCTATGCCCAAACACATGTATGGATGTGTGTCTGTATGTGTACAGAATATAAGCGAACACTCGGCCTAAAATACACGCATACATCCAAACACTTATGTATATATACAACAAAGTACGGGCGTTTTGTACATTTGTGTGCTTGAAGATGTGTGCGCGCACATACACATACATACATAGTCTATATATGCTAATGGCCGCTGCCCTAATGTCCCACACTCAGCGATCACAACACAAATGCGATAAGTTAGAAATTTCACAGACATCTTTTGAGCAAAAAAAAATACAAAAGTAAAAGAGTTGCGCTAATTAGTTGAGGCAAACGTGCATGAAATTCAAATTCCAATTTTTTATGAGTTTCTGCTACCCCGAACGCTACCCACTTTAAAGGCTGCTCAAAATGGGAAAAGTAATAAATACATATAAATATGTTCGCTGAACTCCAGAGTTTCGATGCGTGCGAATTTCAACAATTTTTTCTCGCATGCGTGAAATTTTTTCTCCACAGATTTCGTCAGCTTATTTTGAATAGCGCTGTACAATTTCAGTTTGTCGCACAAACATTTATTTATACACCTGCAGCGTTACATACATACCTTTATATATGTATGTATGTGTGGTGGGCTGTATTGGAGCAGAAAAATGAGCAGAATAACAAAAGTGCGATTCAAAACGTCCTTCACCTTTTGTTTATATTTATGCATTACAAAATTAAAATTTGTCGCGTCGCCGCTCCGCTAGCCCACAATGGCGACGCGATGATTGCGCGCAGGTATTTACAGGTGTCTATTTTTAAAATCTCAAATAAAAGTGAAATAATGTACAAAAAGTCGACAGCAAACACAGACTCATGCATAATTTTTTACAATTTTCTGCTGAGAAGTTTGAGAAAAAGTTGTGGAAGAGCGCAGAAGTTACTGTTTTGTAGCAAAAAACAAAAAAAATAAAAATAAAAAAATAATGAGCGGCCTCTTGCCTGAGCGATGGAGGCATAGAGAGAGATTTTTTTCCCAAGCCAATACGAAGAGCGCCAGGAATGAACAGCGCCTTACTCATGCTCATTAGACTGCTCTCCCCAGCTTTGTGTTTGCTTTTGACTTTTCCTGCTGTTCTACTTTTTCAGACAGTGCTTGTTTCAGTTGATTTGTTTCTCTATCACCCTGCCTCTTCCGTCTTACTGCGCGTGGATCCTCATTCTTCCAAATATCTCGTTTCCTCTTACCTCCGATCCACCTTCGCCAGCCATCCCCAGTGGGCTTTGTGGCAGCAACTGCGCAGCTTTTCGTTCAATAGTGTAACGCCGTAGCGGCGAATTGCTGGCAGGCTGCCAAAACGCTATACTTGGAGATCATCGGGAAAATTGCTGAATTTCTGCCAGAAATTATTTATAACTCATGCATTTGCTTACTCGTTTGCGCACATGGCCGCCAAAGCGAAAATAGCAAATATAGTTGGCTTTTTCAGTGGCGAACATGCGGCGCACACACACTAACACGCGCGCACGCATCAGCGCTGCGATCGTTCATACATACACACACAAACATGTGTAGCGGAACAATAGCAGCCATGTCATAGTGTGTGTGTGTGTGTGTGTTTATTTGTGAAAATGTTGCGAATTTTTAGATTAAAAAAATAGGAAAAACGCCTTTTGTTGAAGAGTTCAAGAAATGCCCCGTCGGCATTGTCTATAATGAGTTTTCGCAGCCTGCCTGCAATCCGCTTTTTAATTTCAATAATTTTGCAAACACTTTTGCGAACCGTTTCAATTCAGCAGCTGTCAGAAATTGACAACTGTGAGTCTTTAAGTCCAACATTAGCGCAATGGCACTGTGTGTTTATATAAGAAAATGTCTATTTATGTGTGTGCACTGCCGGTTTATAAAGAAAGATCCAATATTTTGATGGATACTCGTCATAAAATTGATTGCTGTTTACTCACAATACCATATAACTGTATATATGGAAGTACATAATGGCAGATACATATATACATATACACACTTCATATACATATATATGCACATGTACATATGTATGTGAATTGACTATAACTGTATTGCTGCCAATTAGAGATTTATAACTCTCAGCATTTAGCAGTTTGCCATTCTATTTATATGTTTATGTGAAGAAAGATATACTCATATATACACCAGTTATACATATGTCTTTGTATATGTGTGGGTGGTGTATGCGAGTTTCCGTGCACTTGTCAGTATGTGGTCCATATTGCAGATGACTCATGGCTTTATGTACATTTATTTGTATTATTATAAAAATTAATATTTTCGTTTGCCAATTGAATTGCCAAGGACAGCTGTTGCGGTTTGTTCTTAGAATTGCCATTGATGTATATCTATCGATCTATTTCACATAAAAATGTATTTTAAGTGCTTTGGCTGCTGTTTTTATGTAATAAATAATAAATAACTGTAAATGCAAAATTTTTGGAATCCACAAAATGTTATTATTACTGTATATATTTCTTTCGGAGTAAATTTTTCATTTTACTTACTACTGAGATGGTTTTAAGCTGTTTTGTAAACATACCTGAAATGGAAGAACATAATATTTTTATTAGGAAATTAATTTAATTTTAGCTACAATTTTTAAATACAGTCAAATATAAACTTTGATTTAACTTTTCAGTAATTATGCATATATTAGACTCCTAATTAATAGTTTAAAAATATTTTTAATAACTAAACTATATAATATAAATACTTTTTTGGGAATAAAAATAGTGGGAACCATTCGTCGAATTATTATTTTTCTTGTTTGTATGAATGTCAGTGACATATGTGCCAAATGTCAGATCAAAATAATCATTAATGTCTAATATACGCTTGTGTTTCTGAAGTGCATTCGGCGATTTTTACGACGAGTGAAATTATTCAATAGAGAAGTTTTGTATGCGGAATCAAATTTCTGTGGCTGAAACGTTCAGAACGTTGAAAAATGTCTTCGGTGATAATTATTTGACGCAAGCAAGAATTATTTGATTGCTTTTGATTGATACAAATTATTCAAAGAAGATCGAGAACGCGTTGCAGACGAAACACGTCTAGGTCGGCCGTCAACATCAACTGATAACGTTAATAAAATGAATTGACGATTAATAGTCAGAGATCTTACTGATATCGTTGGAACATCGAAAAGATTAGTGAAAACCATTTTGAAAGATTATTTCAGCCTAAGTGAAAGTACGATTGCTTCCAAAATCACTGAATTTAAAAAATAAAAACAGCGTCGCGCTAACGTCTCTGAAATAATGCTTTCCGATTAGCAGGGTATCGCGAAACGTATTATTACTGGTGGTGAGTCCTACTTAGATCTACACTTACGACGCGGAAACGGAAGATCAATCGGCCGAATATCTTGGCAAAGGTGAGCCGAAGCCGTAAAAATCACGTCAAAAATCAATGTTATGTTGACAGTTTTCTTCGATTATCGAGGTGTGGTGCACTCTAAATTCCTACCGACTGGCCAACTGTAACAGGGATTGTACTCCTGTTGTATTGTTTCTTCCTGAGTTTTTCGTAAAATTTTCAAAAAAATGTTCGCAGTATTCAGCTGATTTCGTTTCGTGTGACTTTTGGCTCAAACGACCGCTCCGGGAAAACCGTTTTCAGTCAACTGAAGACAATGAATTTTAAAATTATGAAAGAAGTCTTACTATTTTTTGCTCATAGTAGTAAAATTATATTGAGAAGTTTAACTACGTAGTTTATTTTTAAACATAAATTAATATGCAGTTATTGCAGTTATTGTATAGCTGCCAATTTGAAAAAGGCTGCCTCGGGAAAAACGTGTTTAATGATAAACTAAGGAGATTGAACTTAGCTTCAACCAGCTTCGGATTTCTCAGCTGAGTAGCTAGGGCAGAACAGTTTAAGAGATAGCAAATTTTGCACGAACAATTCTTATTTCGATCTTCGGAATTCAGAAAAATTAATATACAAAACAGAGAAGGTATTGAAATTTTGAAGTTGATATATAATATGTAGTACTACATACATTAAATGCTTGAAAGTCGCTAATTGAATAACTTCTAAAGGGTAAGCATGTATTTTGGTCAGAAAGAGCAAGAGTACAAGAAAATATCTTATCACCGATTGCATCGGCGACAGAATACCCTTCATAAAAATAAGAAGTTTCCATATAAAGACCTGATTTTGAACGTTCAGCTTGTTTTGCAACTATATTATATGGTTGTCCGCTCTATAAAATTTGCTTGTTTATTGTACCAATGCCTTGGATAATTGGATCTATGCTAAATTTGGTGAGGATATGCTGTCAAACAAAAAGCTTTTCATACATGCATTAGGCTTTGATTATTCAGTTTGAGAAAAAATTTCAGAACAATATATCTTATATTATATATTCGTATGTACATACTTGCATTTTATAGGGTTTCGACTCTTATTTCTTGGTATTAAAAACTTTTCTATTTATTTATATTTTGAGGCAAACATACCATGAAGCGTTCAGGATATAAACATAAATACTATGACATCTTCACATATAAAAATAAATTACCTTAATAGAAATACTACGTTCTGAATGAACGAAAATTTAACATATTTATACTTTATCATAAACTTTTTTTTATCGAAAATTTTTCTTCGCTCACCTAAGCTTTCGTATTCAGTTTCGCACTCGGTTGCATAGAGTAGCTGTTCTTTTGCTCAATTTTGACAAAAACAAGTTGTAATTATGGGAACACCTGAAAGCTGCTTTTACCCATCGAAAACAACACGAGCTTTCTGACCTTTTTTAAATATAGAAAAGTGCATTAAAATCGAGAGTGGTGAGTATCATAAAATAATTTATAAATATGCACTTGGACATCCTGAAGTGATGATCGTACTTTTCAACTTTTTTCGGTGCCTTGCCTCTGAATGATTGAAATGGGCATCAAACAAGGTCCGTGGTGTGCGCCAACACATGCTTTCAGTTTATGTAGTATGTATAATAAGTGACATTTGGGGGTGATCTCTTAATTCTTAATTGGACTTTGAATAATTTAGCAATGAAAGCTTTCGCTGATTTTCCATCATGTCAAATAATGTCAAACGAAAATCACAAACCAATGTCACTGCTATTCACGAACGCCACAGAAGCGGAAGCACACAGCACCGCAGCATACTCGCATGTACCGTTAACTGCATATATGATTATGCCAGCGAGTGTGAGCCTTCGTGTGTGTGTTTGTGCTTATGAGAGGTAGCCTCCTTCTAATAGGAGAATAAATTCAATTTAAACGGATTCTAATTGTAGCCGCAATGTGGTTGCTGCCACCGCCACTAACACATGTGTGGATGTATGTATGTCGAATGTGTGTTTTGCTGAATTACATTTGCACCCACAATTCTTTTATTTATTACCGGAGTGATATTCCGGGGAAGCAGCGCAAAGTGCCCTTTTAATTGCGATGGCGGCACACAATGGCATTTATGCAAACACATAAGCACAGCCACATATGCGAAGGCTTCCATGCATATGTGTGCATATGGATGCAAATATTCAAGCTAGGCACACACATTTGCAGTGAACGGCTGCTCATTTTAATTTAAAGATAAAATAGCACCGAAATGACTTTTAACAAAAGCGCCGTTAACTGTGAGTGAAAGGGAAAAAACGAACGAAACAACGAAGAGCGTATTGTTTAACACGAGTAGCAGGAACCGCTGAATGGCACAAAAACAGGTAGGACCTAATGAATGAGCAGCGACAGCAGTCATGACTTTGGCTTTGGTTTGCTCAAACTTTATTATGTGGGCGAATGGAAATGCTGTGGTAGAACACGGCATTTTCACTAGGCTGGGACGACTTATGTGGAAATAAAGTTTTGGATGATAATGTGTTTCAACTTGTTTACAAAATTTTCCTTCAGGTAAGCCGTGATCCCAGCAGATTTTTTTATAAAAGTTTTTAGAAAACTTATCATTTAACCTTAAATTATATTTTGAGAACAATTTTGTAGTGAGTCTTTACAATGTGTGTACACCAAGTCAGTTCTTATTGCATGATTTTTCAAAATGATCGGTTCCGTCTATTAATTTATTACCATTTTGTGTGGTTGTTTATCTCCTGCAAGTACATGTGAATCAATGCAAACTTTTATTACAAGTAAAATGTAGATCACATGTAGATATAGATAGAATAGTTGCTGTTGTGTCGTTGCGCAAAAATGGAAGTTGGCATGTGAAACCTACATTTCTTAATTAAAATCAACTTTTGCTCTTTCCTTATCAAATAATGAGATTGTGTACATTTTCGAATAATTTCCGATAAAAGCTTTACAACCTACTATTATGTACTACTTGATAAATATTGCGATTTTAGTAAGGTGACAACCGAAGCGAACATATTTTTTCGTAGACAACTTTTTTATTGGCGATTTTTATCACAGAAAATAATGTAAAAAGTAGCTTGCTTGAAATTTTGTGTTTTAATGTATTCACGTCTACAGAATCGTTGAAAATGTTGTAGAAGTGCTTTGGCAAGTTTAGTTTATCAGAATCACAAGTATTTACGTGGAAGAAAAGCATTCAGTGAAAGTCGTGAAGTCATCAAAAATATGCCTCGCTTAAAGAAACACAGCTTGAAAATCGTCCATATTGACAACAGGAAGATAGATGAGAATCGCAATATGTCTTAAGTTAGAGATCTTCAACGAATAGATATCGCAAAAGAGACGCTGAACAGCGTAGCTGAGGGGTCCACCTTCACTAAAACAGCTGACAAGATGTTGGATTGTCATTATGACGTAGAAACAGTTCAACAATCAAGCGAATGGGGATCTATTGAGTGTCAATAGATTTCGTTGCAGTCATATATCTCCAGTGATAGCAATCACATTGTGTCATACCACATTTAAACACAAAAAATTAAATCCGAGGAATCTAAAAAGAAGATATAGCTGTTCAAAAATGAGTGAAAATAATGAAGAAGTTCGCCATATTTGAAAATTTTTGCATAAAAAAGGGAAGAATGCCATGCAAGCCACCAATGAAGTTTGTGAAGTTTACGGAGACGATGCTGTATAAGTTCGTGTAGCACAACAATGGTTCGCTCGCTTCCGTTCTGGAAATTTCGAAATTTCCATTTACACTGATGAAATAATGGCTGGCAAAAACTGGCCGGCCAAAATGTTAGATATTTGGTCCTTTATTTATTTATTAGTATAAATATAAAAAAAATTGATTGGAGTTTGATTATAAATACGAAAAGTCTTTTTCGATGTCCATTTTTTGGCAAGTTTGATTGATGCTAAACAATAAACAAACAGTATTTCAGAAGGGAACACACATTTTGATAATAGATGAACTGAAAATATATATGAACACATCAATACTGAGCTCTCTTTGCGGCTTGATCCTCTTTCTCTGCCTGGGTCGTTACTACAGGTTTAACCGCTTTGAGTTCAATCACTAAAGTGAGGAATGCAGTATATTTATTATCTATGGTATAATATATTGGAGTCTATACCCTATATACATTTGGGCGAATAGCAAAGGGTCACAACTCCAATAAGCACAAAAAAGCTCTAGTTGTGTACACCAGAGCGGTTTATGGCTCTTACTACAACAAAAGCATTAAAGTATTATAATTATGAATTTTAGATAATTGGACATCTGCAACTGACTTAACACTTAAGACATATTCATTTACTACGAAACCACGTCCATTTTCAGCAAATTATATTGAGAAATTATTAAACCTCTCACATTTGCATTAGTCTGTCAATGAACCTTTGTTTCATGCCCTGAAGCTATAAAGTTCTTCGTATGCTTCGCTTTGGCAAACTAAAACAACACCACATGGAGTGACCGACTCTTTCTCGTAGCATATGGGTTATGCCCCGAAGAAGCTTTCAATGTCAATGAACGTAATTTATGCGGTGACATGCAGCAAATTAAATATCGACCAGCAAAAAAGGGATACAGTTAAGCAATATACTATATACCATACATATATGTATAACTGCTAAGGACACCTTCAAGTGTTGCAATTCGATTGTGTTACTCCATTGTTTGCTCGCCAGTGGACTTGTGGTGTGTTTGTCAGCAAGAGAATAACAGCTGAGACAATCAAACACGTGTGTGTGTGGGCGCTCGAGTGTGTGAGTGCTTAGTAGGTGAGTTGGGTGCTTCAAAGTCGGAACAGGGGCGGGGTTCTCTGAATGTGTCAAATGTTGCACAAAGCAATGAAAGTGAAAGGATTCAACTAAGTGCTGGTCTTTTGAGCAAAGATAAGAAGACAAACAAGAAAATCAAAAAAAAAAAGCAAATATGTATTTGAGAACTATCCTGGGCCACAGCCAGCACACAAGCACACACATATCTACTTGATATCTAGAAGTGGAATTTAAAGTGAGCCATGCTTGCAGATAGCTCAATATGTGGTCAACTGTAGCTATCAATACACGTATTGGTGCCATATAATATAATACACTCGTATATGTCGAATCATTATTTACATAAAAAGGCTTATGTGTTTTGTGCAGTCTCTTTGTTGGGAGCAAAGCATAGAAACTCACTGACCTAGAAATTTTCGCTCTCCACGCGCTCGTTCAGTTTTATGTGTTTCTCAACTTAGGATATATATATATATACCCTTGTATGTGTGTAGTTTAATAGATTAACTTGTGACCACTATAACTGTCGCTATTGTCGTCTAAACGGTTAACCTTGTACTTGTGGCAAATAAAGGATTCGCCTTGCTGAGCTCCAAGTGATATGTTCTATTTGAGTGCTTCACATTCATCTAAGGGCATACAATTTATATGTATTAGGGTGTATTTCACAAAAAAAAATTTTAGATTTTTTTTTTTCATGCGGCCCTTAAAGTTAAAATTTTTCCCTAAAACACATTATCCAACGAAAAAAAGCGCTTTCATTAAATTTAAGTCGTGCTAAATTATATTTTGTATTTTGTTTTCATGTATGCCCATAACATACGTTTTCCTAATACGCTTTCCTTAAATTTAAGTCGTGCTAAATTATATTTTGTTTTCATGTATGCCGCTAACATACGTATATTTTCTCATTTTTTGCTTAAAGCACGTAAACTTACAATTTTGAAAAAAAAATTTTCTTATACACAATTTTTTGCTCTACAAAAATAGGTTATGAGCCCCTGCCTGCAAGGTTATGACTCCAGCAGGAGTCAGCTTGAGATCATTACATTTTAAGCAACGACATATATTAAGGCGCATTTTTGTCGAATTTTTTTCATAAAAACATTTCTGAGTATTCATACAAGGGTTTTATAAATTCTCTGTTACGCATACGTCGTGGTGGACTGTATATACAGTACATTTGAAGCGTAACTTTAATTCCATGTAACTTTTTAAAGAATGATTTTTTGGAAAAAATGATATGGATAATGATTATGACCTGTTTAAGAGCGTTAAATTTTGTATTATAATATTGTTAAAAAATAAGGTTTCAAAAAAATCAACCGGGGAATATACATATATGTAGAACAATTATGGTGAGTAGTAAAACATATGCGCATGCTAATATCGTTAAAAACTGGTTGTAGCACATTATCAACTGGGTTTCTCCAGACTCAGCAAAAGAAAGTATAATATATGCACATACATACTTACATACGTATAGTAAATAAAGAGCATACTCCAACTCTTCAGTTAAAACTTAATTTGTATTAATTAAAAGTTCTACAAAGAAATGCAAGTGGCGTTTACTACGTCCCTTCTTTTTGCTAGTTATGTGCACTGACGTCTTAAAGCACTTTCAACGGCCATATTGGCATGTATGTATGTATGTACATATGTGTTTCCAAACCATGTAGTGTGTGGTTAAAATTCATTTAGCTTAACGGTTTTACACAAGTGATGACAGTGTAACTTCGGCAATGACTTCAGCTTTGCGAACGGTTTGCGGTTGCCTGGTACTTGAAACTTGACTTACAGTTATAACGGATAGTATGTTACATATCTAAGTGATAAGTGTAGGCAGCGATGTCGAGTGGGTATTCGAATAAGTACACAAATTTTAGTACTTGAAAGCGCAGCCAGTGAAATTTGTCACTGAATTTGGTCCAGTAGCAATAATAAAGCAAAAGCTTTGAGGCAAAACCCAACTTTATTCATCAAGTTGCTTCTTTTAAGAAGCATTGAAGACTTTTCATGTAAAAACGTTGTTTTTGTTTAGATTTTGAATGCCGCGATATATTATTTAATTAATACTTTAAAATCATAGTATTTGCAATATTTTCTTTCTTCGTATTCAAATTTTACGCACGATTCATGCCATTAAAGTGTGACTTCAATTTCCGTTGCTGTTGCGTCACATCGCCGACGTAATGCTGTAGTTGTTGCTGAGAATGGACATGTGTGGCATACACGTGGCAAGTAGCGGCCGCTAAGCTGGCAACGACAGCGAAGCAAAAGTGCAGAAATTTCGAAAGGCGATAAGAAGCAGAATGAGCTGCAAATAAGCTGATGGAAAGGATAAAATGCCATCAATCAAGGACCAAACTGTGAGAACGGAGACGAGTCCGCACATCTGCCAGCGCTTGAGTGACGGTGGGCACTCAGACTGTCATCACAAATAAAATAGGCAAAAACAACGCCCAAGTGTAAATAGTGAAGTATGCTAATTTCTATCGAAAGTTTATGCGCCAGTGCCAAGAGCTTGTTTTTCGCATACATTTTGTATGCTTTTCCAATTCATTTATTCTACTTAATATTTGTCTAACTTTTGCTTATTTTTTGCTTCCAATTTATTATTTTCAAACAACTTTCCTCAGGCATTATTGTTTGGACGCGGCAATTTTTCAAAAGTTATAATTTACATGTGCGTGTGTGTGTGTGTGTGTGTGTGTGAGGTATGTGTATTTATTAGGCGCTGTCAGTATGTCATAGCAGAGAAGCTACTCGTATTGACATTTTGTTGTGGGCGTGTGAAAAGCGTCTGATTATTGGTGATAAATTCCAAGTGCCTCGAGTAATAATTGTTTGGCAAAAACACTCACTCCCATACACATGCACATAAGTCCAACCAAATTCACACATACAACCGCGCGTACAGGAAAGAAAAATGACTTTCGAAGTGCTGAAGAATTCCAATGCTCATTACGAATACATTTTTTTATGTCTATGTATGAGCGTGTGAATATATGTGTATTCAGTCGAATTTGTTCGTGCTGCCAATTCTGCGGCCTTTATTGCTGTCATTCAACGAATTGGCTGCTGTCCACTTAAGCGATTTTTATGAAGCATAAAATTCGCTTTTAACTGCCTGCGCCTTTCCATCGAGCGTTTTCTTCTCTTTATTGCATTTTCAACAATTCAATTTAAACACTTTTATTTATTTACTTTTCAACTCAAATTCATCAAATTATACTTGTGCAATTATGCTAATTCAGCCGCGATGCTGTGACTTTGTGCCGTTCTCCTCGTATCTCGCTTGCAACAAGTGCGCGTACACACATACTACAACATTCTGTTGCATGTTGGGACGTTGTTGGGTAACGAAGCTATTGCAATTCGCTTACACAAGTATTTCGCATTGGACATGAAGTGGCAACCAAGGAGGACGAATCAATAATAAATGGACAGTAGCTGAGACGTAATTTTATTGCTGTAAATGAAAGTATGTGCTGGCGGTGCAAAATGAAGGAATAAAGCGAATGTAGCGAAAAGAGAAAATTAATAAAAAGTGGAAGATATAATTGGTTTAACATTTACATTTTTATATTCACATCTCGTAACATTTCTTTCTAGGTATGAAACCGCAATAGAAATTAAAGCTTACATTCGAAGTTCATTATTGCAGCATACACTGAATTTTGGTCCAGAGGAAACGAACATAGATATTTTCCCAAGTTCACTCATAAGCTCCGATTCAGGGAAATAGACTATAATAATTTTATAGATTGAATACTCGTATTACAAGTAGAACACCAAGAAGAAGGCGAAGAAGATGCTCTCAAAGCGTTGTGAGTTTCGTGACTAAAGCTTTGGTTTATGAGCTGAGATAAAACTATGACGTGATAAATTTATTTTAAAACTTGTATTCCTTAGATTTTCAGACCTTTTTGTTTTTTTTTGCCACAAACGAAGGTAACGGTTTTTGAGTGCGAGATTTTATATGAGATCGTCAAAATGTGATATTTTAAATGAGAACGAATTAATTTTATTTTCGAGCAAAAAAACTTTAAATAAAAACATAAAATTTAAGCAAAAGAAAACATTAAAAGAAAGAATATAATTCGAAATATTTTATTGCTCAAAGTGATAAAACTGTACATTGGGGAATTCATTTGGTTCGAGGGCTAATATACTGGTCGCGTATGTTTTCAAAAAGAATATTTCTATTTATCATTTAAAATATACGACTGTTCTATGTATATTATGCGCTATTTCGATATTGCTGAAGAAATTCTAAATAAAGCTGCTTCATACAATTCGAGTTTGCTGTGCTCCTTTTTCAAATATTACTCTTAGCGCCCAATGCAACATTTTTATTTTGCTCAAAAAAAGTTCAAAATTCTAGTATGTCAACATGCTAAATAAATATTTAATTATACCAAATTAAAATATAAGTACAGAATGTAAAAAAAATTAATAAATAATAAATATTAATTATAATATTTAATAATAATATTTTATAATGATATTTTTTTTATTAAAAAATAAAAGTAAAAATTTATTAAATATAATCTTTTGATTTTAACGATTTTTTTTATTAAAAAATTTAAAATTTTTGTTAGAAATAAACTTTCTTTTTTGAAAGATATTCAGTATTATATTATTGGATATTTTATATTACATGAAATCAAATATTTTTTCAAAGTATTCCTAAAATTAACCACTTTTCCATTATTCGATCCGGCACAGCATAGCAAAAAGGAGAAACGACTGGCGCTCTGTAATTAACTCGTCTATAACCACGTAAGCGGTGTCTACGCCAGTATAGAAGAAGAATCCGGTAATTATGATTAAATTTTCACATTTAATTTTCCTTCGATTTTGGGCATTAGAAATTTGAATATTATATTTAGTAAAATTTTTTAAGATAAAAAATAAAAAAAAATATTAATTTTAAATTGTTACTCAATTCTCTTCTCAAAGGTTACGGGCACTGTAGCGAGCATAAAATCATGTACAGATTTACTTTTTTTTCCTGATTGAAATTTACCAAAATTACCTATATTCACTAATGAAACAGTTATCAAGTCTAAATATTTGATTTTTTTTTTTTTTTTGGCATTTCTAATTTCCAAACAAGTTGTTAATCTATATGAGAATATTTATAGAAATACGTCGGGAAATTTGAAAATATTGAGTCCTTCCAAAAATAATACTATATTTCAAGTCAAACTTTTTTTAATAAACTGACACCAAAACAATACAAAAGCTAATCTGAAAATTTGAAGCTTATCGCATAAAAATTGTTAAAGTTGTTTGTCTCGCTAAGTGGAAAAGTGAGAGGAAAATGCGTTTAAGGTTTCACATAAAATTATAGCTAAGTCAGAGGTTTGCTTACTATATACACTTAAAGTCGTTTTAACAGATTTTTCTCGCCACAAATCAACTTTTAACTTATATTTATTAAAACAATTTTTTTAAAATTTGGTCAAACCCCTTAAGGGGTCAGTAGGGTAATCTTTAAAAAAAAATTTTTTCAGTAGGGTAATCTTTTAAAAAAATTTTTGTTTTGCATTTTACCCTTATACTCTTACAATTAATGTGGAAACCCACTTTACCATTTGAAGGTTTCGAAAAAGGCCCATAAATAATAATACCGTTCGACGTTTGGAGCGCTCGGACCTGGCGTTTTAAACGCGTTTTTCTCAAAATACACTTTTTTAAACTGGCGGACATGATTCCGGTCGAAATACTCAACTTTGTTTAATTTTTTTTTTTTAAATGTTCACTACACTCCTAGATTCATTATTTTTTATCATTTATTGACAATGTTATGACAAACTTTATGTAAAAAAACATGGGAAAATATTAAAAAAAAAACGTTAATTACTTTTTTATTTATCAATTTTTTTATTTATTTCATGATTCTAGTAGGGACGATAACCATTCACGTACTTTTTAAGAATATTTGGGTTTTTGTGTTTCAGATGATCAAAACATAAGAAATCGTGTCCGCTAGTGAAAAAACGCATCTCATTCACACAGCCATTTCTCCGACAGATGTCATCAAAAAATTCGAAAAAAATTGTTTATGCACTCCGCGATATACCTCATGATATGTGAAAAAAGTTCTATTGTAGAATAAAAATTTCTATGAAAAAATAAAATGTCGAAAAAAAAACAGGCCAGACTACGCTACTGTCCCCTTAATGAATTTTTACAGCCCGTAACATAATCAATAATATAAAGTTAATAGAATTAGGCGAATTTTCAATTGCTCCATTTTTAAATTTGAATATTGAAGTACATATATGAACACTGAAGTATTGATGTAATGTTGTTAGTTTTTCCAGAATATAATTTTTACTTTTTTCTCACTAGTAAATTGCCTTTGCTTTGAATATTTATTTCGCTAATCTAACGCGCGGAATTATGCGGGCATTTGAAGTCCTAGTGTAAATTATGAAGAACATTTGTTTAATTGCACAAATATTTGCATAATCACTACACAAACTCACACATATACATACATACACACATGCAGAGCCGTTATTTGGCCGCATTTATGCGCGGCTATTTACCTTGACTGTGGTGCGCGTTTTTCGCCACTTCGAAGTCGAGGTGGTGGTCTCCTCCTCCTGCTCCCCGATGACGTTTTTATCCTCCATTTTGTGTGCTTGTATGTGTGTGGGTGTGCTGGGTAGGTAAGTTAGGGTTTTAAGTAATGTTAACTGTATTGTTGTTGGTGTATGTAATTCACATATACATTTGCTGTTGTTGCTTGAATTATGAATACGCGGTGCGGTGCAATATATTCACTTGTAATGTAAATAAATTATGTCCGTAATCCTTTCTGGATACGAACGTGATGCTGTAGCGTCGCCAATCCTCTCTACTTATGCGTGCGTGTGACTGTGCGTGCACATATGTGTCGGTGTATAATCCAAAGCTTTTATTTTGATGTTTGGCTCTTTATTTCGTTTATTATGACATATATTTCGCAAATCTACATACAAACTGTGGGGGCAAGTGCGCAAAAATGCAATCATATGCTTTGGCGAGTTTTTTGTGCTTGAAGCCTTGAAATGTGATGGGCTGTTGCTGTCACGGACAAGGTGGAATATTTTTTCAAACGAATTTATAAAAACTGCACAGCAATTCGCTGTTTACTTGCTTTGTTTTTTCTGCACTTCACGTTATATCACTAATTGGCTTAATATTGGCGCTCATCATTTTTTGCTGATTTCAGTAATTCTTCTCTTTTTTGTGATTCTTCAATTATTTTTAATAAAAATTATTTTAATTGATCGCATCAACGAAACCATCAACTCATCACAAACACTTATGTCACACTATAAATATTGAAAAAATGCTTTATGCTTTCCAATTGAATACAGAAAAAGGACGGAACTTGCAGGCAGCACCAAAAAAATGCTTTTAAAGTGAATGTGGAGTTTTTTGCGAAATTCAAATTTACAGTATTTTTTTTTTTTTTAACCAGAACCAAATATTTATTGCTTTCGATTTGTGTTATTTWAATTTTGTTATTTGTGGTATAAATACAAGCAAGAGTAATGCTAGTAAAATTACTAAATTTCGATTTGGTTTATTCAGATTTTGTTAATTTATTTAGAAATTGAAAAAGAAATTAATGATAAAGTTATTTACGTAGTTATTTGTCTATTAATTGATTATATTTATCTTTTTACTATTTTATTTTATTGTGGTTAAACTGGTAGTTTCATTTTAATTGCTTTTTATTGGTTTCATTTATTTAATGCCGACTTGTTTTACCTAAATCACAATTCTAATTATGCGAAGCAAATAAAAATGCTCGAAATTGAGTTTTTTCGCTCCATAAGCAAATTTAATTAATTTTTTCTTCCGAAATTTTTTTTTCGAAAAATTCAAATATTTCATGACAACAATTATTTACTTAAAATACTTGGATGTTGAGGAAGTCTTAAGTCTTGATTTCATGCAGTAAAAAAATTTTTATTTTTTTTTTAATTATTTTTTAAATGAAAAATTCTGTGTTTGGAATCGTGCGGTAAAAAACTTGCAAGAGTGGTAATGAAAAGATAGAGTGGAATTCAAAAAAGAAAAAAAAGATATTTGTCACTTGTCCGCACAATTTATGATCGAAATATGAGTGAAACTAGTTCTTTGTGAAAGAAAATCAAAAACGTGTGTCAACACTTTTCGAAATAAAAAAAAATATTTAATATAATAAATATTTATCTCTGAACTCACACACACACACACATATTATATATATATATATATTATATGCATAAACATTTATATATATAATCAACGGAAAGACTAAATAGCTAAGTCAACTATGTGCCGGAATTGAAAAGCAAGCAAGTAGTGATTGAGCAAACCAAAATCGAAATGAATTATTTCTGCTAAGCAGAATGTGTGTATTTTGTGTCTCGATTGCCTCTGCTTGAGGCCTGTGGTTTCTCTGAACTTTCTTCTAAAGTGTGCTTTGTAATGCAAAAACCAAGGCAACATATGCTGCACATAACGGTAATTAAGAAGGCTGTATGCAGTGCAATTATACTGTTTTGCAATTTATTTGGCTGTCAGTGCAGCTGTCAGAAACGCAGTGGGGCAGGCATGTGGAGCCCGGACGGGATTTGCCACTGTGGCTGTGGACCAAGTGTCACTTTGCAGTGAAGCGTGATTAGTGCTTAATTGAATTTAATTGATTTCCGTGTTTTGTGTTTATGATTCGAACTTTGTTAGGTTGTCAGTCGTGTTGCGTGGTTCAGTGGCTTTGTTTACGTTGCGTATACGCCCCCGGGCTTTTGCTGCCAATGCAAATACTACGTGCCTCTGTACATTTTACTGTTATATATACAAGCGTGTGTGTATGTGTTTTTGTATATTAGACACCAGTGAACTGATTTGAGTGTTTTGTCAATTTTTTTAATAAATAATATTTTTTTTTAATTTTTGTGTATGTGTGTTGCGTATGAATGCACTTTTTAAATTTCTTTGTTTGTTGTTGTAGCTTGTTTGCATAATATTTCAACTATTTTGTAATGTTGGGGTTTTTTGCTTTTGTGTTGTTGTTTTTTAAGTATTTGATTTGTTGCTGTATTGCACTGTGTTGTTTAATTAAAATGTGATTTTTTTGGTTGTTGTGTTTGGTTTTCTTGTTTAATTTCCAGAAATATTTCGAAATAATATTTTGCAAAATTTTTGATTTTTTTTAACTTTACTTTTGCCAAATCTTCATAAGTACATTTTCCCAACGCAAAAGTGTATTCGAATGGCTGCCGTACGGCAAATTTTGAAAATCTGTGCGAAATACTTTTCACCGCGCGCACAAATCCAACTGGCAGCCGTGGGCCGCACAATTTCTCCACAGCAACTTTTTACCAATTTGGTGTTTTCATTTCGTATATTTTCATTTAATTTCTGAAACTGTTGATTTTGATTTATTTATTTTTTAATTTTTTTTTTTTTTATTCATTTGCGTTTGTGTTTGGATTCGTATCTCTATTTGTCTGCTTATTATTTGTGCTCAGTTTTGCAGAGCGCTCGCCGCTGTCACTGGCACTTGAAGTGGTCCACAGTGGCATGAGAAGCGGCTGGCTATTAGCTTAGGATTTTTGCACTTATTTTTAAAACTGCCTGTGTAGGTGTGGCCATTTGGCGTATGTGTGCGCACATGTGAGCGCGTGAGTCAGAGCGTAAGTAGCCTTTGAGGGTATGCATGTGCGGGTGCTGTTGTTACATGTGCCGACAATGGCGTTTGCTAGTTTCATTTGCTCGCAGCTAGAAATCGCTTTCAACTTTTCAGTGTTGGAAAGCGATCAGTTTTCTATAGTTGACAAGTTTTCATTTTTATTCAAAAAGATGATTTGTTTTGGTTTTTTTTTTCTAAGTGAGTCATAATAGTTAATCTGGCTGGCATACTTTAGCCACTCTACTGTAGCTTCGTAGCTGAGGTTTTTCAAATGTGGAAATATGGTAGTTGTAGGAAAAAACAAGGTACAACGTTTGAATGAAGTCTGTCTAACAAAATATCGTCGAGAGAAGCATTTTAAGCTTTGGGTTAACCAGACTCACATTATAATAGGCGCAACACACTTCTTTAAAGTATTTATATGAAAATGACTCTGTGTGTCAGCTGATGACATTGCTGCTGAGCAACGGGTACGGACACGTCGCCTTTTACCCAACTGGAATTTTCGTTGCTAACGAACTGACATATCGATACGCATATTATTCCAAAATATCTACAGTTTGTATATGAAATTGTATTATCAAGGAATTATATGGGTTGAAAATTTACATTAACAAAAATTAATAAAATGAAAATTATTATTAAGAATTATAAAAAATGTAAAATTTAGTAAAAATAATATTTAAATACACATTAGCTCTCTGATCTTATTCGAAGATATTCGAAAAAATATTTACTTTAATCGAACACGATATTGCCGCATACTTTAGTGCTATCTCTTTGTGCATATATTTGTTCTAATAACTTATATATAAGCAGATGTCGGTGTTTACGAATCCAGAGCTGCGTGGGAGTAACAGAATCACTATGCGACTCGAGTAATTGCTAAGCGGCGATGTTCAACTTTTCAACGCCAATCCAAACAACTTGACTAACAAAAGTGTGAACAGAGTCACTTACGCACACCAACACATGTATTTACGCTCAAAGTTATGTACCTGCAGGAAATCGGAGGAAAATAAATATTTAATGCATTTTGTCAATTTCATATGACTTTGACCCAATATTCGAAAATATTAGTTCGAAAACTGCCAATAAGCCACACAAAACAATCTCAGCAATAAATTAGGTTTGAAAATATTTTATTACCTTGACCTTAGTAGCCACAATATTTTCTTTGTTGTAAGATATACTCAATTTTTCAAACAGTTTTGTTGAGAGGTTTTGGTATAGCTCTGTAGTATAGAAAACAGATCTCGCAATCGAATGTTCTTTGTTCGGGTATGTAAGCCAGTTCCTACAATATCCTATTGCATATACCCTAAACCTTCGAGAAAACTCAAAGCGGCGTTCTAATATCACCTGTACCTGTCAAGCAATTTACATAGTATAAAATTGGGTTCGCTTGATTTCCTGCAGGGCATGAAGGTTCTCACACAAACGCGAGCTCCCACATAATCCGCGGCGCGGTAATGGCCATTAACAATTAAATGTACGATATCGCCTGTGGTTGTTGTAGGTGCCTTTTAAATTCTTTATAAATACATTTCATATATGTTTTGCGCTCTCTCATACTGGCTTTGCGAATGTTTCATTGTTTTGTTAGTTTAAATTAAAGCAAATTAATTTGGTGATTTTCGGCGAAATGTTAATGCTAAATGTTGAGTGTCTGCGCAGCGCTTTTGTTGGTGACTGGCGCGGATTGCGCGCTGAGCCATTGTTTTTATTGGGAATTAATGCAGCATAAGCAGATTTTATTGCAGCAACAAAGCGCATCGAAATTTATGGTCAACAATAAATTCGCTAAACGATGTGCCCATATAAAAATACCGTTATGAATGCTTATTTCAAGTTGCCTTTTGCTGGTTTTGCATAAGCTTGAATATTTTATATTTTTTAGCAACAAGGTGAAAATAATAAACTTAATGCTTTGCTGTTATTTTAACTCTATCCCACACTTTCGCGCAGATTTACCACTGTTTTTTGTTATTTTTGTAAAACAATAACCGCAAAATAACCGTTAAAATCGCAAATATCACTTTCAGTTTAAAACACGCTGAGACTCGCACTGTGCACTGTTATTTTTTAATCGCATATAACGGGGTTTACATTGATATTTTCAATCGAATATTTTTAATTGAATTCACGGTACTTGAATATTTTCGCGAAGTTGTTATGGCAACGCTTACTGTTCAATACTGAGCTGGGCTGTTCGGCGCAGCACAGTTGGCGGATGAGAATGGCTGCTGACTGCGCCCGCTCGACCCCCCGCACAGCCGACCGCGTGCGGGTGCAATAAACCACATCAGTGGCGGCTAAGCGGTTTAGCGGGAGTCCAACGGGATTTCAGCACACATGCGACCGCAAATGTGCCTTCATACGCATCAATGCACACACACACACACACACACATGCGGAAAGAAAAAAGACAAAATCTTCCTTTGTTTGGCCGTCTGTAGGTGCTTTGTTTCTTTGTTTGGTTGCCGTATATGGCGAAAATTTCCACTGCCACTTCGCCTAGTATAAAACTGTCAGCGTGCAATGCACCCCAAGGCGCTTACGGCACAGCACTTCCTTTTATTTGTGACATGTTCTTCACCGCGCGCCATTCCACGTAACTGCCATCTGCTTTGTGCGTTGTTCGTGCGCTTTGCCGCCTTGCTGCTCACCTTTTGACGCGCAACTGTCACTGGCACTTTGTGAGCAATTTATTTTTGCGTCTTACTTGGCGCGCGCCGCTGGCTTTAGGGCTCATGCGGCCGCTCCTCCAGCGGCAGCTGCTCTTGAATCGGGTGCTAAGTGCCGTTGGCTTTTATTGAACCTCGGGAATTTATTGCAACAAGGGTTTGTTTAAAAAGCAATGAATCATTATCACCAGCGGCCAACGCACCGCACGACGCTGTACCCTATCAACGGCCGTCCTTGTGTGTCATGTGTGCACTTGTACATCTGCTTAATGTAAGATTAACGATAGCTGCCTTCGACTGAACTTTGTTCATCAATTTTATTTAATTTGACTTTATTATTTTACCCTCAATGACTGTGTGTGTGAATATTTTTTTATGTGTATTGTATTGGCTTGTATGTTACTCATACGCCACGGCGACTTAGCTTGCCCCATTTCACTTTGATGAATGCGTATGGATGTGTTATGCTCGTGTGTGTGTGTAGTCTCCGTTGTTTGCATTGTGTTGCAAAAAATCTGTTCTTCGCTTTGCTGTTGTTATGCTCAATAATATAGTTGCATTAGCGTAAGCGCTTGCCTGCGCTGTTATTGTGTTTGCTAAATGATTTTAATCTTTTGTTATTTTAGCTAGAAAATACTAAGACGCTTTAATTGTTGGAAGCAGCGCTGCACTTGACTAATTTCGCGGAAACTTTTAATGAATTTCATGCCGCATTAGTACATGTAAAACATTAATATTGCCTTGCAGTTCGGTTGCTTTCACAAATAAATTGCACTAATTTATTTGCATTTCAAAACTAAATGACACTAATGGCACATATAACTTAATAATTATCTCAGACTTATTTGCATTCCGTTTTATAATTTTTCTCTAAATTTTGTGTTTTCGGTAAATATTTAATAAAAAGTGGAGACTCGAAGGAAAACGTTCGCGTTGTTAATTTTTTTGTCAAAATAAAGTGTGATCGATTTCGAGGTTCCCTACTTTTTAAAGAAAAACGCTGAAACTTCAAATTTAATGGGGAATTTTTATTACTAATTGAAAGAAATATTGGTTTTTAAGATTATCTCTTTCAAATGTTTATCGCGGCTACGACGCAGATTGTTCGTCCGTTGAGTCCAATCTTCGATTACTCTCCATGATATACCCGCAGGAAAAAGTACAACGGTGAGATATCACACGATTTTTGTGGTCAATCGACCGACCCAAAAAGAGAAATTATTTGCTCACCGAATTGTTTTCTGAATAAATCCACTTATTGATGCGAAGTGTGGGAAATGGTTCTGTCTTTTTGAAACCAAATGTCGCCGGGATCATGAGCTTCAATACCAGGCATCAAATAGTCGGTTATCATGGCGCGATGGTTACGTCTTTACGGGCATAATATTTTGAAAAAATATGGATCCATGATTCCACCGGCCACTAGCCACACCAAACCATTGTTTTTTCTGGATAAGGTAGCAGTTTTTGAATCTCCTCAGTATGTTCTTTGTCAGAAATTCTTGCTTGTTTACATACCCGTTAGACCAGAAATGTGCCTATTCGCTGAACAAAATTTGATTACTAAACGTAGGATCTTCATAGAACTTTTCAAGAGCGCACAGAGCGTAGCAACGTCGATTATAAAGGTTGAGTAGCTTCTGTTCTTGCAAAGGATGTATTTTGTATACGTCAAGTCGTTCCATACGTCAATCCGCATTGCTGCGGACGGCGAGAAACTGGCACTTTTTTCTAACTTCAAGAAGCAACTTGTTTTAATTTTCGTTAAAAAAAGATTAAGAGATCGTTAAACAGTTGTCTAAGGCACCTCTAATTATTAGAAATTTCACCTGCGTAAAAGTGCTTTATTGACTTTTAATTGGTGTTTCCATATGCGAATGTTTCCAACATGTCATTTTCATTAAATCCTCCAGACAAATGCTGCGAAAGCAAAAAATTAGTTCATACGAGTTTTTAAATATCGAGTCAAATCAGCTTTAACCTCTTCGTACCAAGCGCCCCAATTATGCTTCGTGGCTATATAGTATTTCTTTTCCAGCCCACTGAATTACCAACGCCGCTCCTCCACGAAATATAAATATGAATAGACTTGAGAACATGTAAACATGAAGCTTTTCTCTAAAACTTTTTATTTGCCCCAAATAAAATGGAACTAGAAAGAAGAAATAATAATCAAAATATAGCAATAAAAATCGATGTGCATTATTTACACTCGATGGCACAAGCTTCCCAATCCCGACCACGCTAATTTGTTTATATCCGCTTGGTGCCGTTCTTTACGTTTGCCGGCACGTTGCTCAGCCATATGCTTCGTCTATGCAACATTGCTAATTTTATGGCAAACATTTGTGGAGGCAAGTTTCCTTAGAAGTAGACAGGCGGTGAGTGGAAGAATACGGTTATGTCAGTGGCGAGGTGCTGCAATGGACTGGAAATAAGGTGGCGTATGTGGGAACAGCTACCGATATCATAGCATTTGGAAGCGACTGATACCAAATTATCATAATCAACCAACAAGAAGGAAAGGGGCTAGGGTCCATTACAGTGCGACGAATGGGGAATATTGACTGAGCGCAGGCAATAATCATAATCACCGCGCACAAACAGCAACAAACAACATATTAAGACAAAATTTAGTGAAGCAGATGCAAAACAGGGGCATTAACGACCGATTTCGGGAAGGCGAGAACAGTAAATAAGCATAATAATATAAACGGTAAAAATGAGCGAGCGTCTGCTACATGCCGCGCCAACACCTTATCTTCGAACAATCTGCCGGTGTGGCGCTCAAATATGAAAAGTGTTCCACACAGGGTAGGGCGTGCAGCAATCGGGCATTTAGCTTGCGGGCAAATGTGCGTGGCGATATCAGAAGGGAGCAACTCAAGCCAAGGCAATACAGCGATCGTCAGCGAAGCGTAAAGTGAGCAGCAGTCGTAATGTTGCAGCCGCCAAACATTGCCAAAAATATCCAAAATCACAAAAGGCGAGTGCATGTACGCGAGTATGTGGAAATAGCTGTGTATTTGTGTGTGTACATTCGGGTAATCGGCCACATGGTTTAAACCTGATTATTCAGGAAAAAGGTGCGTGGTGCGAGATTCAAAGTGAAGCGTCAGAGCGTAGATTATTGAACGAGATGGATAGATAGTATAGGTAATTCTTGTAGACAAATTTGTATTTGGGTTTGTGGCTCTCCGTTATTATAAAAAAATGTTACTAAAAATATAAGAAGATCAAGGAAGTTGTTTATGGCTGGTGTTATTGAGGTATAAAAATGTGGAGGCTACGTACAGGAAAATTCGACTCAGTTATTTAATAATATTGGGTAGACGAAAAAGTCTTTTCGGATTTCTAATCAAATTTCAACTTATTTTTTATATTTATCATGAACTTTAATGAACAATTTTTGCCATTTTTCCGCTAGAGACATTATTACCTCAGTGGAAAACTTTTCTGGTTTCTCGCCGAAAAACTGCGACAAGTAATTTTCACAGGCTTCTCTTGAAGACAACTTTGCTCCATTAAGGAAGTTCCGCATGGATCGAAACAAATGGTAGTCCGATGGTGCAAGATCAGGGCTATATGGTGAACTTTCCAGCCAAGTTCTCCCAGTTTTTTCCGAGCCTTCAAAGATGTGTGTGGCCTAGCGTTGTCCTGATGGCAGACGAAACTCCTTCTGTAGATAAGTTCTGGCCGTTGTTTCCATTGCTTGCTTCAATCAGTTGTTGACTATATGATTCCTTTCTAATCCCACCAAACACTCAGCATAGCCTTTCGAGGCATAAAGACTGGCTTTGCGACCTTTTGTTGATCTTCACCACGCTTGGACCATTATTTTTGATTGATGAATGTTCAGTTAAATGTACAATTTCGCTAAGCTATATCTTATTCGGTTATTAAAGGTCACACCCTAATGCTGGCATTTGCATGCATGCAATGTGAATTGCGTATTTATTGCATGCGTTGAGCTCCGGCTGTGTAACGCCTCAATAATCACATTGATTTTGGCAAATCGCATAGCTAAATAGGCCAATATTCCGCAATCACACACACATACATTGAAAAAAGCACTCACGCACACAGCCACCCGTGTGTTCATATGCTTTTGGGCATGCTTTTAAATAGCCACACAATTTGTGGCAAATAAACGCCGTCGATTACGTTCCGATGCAAATATTTAACTCGCTCGCCCGTCCTGTCGAAAGCGATTTGCCACTCAGCTGCGTAATACAAATATTGATTTACGCACAGTAGACCACACACACATGCACACAATCTTGAATGCTGGCAAGTCAACATGCAAACAGACCTTAATGAGCGTCATCGCTACGGCTGCAGCACAAATGTTTGCACGACCGTTATTTAATTTGAATTTTATTAGGCAACCGCAATTTTTTGGCTAGCCCGCCCACCGCGGACGCCACGCCTTCCTGCAGGCCGGGAGAATCCACAAATTAGTGGTTGCACGTCACGCTTCCTATTTTTGCCAAATTATTGCCATTCAACTGCCTCGCTTTACTTTGCTTTGCTCTGCCCGAGTTTGTGGTAAGCATTTAAAATCGGTTCGGAACAATTGGGCAAATGCATGAATGCATGGAAATTTAACATTTGTGTTCTGCGTCTTACGTCACGCGCCTGCACAAATGCACGTACGCAAGCAAATGGACATGTGAGCATCGAAAAACGCATGTGAAAGGGAACAAGCAAACAAATCAAATTGCAATGATTGAATGCAAATGCTGGCAACGGTGAAATGATGCCAAATGTTCATTGAAAAATCGCTTGTTTTTTTTTCTTTTTTTTAAATTGGTTTTCAAGTCAGATTTGAGCAGTAAGCATTGAATAATGAGTAAACTGACTGAAATGAGCACATTTGTATTTGTATTAAAGTTTTTGGAAACACATTTTTTGAGGAGTAACACTAATCAGTGGCAGCCAGGTATTAACACATCAATTTCTTTGGTTGTATGGTAACAGGCATTCCATAAAAATGGAAAAATTATAGAAATAAAAGTGTGGTTACTGCAAAAAAAAAAAAAAAAAAAAAAAATTTGTCGTCTTTGAGAAACTTTCTCTCGAAATTCATTAGTCATAAAGTGACTAAGGTAACTAAATATTTTATATGTAGAGTAATAATTTCACATTGAAGAGGTTTTGTTATCCCATATAAACCGATTCTATTTATGTCAAGGCTCACACTTCGCAATACTTATTTTTAAATATTTATTTTCAATTTCTCAGAATCAGAAAACAGAATAACTGATATATTGGGTAGTAGAAAAAATCGTTTCGTATTTTGTCAATAGATGTCGTTGTGTCGTACATCTCATAATATAGTGTTGGAAGGATGAGATTTTAAGCTTCATTTAACCAAAAAATTAAATTCGGGGAAGTTGAAAAGAGTTACAGCTGCTCAAAAATGAGTGAAAATATATTTTGAAATTTTTGTACAAAAAATGTCACGCAAGCCGTCAATGAAATTTGTGAAGTTTCCGGAGAGTATGCTGTATCAGTTCGTGTAGCGCAACAATGGTTCGTTCGCTGTTGTTCTGGAAATTTCGATTTACACTGATGAAAAAAATAGTACAAATTTTTCTATTTATTTCTTAGTATAAATATAAAAAAGTAAGTTTAAATATGATTAGAAATACGAAAAGACTTTTTCGACTACGTATGGTATTATGTATACATATATAATATCACTTCAGCTTGGAAGAATAAGGATTTGAAGTAAAAAGATAGACAAATGTCGAAAACATATTTCTAGTCTTTTCTGTATAATTTTCGATCGTTTTTAAGAATCAGCAATAATCTGCCATAATGGGATGAATATCATCAGCCTTGACACCTTTCTTCCATCACGTTTAGAACCGACCTCTCTGCTTATTACTATAATTATCTGATTATCCTAAAATGTGTTGAAATCTTACAGTTGGTCAGCACAGTTTGCGAGATTTCTTCATAATTTGCTGCTTGATGCCAAAATTTTCCAAGCTTTACTCCCTGAAACAGTCATATCTTTGATAAAATCGAGCATAAGAAATCTTCTGTAATGCATTTTATTGTTAATTTCTTAAATTAATTACGCATTAAGTTAAAATCTCTAAAACTGGTCATTAGTATATTGTAAGTTTAGATAGCTCCTCATGATCACAGAAAATATAAATTGCAACAACAATAATAATCGAAGTATCAGTTGTATGACTAAGATTCAAGACTTTCATGAATACATTCGTAATCTGGACACTTGAAAGCATCGAAATTTGCTAATATATTCAGGGCAAGAAAAAAGATAGCCATTTTGTAAAGCTTAGCTATGTATTAAGGGGTTACATGAGCTTATGTGTAAAATTAAATTTTTTAATTGTCTTATAAAATTCTACAAAACCTCTAGAACATTCTCCTAAATTTTCAAATTGATCCGAATAATAGTTTCGGTACAGCCTTGAGAACTTGTGCGCTCTATGATGGCTAGGCTAAGTTCGCCGTCTTTAAAAGAGTTTTTCTCGAAACCGTGTTTTTGAAGTCGGTTGGAAAGATTTCTCGAGAAGATCGGATCTTCGTGAAATTTTACTCAAATTGAGATAGAATTCTTAAAGGCTTGGACGAAGGATTTTTTTCGATTACAACTATTTGGAAAAAATCTCGCTAAATTTTCACTGTAATCTTAATTTTTTTGTAAAAATGTCTGCAATAAATCCAATTTTAATGTTTTTTCCATCGTCCAAGTTTTGAGTTAAGGCTTTAATTAGAAAACGTACTTTCACTTAGTATTATCCATTTTAGTTGAACCTGTAAGAAGTTATCCTACTAACGCGGGCGTATCTTTTTTCGAAGGAACACCGGAAATGGTCGAATTCAAAATATTTTCTTCCAAAAATTTCAAAATTATTATTTAATAGTGTATGTTTGTAACAATAAAAATTCTAATAAAGTAGTTAATTTTTTGTATAAGAGACATTTTTGAAAATGGCTGATTTTTAACTGGGGAAACCCATGTAACCCCTTAACTTTATGTATACATCACAACGAGAGACTGAAACATCTAGTTATTGCTCATGTGACATCTTCTCCACTTTTTGTTGCGCTTGGAGAAATTCCTGCTGACTTATGCTGCCTGCACCACTTGATCAGGGAAGTATAGAAGAGCGCTAGGGCCATTAGAGATGATTTAGAATTTTGAAAATTGATACGAAAAAATTCTATGATATTTTGTGCTGTTTGGAAAGCTTACAATACTTTTTTTTTCTCGAACCACCAACTTTTGAAGTTGATGTACAACCGGTACTTTGGTACATTTCAAAATCAGCACCGGAGCTCTCACGTTGCTAGTAATCCTGCGTTAATCTCTAATGTATATAATCTAATGTATATAATTAATTAATATCTCTTATAGACTACCGCCTTAATTTTATTCAAATACAAACCGCACGCTTGTCAAGGTTTGCTTTCAGATTTCCTCGTTGTTTTCTTGCGTCGAGTATTAATTTAGATCCAAAACACTTATTGATTATTTTCGAAAACAAAAAAATAGATTATAATGGTGAGTCAAAATCTAAAAATAAGACTTCCATGCGATTGCCTCAACACATACGCGGCTAATAAATTAGTAGCGATTGTTTATGTAATAAGTGAATTAGTGAGAGCGTAAACAAACTTGCTGAAAAGTGCTTTAACCTCAGGAATATAAGCGCGCTTGCAAAAGTACCAGGTGAGGGGAGTGTTCTGTAAGGCTGTGTGTAACCACATACATACACACAAAGACTTTTTGAGAGCGCGCACACACACACAGCGCTATGAATGAAACTTAAGTTTCATGCGCCGTCACGCCTTTTCGTTGCTGTTGTATTTCGAATTTTGTTTTCATCTTGTTTTCTGCAATTTTGGGTTAATTGCGCGCACGCCAGGTAAGAAAGCGATTCCGCAGACGTCAGCGCACCGACAGGGAAGCAGGCGGCAGCCAAAGAGAACAACAAGGAAGCTGAAAATGAAGTGTAAACACACCTTGAGCGTGTGCTTCGCTGTGGTGGTGAGTCGCAAGCAACTGTAAACATAGTTGCAAAAACAACAACACTGAACGGCACCGGCTTCTCAGGTAATTAGCACTGCGCACTCGATCCAGCAAGTGACCCAGTGCACACCAATTATCCGGCTGCCATTAACCATTAGCTCGCCATTACAACGCATTGTCTTCTTTCAAAGCGTTCGGACCCAGCAAGTGCTGCGTTGCTCATACGACATGTGGGCCCCAAGGGCGCTTCGTGGTCACCAACACACGTGCATACGATGCCTGCGTATGACAAGCGAGTACCTGAGCGCGCTTAGCAGAGCATAATGCACAGGTAAATATTCGGCTGAGCAGTCAACACTCGAAGATGTCCGTCCACACTGGGTACACTAATGTTTGCGCTTGTGTGCGTATGCGTGACGGTGCGGTTGTGAGCGCTTATTCTGCGTCTATCATTGACATTGTTGTGCTGAAGGTGTTGGCTCAAAGCGAATGTGACACACACATACACACAGCTATGCACCGCAGCATATAGAAAGCCACATGTAGATATGTGTGTATGCACTTCGCAAATGTTTGACGTATGCAAATGACTTGTGTGCTGGTTTATTCGCAAGTCTTTCTTCGCCCGCTTCTGTTCTCGGCGATCATGTAAACTTACTTTTTTTACTTATTTCTACATTCTGCTTTTTCGATGCAATAGCGTAGGGGCACCGCAAAAAGAAAGAAACAAAAAAAAGAAAACGAAAATCAAAAAACTTTTATTCCGCTCACCTGAGGTTCGCACAACAATTCGAGCAGCCGCACACGCCAACAATAACCGCGCGTCAGCACCTACTTCTCAGCTAAAATTCTTTTCCCTCAATTATTTTCCACTATAGCCAAAAGAAAAAATTAAAAAAAAAAAAAATTGATTGGCGACTAAGCAGTCGCGGGCAGCAGCCACTTTTTCACGCTCAAGGCAGCTTCTTTTATGATTGATAATTTTATTTTTATGAATACAACTCTAAAAATACCGCAAGCAACGCATGTGCGTGTGAGTATGTGCTTTGATGTGGCAAATTCAAAATCAAGGCGTTTTCATTTTCGAAATTTCTCTCTCAAAATATGTGAGGGTTATTGTGCGTTGACCGCGCGTTTGATTTGCACGAGTGTGCGATTGACATGGAAAGCGGTCAAAGACAACGTCAAGGGTGCTGAAAGCGAAAATTTGCTGTTCCAAAATGTTTGTTCACAATTCAGCAAGCTCACTGTGAATAATAATGTTCAAATGAAACCCTGTTATAAAAATTTTTTATAATAAAAATTAATTTTGCCCTTGACCTGGGTTATTTTCAATAATATGCTATTAAGGAATCACAAATATCTGTTATGCCAAATATTAGGTTGTCAAGTATCTCTTTTCCGCTTTTTTGCCCTTTATTCAATGCTTTATAAAAAGTATTGCTGTAGTCGAATTTAGTTTAAATATGCGCCTTTTCGTTCGATAGTCTATTTCCATCTTGAAGGCAGCCCCCTCTTAGAAGTCCCCTCCTTATTTGCAAAACACTGGAACAGCTACTTTTCACAAGCCTCTTTTGAGTTCAATTTCATACCAACAAGGGCATTCGCCATCGACAGAAACAGGTGGTAATCACTTGCCGCTATGTTCGGGCTATATGGTGGATGCGATAAAACCTTCCAACCGAGCTCCCGTAGCTTCTGACGAGTCATCAACGAAGTGTGTGATCTGGCGTTGTCCTGGTGGAACACTACACTTTCCTGTTGGCTATTTCTGGACGCTTCTGGTCGATGGTCGATCGCCTGCTTCAAGGGGTCCAGTTGTTCGGTGTAGATGGCAGAATTAAGCGTATGGCCACATGGGAGCAGCTCATAGTGGATGATTTCCTTCCAATCCCACCAAACACACAGCAACCTTCCTGGCCGTCAATCCGTGCTTAGCCACTATTTGGGACGATTCACCGGCCTTTGACAACGACCGTTTTCGCTTGATATTGTCGTGTGTGATCAATTTTTCGTCGCTAGTCTCCATCCACTTCAAAAATGGGTCGAGTTCGTTCTGTTTCAGCAGCATATCGCAGGCTCTGATTTTGCGTCAAATCATGCTACACCGAAACATCAAGCGATTTTGTGTATGCAGCCTTCTGCAGATGGCTTAAACTGGTTTGGTGACTAACTTCCATCTTCTGGGCAATGTCACGAGATGCCACATGTCGGCCTTTTCATGGTGTGATTTTTAACCGCTCTGAACCGTTGAAACCATCCCTCGTTAGTTCGAAGTGATAGAGTACCATCCCCCAAAACACCATTAATCTCACGGAACGTTTCTGTACCGAATTTGTCTTTAATGAAAGAAAACTTTAAAACAGTACGAATTTCGGCTTTAGTGTTTACACGTCTATAACTGTTGGACGTCGCCCACTCACCCACAAAATTTATACATAGATTGTTCAACAAAAGTCTCCGTGTGTGAATGCAGTCTAAGCTTCGGCAAAAAAAATTTTTTTGGAATGGTTGACACTTGTTGGTTAGAATACTATTTTGATGGCTTCAAAAGAGACTGCATATAAGTAATCCAAGTGCGATCTGGGTCAGCCATCTCATCTAATATTAACTTGTTGAAAATTTTAGTTCCATACTTAATATAAATATAAAATCTTTTGAAAGATTCTTCTTCTTCTTCTTGATTGGCGTAGTCACCGCTTTACGCGATCATTGCCGAGTTAACAACCGCGCGCCAGTCGTTTCTTCTTTTCGCTACGTGCCGCCAATTAGAGCCAGGTCCTTCTCCACTTGGTCTTTCCAACAGAGTGCAGGTTTTCCTCTTCCTGCCGCCTGCCCGGCGGCTACTGCGTTGAATACCTTCAGAGTTGGAGTGCTTTCGTCCATCCGGATAACATGACCTAGCCAGCGTAACCGCTGTCTTTTAACTCGCTGAACTATGTCAATGTCATCGTATATCTCGTACAGCTCATCGTTCCATCGGATGCGATATTCGCCATATCCAACCCGCAAAGGATCATAAATCTTTCGCAGAACTTTTCTCTCGAAAACTCACAACGTCGACTCATCCGTTGTTGACATCGTCCAAGCCTCTGCACCATGTAGCCGGATGGGAATTATGAGTGATTTATAGAGTTTGGATTTTGTTTTTCGAGAGAGGACTTTGCTTCTCAATTGCCTACTCAGTCCGAAGTAGCACCTGTTGGATTTCTAGGCTGACATTGTTGGTGGTGTTTACGCTGGTTCCAAGATGGACGAAATTATCTACAACTTCAATCTATCTATCACTGTCAACAGTGACGTGAGTGCCAAGTCGCGAGTGCGACGACTGTTCGTTTAATGACAGGAGATATTTCGTCTTGCCCTCGCTTACTGCCAGACCCATTTGTGTTGCTTCCTGGTCCAGTCTGGAGAAAGCAGAACTAACGGCGCGGGTGTTGAGGCCGATTATATCAATGTCATCGGCATACGCCAGCAGCTGTACACTCTTATAAAAGATGGTACCTTCTCTATTTAGTTCTGCAGCTCGAACTATTTTCTCCAAAGATTAGTTATATTAAATTTCTATGACTCTCACCACTTAGTTTGTTAATTAAGTAATCCCTCCTATATCATGTTTACGTACATATGTACGTACTTGTATATATAATGATCCTCTTTAAGAAATTGCTGGACGCATGCGTTTGTACTTGTGTCTGTGACTATAATCACACTATGGTCGGCGGATTGAAAGCATATTTATTCATACGCGTGCCGTCGGCCACAGTACGCTTTTATTTATTGGCGATTTTCATTTCGGTATTTTCAGTTTTTCGCATTGTTATGCATATGTTTATGCAAATTGCTTTTATTGTCTTATCCCGCTTGCTTTATAATTTCGTATTTTCGCACTTTCTCCTTACCTCGACCCACGCGCTGTTTGTGCTCCAGTTTGGTTACTTTTATACCCGTGATTCGCGCAGAAAAATCACTTTGTTGCTTACGAAAAGTATTTCACCTCAGTTAGTTTTACCATTGCATACTTTTCGGCGTTGCTGAAATGCCGTTGATTTACTGCACATTCGGCATTGCCAGTTGCCCTCCAAAGTCACTCAGCTGTTGTGGGCGTGTGCGCCTTTCTATTTATATTCGAACTGTTTGGCCTTAAAAAACGAGATTAATTGCCAAAAGCAACAACAAAGCTGCACATATGAATAATACTAACAATTTGATGTACTGTACATAAAATGTGTTGGACTTGCAACGTTTTAAATAATGTAACCGTTATAGCGTTGCTCATAAAACATCACACACAATGCATGCAAATAAATCAAAACTAATGAGTTTTATTGCCTCATAAAAATATTCTAAAATCTGCACATATCCACACTACATCTATGTGATTTGTGACAATGAAAGTGGCGAACATGTCTTTATTTTCATATTTGCAACATAAAGAAATTATTATCTGCGAAAACGGTAAAAGTTGATGGGTGTTGCGTATTTATCACAATTTCAGTCGCGATTTTTATTTATACACAAATAAATGGTTTGATGAAAATTTCTACTTTATTTTCATGAAAATTTAATTTTTTATTATTATTTTTTTATTTTTATTTAATATATTTATGTTTTTATCTTCTAAGATTTTCGAAACTATTACTCTATGTTGTTCTGATTCCTATATTAATTAACCTAAATTTATATGCAGAAACGTGAATTAGTTCTTTTCCGAAGACTCGTATTGGATCGATAAATAACAAGTAAGGAAGGGCTAAGTTCGGGTGTCACCGAACATTTTATGCTCTCGCATGATAAAGTGATAATCGAGATTTCAGGCGTGGTTGTGAACCGATTTCACCCATATTTGGGACATGTCATCACGGTGTTAAGAAAATATTATATACCGATATGGCTTTTGGTCCATAAGTGGGCGACGCCACGCCCATTTTCAATTTTTAAAAAAGGCCTAGATGCAGCTTCCTTCTGACATTTCTTCCGTAAAATTTAGTGTTTCTGACGTTTTATGTTAGTCGGTTAACGCACTTTTAGTGATTCTCAATATAACCTTTGTATGGGAGGTGGGCGTGGTTATTGTCCGACTTCTTCCATTTTTGAACTGTATATGGAAATGCCTAAAAGAAACGACTCTATACAGTTTGGTTGACATAGCTATAGTAGTTTTGGAGATATGTACAAAAAAGTTAGTAGTTACGTCCAAATATGCCCCTCCCTAGTGCGATCCTTTGTGCCAAATTTTATTTTATATCATATCTTTATTTACGGCTTAGTTATGACATTTTATAGGTTTTCGGTTTCCGCCATTTTGTGGGCGTGGCAGTRGGCCGATTTTGCCCATCTTCKAACTTAACCTTYTTATGGAGCCAAGAAATACGTGTACCAAGTTTCATCATGATATCTCAATTTTTACTCAAGTTACAGCTTGCACGGACAGACGGACGGACGGACAGACAGACGTCCGGATTTCAACTCTACTCGTCACCCTGATCACTTTGGTATATATAACCCTTTTAGTTTATATCAAATTTATCTCAGCTGAGCTTCTGCTTAATATAAATATTGCAAACTCGAAATATAGTAAAATTAACTGAGTGAAATCAAGAGAGCTTATAACCTATAATATGAGTTGAAAATATGCCAAATATGCTTGCAATCTATTCACGGCTCGAATAATAAATGTTGAACTCCTAGGTAACCATTTTCAATATGAAATTTGCGAACCTGAAAGCATTTCCGCCCCTTTGAGCGGAACAAATTGCGAGTGCAGAAAATATTCGGTTTTACCAAAACTTAGTTCCTTTGTACTTGTTCATTCCTTTAGAGACTTTCCAACAACTAAAAATTAATTTTTTTCGTTTCTTTTAAACAATAAAATTTAATCAAAGAAATTGTTTATAATGCTAAAAAATAAATTTAATTAGATAATTGCGCTTCGTGCTTTTTTATGTAAGAGTAGGCGTTAAATGCTGTCGTATCTGACTCAACTCTTCTTTAGAACTCAAGATCGTCTTAAATTTGTGGTCACTATCGCAAAAACAACAACATCTTAACGTTAACTTATGTGCTGCTTTTAACTTAACTTGAAATGCTGTGCGACGAAAACATGTATTTATATCAAAATAAATAGATTTATGCAATACATATCCTAGCCAACAATGGTTTCTTTGAAAGCAGCTTGATAACGGAAGTCTTTCTCTATTTATTGTATGAGACACGCAACCACAACAAAAACAAAACACTGAAACACATGTGTGCGGCTAAAAATGCATTAAGTTGATTAATTTGGTATAACTGTAGTTTGCTGTTCTGCATACCTACTTAACGGGCTTACAAGGAAGAGCACGTCCAACAGCAAACGTGTGTGAGATGTAAAGAGCACATATGAATGTACATATATATTTTTTGTATTTTCTTATGTGCAACAAACATTATGAATTGGCTTCTAATGTAAACAAGTTGCTGGTGTCTGGCAAGTTAACGGTATGACGGTATTTATTTGAATAAAGCATTGCACAGCAGTCAGCGTTTTGTAATATGAACTGCTGTGTTTGTAATGGCTTGAATAAAAATAAAATAAAATAAAAGACGTAAAATTTAAAAAATGTATCACTTGCTTCCAACGACATAACAATCAATCATTTCTGCAGCAATTTGACAAACACGCTGCTCGAGAAAGTCACAGCTTAATGCCAAGCAAAGACCGCAAGGGCGAGTCGAAGGCGATTTTAAAGTGAAAAGCTTAAAACTTCACAGCTGCCGCAAAACTGCTGAAAGTCTGGCACCACCACACACAACAACACAATTTTATATGCATGTGTTTGCATGTATGTGTGAGTGTGTTCAACAAGCAACGAGTCACAGTAAACATGCAACACATACAGCAATCAACTTGTGATTTGTAGCCACAAAAACGATTATTTGTTGTTTGTTCTAAATACCAGTGTATCTGTGCATGTGTGTATGTGTGTGCGGTCACGCTTAGATTTGAAACGTTTGCCATTCGCATAGCAGTATCTCTAAAGCGCAGTCGTTCCAATCAACGTCACATCGGAAAATGTTTTCAAAATACTCAGATTTTTCATTTCAAAGCAAGGCATAGAGTGACAAGGAGTTTCGGTAATTAAAAACCGTTACATTTACGATTCTAGTTGCGCAATCCGAAAATTGGATTAATTTGCATGTATGTAGAGTGTCATGCTCGGACATGCATACATAATACGTACATACATACATACATATATCTGTTCAAATAGATTGTATATGACAGCCAAAAATATAAATTCGTTTCGGATATGAAATACAATAGTTTGATTCACAAATTTAATTACACCAAAGTGCTGAAGCTAATGCCGTGAAATCGATAAAAGTTCTGAAGCAACATATTCATAATAAAAATGTGCAGTTATTGCAAAATTCTGCAAAAGGACATGTACCTTTCTATGTATGTACTCGTATATGCGTGGCCTTTCAGGAAATATTTCTGCTATCTTTACCAAAAGTGGTCAGCGTAACTTGAAAAATATGGGTTTGAATCCAGGTTATTTCATTATATTTAAGATATATTTGAACACAAGGGGTCCAAATGAGGCAGACCATTTTGCATGCTCTTAGAATATTAGCCAACATTAATATTACACAAATGGTTCTTCCATAAATCCGAATTTCAAATACGAAAATTGCTCATGTTTTTATGAAGGAATTCAAAATGGAAAACAAAAGTTTCGAATTTTCTTTTAAAATATTTCTGATAGTGTACTTATAGGGGTTTTTCCTAAAATTTACCAGAGTTGAAGAATATTGGCTGCTACTTCAAACCCGAAAGGGCTTTTGTGAAGCTTCTTCACTAAAAATGCAATCAGAAATTTCTTATTTCCTCCACGAAAATAATATAATACCAACGCAAAAATTAGTCAAAACATGGCACGATAGAGCAAGTAAATAGAATTACTAACGAAATAAGAAAAGCATTTGATTACAGAGATTCCTATTCAGCTATACATCTAGACGCAGCTCAGGCGTTTGCGGTATTAGGGAGGCCGTAGTGAATGCCGTATACATATCAAGAATATTAGCGGATCACTTAACATCTGTTGAATATTGGCTTACCAACTGGCCGATTTGGATGTACGGCATTCGACTGTGGGGTAAGACCTGTGCAACCAACTTTGATATAATACAAAGCTTCCAATCGAAAACGCTTAGAACAATCACGGATTCGCCATGGTATATTCGAAATGTAAAGATCAATAAAAATCTTGGTTGGTAAATAAAGAAGTAGAGGACAGCAGAATGAAATATATATCTAAACTCTTGAACATGCAGCCGATCTCTATGAAGAGCCCCGAAAAATGTGTCTGACTGTGAGAAATATTTTTCTCTTAGAAATATCTGAAGTACTAAACCCAAATAAATGTTGTTACAACAAATTAGTTTCATTATTGAAACATTATCTAAAATTATGAGTTTGACAAATTCACAGCTTTCCAGAAAAAGATTAGTTTTTCGTCAAAAAATTTTCACTTCAGAGTAAAAACTCGAAATTATTGTAAAAAATCTTACTTTCTCAATCATAATCTGACTCTTGGAAGGTCGTGTCAAGATTTCAAGTCAATCAGTTCAACCGTTTCGAATACATTTTCCTAACCGACTTTTTGTTTAATTCATTAGCAAATAGATCATCTTGATGATAATTCAATTTTGTAGATAGATGAATGAGTTCAGTGTATTGTGAGTTTGCTGTTATTTTGTTAAACTGTAATTTGTACCACAAAATCAGCTCGGTACGTACTCAGCCCTGCCTTACTCGCTGCTATTTATATGATATTTATATTCTTTGGACAGTTTAATTGCCACAAAAATGTGATGCACTTAAATTTGTAGGAAATTTCGCACAGTAAACACTTAAGATTTCCCTGTACGCCAATGCGCTTGTACCTCATGCGACAACACATAAATTGCCACAAATACGCAAGCGGTTGCACGGTTAAATGTGTGCCAAAACAAGCGAAGCGAAACCGCCCGAAATCTTCGCAGAAAGCGTTTATTCGAAGTGACTCGAGAACATATTGAGATTTGCGAGCAGACGTGGCATGTGGACAGCGCGGCATCGAACCGTGACAGCTCGGCGACATGCAACGCAAATGCAGGCGAACAGGCGGTTGGGTGTGCGCCCGTTACGCCGGATTACTAGCTATCGTCTCAATATACTGTTTAAGTACAATGATGTGGACGGCACTGAGCGACGGACGGACACCGCAGTGGCAACTGTTGCCGCGTTAAAGTCGCCTCACACGCATTACATTATTTGCCTCTGTGTGTGTGTGTGCGTATTTTTGCATACTTACATATATAGGCGCATGTGTGCTATCAGGTTGGGTTAGCAAATCCCGGAAACATTGTTTTTGTAAGTAGTTTTTGCACCAAAATAATGACTGCATAAAGATAGGTACAGCAGTGTGCAATTAAAATGCCGTCGAATGAAACATTTTTTGTGTAATTGTAATTATAAATTATGAGGGCAAAGAAATTTTAATGAAAACACTGTGGACAGTTCAGTTACAGATGCTGAAATAAACAGTCATGGGCCATTAGTTAAGTCCATGAGCACTCAAAATCGAGTTTCTTTGATTTTTTTGAAACTTTCAACAAATTCATGGCCATTTCCTTACAGTGTATCACAAGAAAGAAAAATGTGGTTGGTTAACTATATTAGTTTTAAGTATTTAGGTCAAGAATAATAATTTAAAAATTAACATATTTTTAATACACCATAGTTACCCTACAAATTTACCATTCAGATCAAAAATATCTGCTCTTGCTTGTCATAAGCATGCATTTTTTGCTCGCGTGTGTAAGTTGTAACTCGCTTAAATCATTGCAACGATAATGTTTTAACGGGGCGCTGTTAAGTGGTCACTTATTGCCAAGTAATATGTGCACATTAGGGTGCTGCACAAAATATTTGATTTTTGTTTTCAACCCTTAAGCTCTGAAATCTTTTTATTTTATGTAAAAAAGAATATTCACCAAATATTGGTTCGATTTCTCAAATTTGAAAAGTCGGTATTTTCTTACTTCCTCACATAATTGATTAGAAAATATTGCATGTTTACAAAAAATCAGGAGTCAATAATTTGAAATTACATTCAGGGACATACATAAGGTTTGTTAGTTGTATGCGGACTAGGTATATAGAATCACAGGGAATTATTGATCAAAATAAACCCATCAACCTCTGATAAGCACCCAGTCCACATAATGAGTCTTTGACCTTCTCGAAATCGTGAAGCAAAATATGATTAATTTTACAGTAGGAGTAGTTACGGCCTTTCCTCTTCTTCTTTATTGGTGTCGACACCGTTACAGCCATTAGAACTCTTAAACTTCATCACATTTCAAAGAAGAGAAACAAAGGCAAAACATTTAAGATTGGTAGAAGTCGACACAAAATGAAAAAATGTCTATTTTATATATGCAAGTATTTAATTTTTTTTCTTTGGAGCACCTTAATTTACATAAACGCAAATATATGTTTGTAAATAAGTAAACGGATAAATTTAAAGTCTTGTTCCGCTTACATATTTCAAACACTTAGCATATTATACTTTGCTGCGTCTCGTAAAAGTTTTATAAATATCTAGTATTTCATCACAAAATATATTTAATTTCTTCTAAAGAAAAACGAAAGGAATTACTCATTAATTTCGGAGTCTAAAAGTTCAAATTTGCCTTTTATAACCAAATTGTTAAAAAGCAGTACTTCAATATAAGCCAAAAAAATATTTATCGGTATTATATACATATATGTACATGTAGATACATAACACCCACTGACTACCCGTTTTGAGATGAATATTAAATAATAATAGGCGTTCAAACTCTATCGGATCGTGCGTGGTAGTAATTAATGATGAAGTATTATTTGTCAAATTTTAATTGCAATATGCACACATCACTCATATAACGAGTGTGTAATGATTACAAAAACAATTAAACGTGCACGCAAAATGTGGTTACTCATACGCCCTGCAAACCAAATACGGAACTATGTACATATTCCATGTAAGTGAGAGTGCGTGTATGTATGGGGGCAAGTATATGGTATATGTGAGGTAATGTGTGTGTGAGGAAATGTGTTTGTGTGGTCCAGTCTGTACATGTCGTTGTTACACCTCATCACATGGTTTTAATTCTGTGTATTGCGTTACGTTCTCATGATTAATTGGCTGCCATAAATTGTTGAATAACTGCATTTGCTTACAAGAGAAACGTTATCAATTATACAGCAGGCTGCAAACATTTTAATTACTTTTTTAAATTATTTAAATTAATAAACATGTAAATGTTTATTATGCGTTGCGCTTTATCTGTATAAATTTGGAGCTGCATACGAATAACGTCAGTAAAAATTATTAAGTGTGTGAAAGCCGCAATTGGTGAATGAGCGGAAGCCTTGTTGGTAAATCAGTTAACGGTTTGTAAAATAATCAAATTAAATTTGTTCGCACATAATTGATTTTACACCGAAAAATAAAACAGTTGTGAATTCTTAAATAAAGACCATCCAATGGATGAATGTAATTACAAAAACAGCACTGGGTGTTGATTGATATGCAAAACCTCGTGGTTATTGAGCAAATTAAAACTGCAAACCGAAAAACTCTTGAGAAAAGTAAGATTTTTTTTTAACAAGAATTTAAAGTTTTCAATTCATAATTTTTGGTTCACAAATGTACTCCTTAATATATACATATATATAAGGCAATTTTTGTGAACATCAAACTCTAAGTTCAAAAAATTCAATAATTGTTAATCACTTTATTTTTTCTATAACTATCAATTTCAATTACACATTATTGATTTCCTACCGCATATTCATCACCCTCATACACACACCCGCTATTAAAAAAAATATTTCGAAATAAAAATACGAAAATCAGGTAAACGCTATAAAGAAGCATAATGAAAAAATTTAATTAAACCATGGCCCTTGGCAATGGCTTTGGCGATTTTCTTGGCAGCGCAAAAGGGGCGACGAAAACCCGACTGTATTGAGAGATTTGCTGTCGATAGCGATGCGCTGCACTTGTCGATGATAGAATATATATTCAAGAGCAATAAATTGCATCGAAGATACCAAGGCCCAAATAGAAGAATGAAAACAAAGAAAGCAATAACAATAGCAATAACAAAGGTAGGAAAGCAGACAAGCGCAGCTACAAGTGTGGTGCCAACAATGCAATCGATGACGCCGCTGCATGCAACAATGGCCTTAGCTTACCTTGAACCACACACCAAAGCCGCTGCTACGCTCACATACATACAAACAAACATGCCTGCAAATGCATTGTTTGCACAAATATTTTGTTTTTCGATAACAATTGCATGAGGGATCCGAACGGAAAGCAAATCAATCAACGTCTTTTCAGGCTTGTTCCAATTTACAGGAAAAATATTCAAAAGTGAACGCCGTTATGAATTTTCATCTGTGTCATATTGAAAAAATGGTACTTTCAATTAACATATCACCGCTTTCTCACCTGAAAAGTAAACTCTCGCGCATATGTTTGCTAAGCTGCTCAGCAATGGCGTAGCCACTGTGCCTAGCAGTACTAGAGCGCTACTAAGCGGTATTATAGTGATACTCGGAGGGTGAGAGCGAAACACAACCTGGAAATGGCAGCATCCTCCCATCGTGTAAAGTGAGCCAATTGAGCATAAGCAATACTTTTCTGATATCAGTTTAGGTTTAGATTTATGTAGGCACAGATAAACTGACAGTAAAAACAGATATTTTATTTGTTGTTGAGGCAGCTTACAAAATACTTCAAATAGTTTTAATTGGATTATTGGTTTGTCTGTTTTGGAATAGAAATCTTAAACAATCCTTCAGAGAACCTTTAAAGTTCCAGTTTGGGACAGACGGAGCTCGTAGCCACACACATTTCGGTTTTTGACCGTGACGCAACGCTAGAGCGCAAACGGATTTGAGTACTCAGTATGAATCTGTACTAGATGAAATTTGGGGGGAAAAAACTATGTTCCACCGAACGAATAAGAGAAGAAGAGCAGGTAAACTACAATTATTTTTATCTTTATTGGCGTAGACAACGCATACGCGTTTATAGTGAGTTTAAAACAGATCATTAGCCGTTCTTCCTTTTACTTATTGCTTAGAAAATAAATATGATTTTTAAATGCATAACAATAGCTTGCTGGCTTTACTCAAACTATAGCTCCCAAAAACGTTCAAATCAAAAGGAAAAATGTACTTGTTTCTTCTGAACGACAATTGAGCTGAGATATTTGGTTACGGCTACGTTTGCCTGCAGAAATTTGTCTTCACTGACTTCACACCCCTCGTATAACGGAAATATTTCGAATTAAAAATAACTGCTCACCTATTTTCCATAGGCCATGCATATGTATACCTGTCTCAACTGTAAACAACTCACCTGTTCTGTAATTGCCATCGTATGTTTGTGCAACTGTGCAGCGTGCTGTTCAAATTTCTGCTTGGCACCACACGAACAAAATATTAAATTTCAATTTGTCTCACGCTGGCAAACGCAATTAATTTTTGCTCTAGTAACAGTAATTTATTTAAATGACTAAATTTTACGCACCGATCACCAACACAACCAAATACTTTATTCAATTACTTAATTTATTTCATTTATTATTTACTGGATTTCCGAAGTAACACGCAATATGGAAGGCTTTTACGAAAAGTCAAATGTATGAGTGATTATGTTGCCGAGACGGCGCTGCACAAACACGCGCACAAAGTCAACCGCTTAAGGAAAATCGATAAATATTCCTTCCTTTCTTTATGAATCTTTTAACACTTCAATTTATTTGTATGTAAAATATTTATTGAACTTGTCAATCAACGCTCCTGTTCACTACACATTTGCGATCATTTACTGCGGCCCCAAAGCTCTTTTGTTGCCCTCCAAGCACTCGCTTCCGCTCACTGACTCACTCACTAATTCAAAGTTAAATGCAAAGCTCTAGTTGTAGCACTGTTTCCCGCTTGTCAACTATGGGATTCTGTTGTTCTTAGTGTCCTTTGGCTGGGAGCTGCCTGCCGTGGCTTTGCCTCGCCTACTCGCGCGCAGTTTGTACGATGCTCCGCCGTCCGAGACGTTGGCGAATTCAAAATTCAACTGCGGAAATTTTTTTCGTTTCCTTTGTGTGGCATTTACCTTTATCGCATTTGTTGTGACATCTCTGCTCACATATACAAATAGATAATTATATGCATACGAATGTCTGCTATTGCCTTTGGCACTTTTCATTGTTGTTGCTCCGATTATTACTGCATTTCTTGCATCAATTGCTCTGGCAATCGCTTCAGCGGCGAGATTGTTATAAAATCAATCAGGCGCATTGGCAGCTGAGTGGGCGCTTATGTGGGTTTGTGTGTCGTTGTGGGGGCGGGCGCGCAGGTTCTGCAGGCTTGTAATTGTATGTGAGTCTTCGGCTCCTCGGCGCGTATTTCATAGCATTTAAAATGCAATTTATTTATTCAGCATAAATAGTTTCCCTTTGCTCGCTTATGCATGACGTTTCTATTGCATTTCATTCTTCGACATTTGCTTTACCCCCTTTTTGCTACAAAGACACTAAATTGGCGTTTTTATGCGTCAGTAAGCAATTCTCGGTTTGCTGTTCAGTAAAGGCAGACAAAAGCTCGGAACGAAGCAGTTTAAGGGAATTTGCTAAAATACTTGTCAGCTGCCTAGTGGCCTTACTCAAACTAATATAAATTTCTAGTTTCCTCATACAATGTATTGATGTCATATTTCTTACGTTGCAGGTCTAGTAAAAACTTGGCATATGTATTTGGTGGCTGCTCTTGGTGAAGCAATAAAGACGTATGCAATATGTCTTTATATGAAATAACTTTTTGAATGGGACATTTGAGAATCCGATTGGTCAGTCATTTCTTTTCGATTGTGGAATGCGATTTTATTGTCTTCCTTGTGTTTACATATCACTGGTCCAGTAGTTCCGATAGAGCTTTACTTGCTTATGAAGCTTTTTGGTTTTGAAAGGCTAGACAAAAACTTTAGATTTTCAGTTTCTTGGTTTATTTTGTTATATTTTTATGGAATGGGATCAAAGTAGGGGATTTTCGTATGGGACATCGTGGTACTCCTATGTTTTGAGCTCTTGTGTTTACTTGTTTTAACAATTTCAATGATAAAAAAAATTCGAACCGGTTTTTTATAAAATTAAGTATTCGTTATGAATCATAATATATGCTGATTTTCAAAAATTGTGTGTATATTTGAAGATCAGTTTAAATACTCATTTGACCTCGTTCTCGCTCTGTTAAGGTGCATAATGGTTCATTTCAGCTTAATGGATTACATGGGTTTACCGGCATCAAAAACTCAATTTTTATTGTCTTATTCTACAACACTTCTACAATATCACTTTAAATTTTTAAGTCGATCCGAGTAATAATTTTGGAGATACAGCCTTGAGAAGCTTGAGGGCGCATATCTTTTCCGTGGAGCCACCGGAAATACCGTCGTATTGGCCGAGTTTAAAATATATTTTTTCCCAAAAATTTCAGAACTTTTTCGTTAATAGTGTATTTTTGTAGCAATTAAAAATTTTAATAAAATACTTCATTTTTATATGAGAAAAAATTGTTAAAGAAATGGTGGTTTTAAGAGTTAGGAGTAGCTCTTTAATGATTTAAATTGATTTTCTTAAGTGCTCACGTTCAGAATATGTCTCAACTTGTTACAAACTGAACAAGGTATATTAAGTTTGTCAGGAAGTTTGTAACAACTGGACCCTATAACGTACAAATATATATTTTTTTCTCAGTTTCTAGTGTCTCAGTTATTGAATATCGAGCTGAAATTTTGCACATGACCTTTTCTCTCCAAAAAGTTTCTCATATGTCGGATCACTATACTCGTATCATATTCATTGATATACATATCAAGTTGTTGTATCGAAAACTTTCTCTCTTACAAGATATATTCACGAAGTTTGACATTGTTCAAGGCATCGCTACAATCCACGACTAGTTTTTCGGATCGGAGCATTATAGCATATACCCTTCCATTATTTATACCTCGTTGTGCTATAAACAATGAATATGCGAAGGATAATGACTCGGTTAACGACTTTTATTGTTTTGTAGTTTAAATTATAGCATAACATATTCTAATAAGTATATTTATAGTTCTCATTTTATTCGTCGCATCGGGTCATGCTATACCTTTTTGGAAAGCTCATTTCACGCGCTAACACGTGTTTGATTGATTGTCGTTTCTTTTAAGTCGTTCGTGAGTTATAGCGTCGCAAACATGGAGCAAAATAAAGAGAAAATACAGCATATTTCACAGTTACGACAAAGGCAAAAATGCATCTCCAGCCGGCAATAAAATTTGTGCAGTTTATGGACCCGATACAATTTCCATTTCCACCGCACAACGATGGTTTCAACGTTTTCGTTCTGGTGTAGAGGTGGTCGAAGATGTGCCACGCTCTGGAAGGCCTGTCGTCGAAAATTGCGATAAAATCGCTGAATTGGTCGAAAGAGACCGGCTTAGTAGCAGCCGTAGCATCGGCCAAGAGCTGGGCATGAGTCATCAAAAAAAATTTTATGATCAATTGAAAATTCAATAAAAAATACCGCAAGACTTTTTTGACAACCTATTATAATTATTCTCAGGTGTCCATATTGATATTGGAAAGTGAAATTAATGTTATATTTCAGGCGTATCATTGGGATTTTATACGTACTGTCCAAGAAACCATCGGAAATCCCGATATTAAGTACAAAATAAAGATTTCTCATAATATTTAGCTTATTTCTAATTATTATAATGGTATTAAGACTAATATTTCCATATATTGGTGGATCCGAACTCTGGCAGCTCCTTCTCTACCCATATACCGACGACGAAGTTCTGGGTGAGAATAAACCGCTGGAGGAAGAGATTGAGTCAAAGCTTGGAGGGAAGGTTGGTGCAGGGTTTCCTATCAGGAGCTCTCTATTAACTCCAGTTTCAGACTTCTTGATATGCGCTCTCGCAAAAGTCTTTTTGCTCAAGATCGATCTTCAGATATCTCACCGACCTGGCGAAAATGGAAATGAAACGGCTGCGCAAATTTGTATTGGCTACTAAGCATTTTGCTAATTTATAAGTTCAAACACAGGCTATGACTTCACAAAGTACTACATACAGTCCACGTGAAGTTTCTCTACATCAGCCATCTAACCTGAACTAGCATAACCTATATGTATATTGGTTTAAAAAAAGTTATGTTAGGATTACTTTTTAACATCTTAGGATAAATTTAATTTATTTTGAAATCTTTCCAGTGGCTCGTAGCAGTTAATTATTTATTAATTAGTGTGACCAAAAGCACTTTATAATTGTAATACCGAAGCACCACTTAAGCAGACAGCTTGTATTTAAGTGTTTTTGTTGTAATTAAAACAGTAAATGATCTATATTCAACAAATTGTATTTTAAGGGCGCCTTCATTAGCAAAATGTTGCGATATTGCGCGCTGCGATGCTGCAACAAGAGAACAACAGCGAAAAGCAAATCGGTTAACGGAAATAACCTCACATATTTCATTGCCTGAACATTTGGCTTCCTTTCCGCTAATTTATGGCACACAATGGCGGGGCCGGACCGAAAGCCGTCGAAAGCAGTCATTCACATCGGACACAAGGTGCTGAGTGCAGCGATTTTAAGTGTCTTGTAAGCGCACTTAATATTAGGCATCACTAACAACAGTGTAGCAGCAGTGAACGGTACAAATCAACAAGCGAAAAAAGCAGGCGTTCTAGATTTCAAATTAAATTTAACAAATGCAATTGTGTACAGCAGCCGAAATGTAATAAAACTATAAATGACAGATTAATAAAATGCGGCAGCTGAGACGCACGAGGGGGGCGGAGTGGCGACGAAAGGGGATAGTTCTAAGGAGGGGCAAAGCAAAAGTGTGGCACACAGCAAATGATTGCCAACAGTTGCGGGCCAATGCATAAATAAAGGCACAACAACACCAACAACAACAACAAGTAAGTAAGATAGTGCGGCAAATGCGCTAATTAATATCACCGTTGGCTGCTCAAGCAGCAACAAATAAATAGTTTCGAAAGAAGAAGAAATCATATTTTTCGCCTGTTGGCAGATCAATAAGGAAATTTTGACTAACGGTGCTGGGCTGGGTGAGTGCTTGTTAAAGAATTAGAGAACATGCGTTGTTTAATTGCATTTGGCGACAGAATCTTTATAAATAACGGAAAAATAGAAATAGTTCATGAAAGAAGAAAATACATCCTACTACATCCTTGCTGTAGAAGTGCCACTATTTATGGTAGACATGTGTGGTTTATAAATATATTATTAACATATATATATATAAGCGTTAAAGAAAGTACAGCGGAGTGGAAATCCATTTGAGCATAGTTTTTTGCAGATTTAGTTTCTTAGCAGAAGGGAACTCGATATAGCAATGAATAAGTTGGTATGTGAACTTTAAAGAACTTTTTTCGTTATTGAAAAGCTTAAAAGTTAAATGTTTAGAAAATAAAAAAGAAATATAAGAATACATAAATTAAAAAAAATATAATTATGTTGAATTGGTTGATGTCCTCGTAAGAGTAAAGGCTGACATCGTCGCTGTCCAAAAAATGCGATGGACGGAACGAGGACTGAAACGAGTAAGTTCTTGTGGCATTTACATAGTGGACTCCGTCGCCGAGTCCTGGATTCAACCCGGTTGACCAACGTCTGTCAGCAATCCACAAGTTCCTCACATATCGCTGATTTGCGCCAACGCCCCGATGGAAGGACGGAGGACGATGTGACCAAAGTTGTCTTTTATAAGTGCGCTTAGAACAAATCTATGAGGGCTGCTCCCGCCACGATGTCAAAATCGTACTTGGCGACTTTAACGCCAGGGTGGGAAAAGAAGGTATCTTTGGCACAACAAACGCACATCAACAAACCCCAAAAGGAATTGACGTCGAGCAGATGCTCTCTGAGAGCACTCATCAGCAACTGTGGTACGGCATTTCCAGCTCCTTACATACAGCTGCAAACGAAACCAGTGCACAATAACAGCTGGTACGATGAGGAGTGCCGTGTCGTAGACAGACTGCCCACGTCGCAACGTTATAATCGACCACAATACCTGCGGGACGAGTTAGATACCGAGAATGGAAGAAGGAAGCAAGACGCATTTGCAGACAAAAACGGAGAGCGACTAAAATATGTGAGTACGAAGAGCTTGACAAGCTGACCGACAGGGGTAATGATCGAAAATTGAGAATTAAACACGTGTTTCGGTTTTGAATTTCAGTCATCTCTTGCTAATCACATTACTCTGTTATTGGCATCGATATGACTAATATTTAACCCTCAATACTTTCACTTTCTTAATTTTTATATTTTGCATACTTGTGTTATTATAATTTTGGGTAGTCGAAGTCCTTTCGTATTTTCTAATTAAATTTGTGAAGTTTACGGAGGCGATGCTGTATAAGTTCGTGTAGCACAACAACGGTTCGCTCGCTTCCGTTCTGGTAATTTCGAAATTTCGATTTACACTGATGGAATAAATCTCTAACGGAAAAATGGCAAAACGCGATCGACCAAAATGGCACATATTTGTTTATTTATTTATTAGTATAAATATAAAAACATAAGTTGAGGTTTGATTAGAAATACGAAAAGACTATTCCCAAGGGGGGAAAGGAAAAATTTAAGTTGATTATGTTAATTTTAAATTTTTGTATTTAAACTAGTATCGACTGTAAATACCGGTATATTAACACTGCCTTCTCAGCCGTGGCACTGTATTGTTATTATTAAGCGGTTAGATTTCATCAATAAATACCTGCAAAGAAAAAAAATTTCCAGAATAAATATCTATAAAAAGTAAACAAATATTATACTTTAAATTATTTTAAATTAATTAAATAAACTTGAATTAGAACTGTTTACACCTCAGCGCAAATAAACAAATGTACACATAGGAAAGGAATATATGTATTTTGTTGGAAAATCGTAAACAATTTTTTATGACCCAATTAATTAGTGTCAGTATATTTGAAAACATCCAAAGAAAGGAAGCAAATTGTCAACTTGAAAAGTAGTTGCCAATGACTCGCGCAATTGACGTTCGCTGGCAGCCACAGCTGATTTGTATTTTATTTGTTTCTGCGCGATTTTTTCCTCAGCTGCGGACGTAATCGAATTGGCAGGAGCGCGCAATTTATCAAAGCGCTGATGGGTACGCAAAAAGCAAGTGCAAAACAAAAAGAAAATAAAAGCTGAAAACTGAAAATTTCCACAGATGTGCAAAATTGTGGAGCTAATTGAGCAGCACAAGTGAAATATTGGCAAAATTAAATTAAAATATTAAAAGAAAAAGAATTTTAATTCTCTTTTGTTTCTGAAAATTCTTATTGAAGATATTAATGTTTTTGAAAATAATTTTTTTTTTTTTTAATTTCGCAAAAGTTATAAATTCGAAACTGATTTGACAAATTTGCCAAAAATATAAAAATTTGAAAAAAAATTGCAAAAATTTTAAATTTGACAATTTTGCACCGAACTTAAACTGGTTCAATGATGTTTTCCGTCATAAAGAGATGAAGTAAATTTTCCGTTAAATTATAATTTCTTTTATGAAAGTTTGGAAAAGGTTTAACTGAGCGACCAAATGGCATATTTGGAATTCTTGACCCTTTCAAATTTTTTTGCTTTGTGAAACCAGACATTATGAGCGAACTTCATATTTTCACAAAATCAATCACCTTTGAAAAATATTTTCTATTTGTCTGCATTTTTCATCTCTCAGCTCCAACTGAAATTCCAATGTCAACTTTGTCTGTCTATGCGTAGCAAAATTTCTATTTCTTCTCACCTATTTTAGCAAAGGAGATTGCATAAAAGTGGACTTTTTAAATAATTTTTTTTCTGGCAGCATTTCCTCATTGTTCTGCCTAGTGTCAATTCCTCTTTCTAATCTCCTTCGCGCACAAATATTTTAGGTCATGTTATTCACACTTTGAACTTCGCAGAGAGCAGAAAATAATAGAAAGGTGACATGCGGCAGAAGGAACTTGCAAAGATTTGTTGTTGTTTGTTTTGTGGCGAACATATTTTGATAAAAAAGGAAAAGGGCGCGCAATTGAAAATAGGAAAGTTCCATACAACAGCTTTTAATCAATATAATGGACCTTTTCCCTCTCGCCTGCTATGTGGCAGTAAAGAGACGGCATTGTTGAAATGTTCACCGTGGTTGCCTTGGAAATATTTTTTAAAAAGATTTATTAAATTAATATAAGTGGTTGTTGTGAAAGTTTTAACGCATATCTTCTTCAGCGAAGTGTTGAAGTTGCACCGACAAAGCAATGACAGGTCCGCAGCATAAAACTGATTTGACTTGGTTGAAAGAGCGAATACTTTTAAAGCTATCCAACTGGGATCATCAAGTGATTGACCAAATGCTGATTATCCCTTCATAGCAAAACATTAAAGTGCATAAGCGAGACACAACTGTCTTCAAATTATTATCACTATAAACTTTCTCAAACCTCCTCAATATGATTCTTCCCCCAATTTTCCTCAATATGATGTGTCTGTCTGAGAATTTTACTATTAAAATTTGTTCAACCTGTCCACATGTCCTTGAGGTGTTCATACGTATTACAGTCGTATAATTTTACTACCGGTAGGGTTCACCGAGGTCCTAACATTGTCTCGGACCACTATCTTGTTGCATTCAAGATACGAAGCCGCCGGAGCATAATCTTATAACACCCCCAGAGGTGATCTATAAACTGATGCCCAGAGCACACTGAAATCATGGGGGGGAACCGTTGTCCGACCTGCTGAATGTCATTGAAAGCATAACATCAGGAGATGGTGAGCGGCAATGGCGAGTACCACATTTGATGGAACGATGAATTCATAGGAAGAGTTAGGCCTCCACTCCGTTGGAAAAACAAGGAGGGGAGAAAAGAATAAAACAGCTTAGCTCAACAGCTAACAATAGCTTAGAAAAGGTTTGATGGCAAAAATGTTGGCTATACCTTAAAGAGACTTTTCGGGGAAAAATTTGAATTTTTAAGTTAAGGTAATCTTAAAGGAAACAAAAATTGTGCATTAGGGAAGAGGTACCACTCCAGCTAAAAATTTGTAATTATTATTATACGAACGTACATATATAAGCATATGTACATGTGTCCAGATTTTCTTTTGGTAGTGCACATATGAAAGCCAATTTCGAAAAATCAACCAATACATATAAATATATATATTAATATATACATATATCTTTACATAGACGTCTACTCAAATGTTCCTTAGGGGTTAATTGTATAAGTGCATGTTGTATAGACATAAATTCATGTATACATACATTAATAAACCTACATATTTAAATAATTAGATATTTTCTTTTGCGTCCCTTTTCTCGAAAAATATCTCATAGCAGAGAATGGCTCGCCTACTTAGCACTTGGTGAATATCGGTATGTAGCGTATATATAGCGCATAAATATGTGTGTACAAAAATTTCAAAAAATATTTTCTGCAAACACGCATACAAACATACGTACATAAAAACGTAAATTTGTAAGCGCTAGCAGAAAATTCGCACACAAATACATAAGCTAATTCATTATGGGATTTAAATACCATTTATTTATATAATCTTTACTATTTACTTTTCCTTGTGCGCCTTGTCCTAATCTTCCGATTTTTCTTCTTTCTCTTCGCGTTTATTTACCCAACTTAGAATTTGTTTGCTTTGAATTTCAAGTATCAACAACGATTTGTGTTAGCTTTTACGTATTTCTTGTTTTCGCTTGTGGCTTCTGGCACTCAAGTGTCGATGTATATAGAATTATGCACACATATATAATACATACATAAACATTATTACGCCAAACCAGTGTGCGTGTATGCGTTTGAATGCAGTATATCAACGAATTGATCCAATTAACCGCAGGGAATTAGGTGCAGCATTTCATAGCAAAATATGCATGTATGAGTGCATGTAATGTTATGTACTTTAAAATTATACTTTCTGTTTTTTAATTTGAAAAATATAGCTCAAAATATTTAATCATATATTTTCATAAATAGTATAAGTTATGGAAAAAATAGTCTCAATTAAAAATTATTTTATATGCACATGTATATGTACGTAGATACAATTTATTAGATATAAAGAGCATGCACGAGTAAATTATTATTCACAACAGAATTTATTTACTTAGTTTATTTTTCCTATTCGAATTCTTTTTTTCTAATTTTTATACCGCTAAATTGAATGTAAACATTGTCATTTGCGACATTATGAAGGACGAACAGAATGAGTAGCACGGAGCGTAAAATTCTGCACGTTGCTCATACGCCCCGCTGTGCTGTCACTATGCCACTGCAGGCAGCCACATATATGCAGGCATATGTTTGTATGTGTGCCAAGTATTTCAGCTAACACGTTATTGTAGTACATATGTGTATAAATATGTGCCGTTTAGAAATGTGCTAACGGAAACGTGTGTGGACACCTGCCACTGTGGCCTGATCGTCAAAAAATCTAAATATGACTGCTCTGTACCCACATACCATTGCATGTATTTGCGCGTTTGTGCATTAAAGAAAGCCATATTTGTATGTGTAATTTGTTTTGGTTGACCCTCAGCTTGAAATGCTCGTATGCTCTTCTAGCGCTACAAAGATATTTGTCACTGCAGTTCATTAATATATTTTACACCCACTGAAGCGCATTATTGTTGCTTTTGAGAAAAAGCAGCAAATGAAATGAATACAAACGAAAACTACAATAAAACCAATTAAAAGTAGTGAAGATAAACACTTTTACAAGCATTTCAAATCTGTTGCCGCCAGCAACTTAAATGGCGCCGCCCGCACTTATCTACTAACCAGCGTTGACAGAATATATGCCATTATTTTATATGCTCCATTTTGTATTTCAGCCATAAATATTTCTATTTGCAGTTTGACGAAATTCAAATCAAACAACGGTAGAAATGAAAGTGATACAGGGTGCCGCAATTATAGCGCAAAAATCAGCAATATTCTGGGTCTTGGTAGGTATCACATATACTTTCTCAACATTTCTTAAAAGATTTCTATTAGAAAGCATCCAAGTTTTGCTAAAGTGCTAGGCAAGCCAGGATGGATGATAAAGAAGGTCATTGAAAATGTTTGGTGTGATTGGTAAGAAGTCATCACTAGCGGTGAAACTCTTAATTCGGGTCTGTAGTGTCAACATTTGAACCGTTCCAAGGAGAATACTCATACGTGTCCAGCTTTGTCAAATAAGAGAGGAATTGTGTTCAATCAAGAACATACCTGGCCGCACAAATCGGTAGTGGCACGCCAGCAGCTCCGAGAGGTGCTTATGCATCCACCTTACAGGCCACAGCTAGCAGTAATTGATTACTACCTGTTAATGTCCAGTGACTTTATCAGTTTTTTGCTAATATAGTCCAGGCCTTAACTTCAAAATGCTAAGAAGTTATGGAACAAAATACTGTATATTTGACATAAGTAAGTAGTTCGAATAATTTTTTATAATAAATAAAAACATCAATTTAATGCCAAAATGATAGATTTATTTTAGCAAACCTGTAATTTCTACTTATTTCCCTTTAAATAGTATCAAGTCAACTTTTCTTATGAAATCGTAAATTTATTAATTGAGTGTTATTCCTACACACCCTGCTTCGCTCTCTTTATATATTTGTAAATTTGTATAAACAAGCATTGAGATTCTTCTGCTTATAACCGCTGGTACAAGTGCCGACTGCCGCTCACCCGCCGCCTCGCCTTGCCGCAGACGAATGTCAATGCCGTGAAGGTGACTCAAAATGAAGCGCGAAAGGATCCTTAGCGAGTGATTTACAGCCAAACAAGCAGAACCGAGCAAACACAAAACCGTCTGACATTGAATTCCAACTCAGGATGATGCTTGCCGTGATATATACTAATTTGTTTATATGTATGTGTGGTTGATGTTGTAGGCGCAAACATTCCTCTGGCATGTTTGTTCAGAAATTTTTTGGTGCAGCTGTTCTCTATGCAAATTAGCCAGCTATGGTGCGAATATCAAGGATTTGTATGAGATATGTTAATTGGATACAAGTTTTACTTGAAACTTTTGTGTGGTATTGGGCGAGATTAGCTTGATCAAATTCATACTTCATTAACTAGAATTAAGATTGACGTTGAATGAAATATTTAATATTTTAGAAACCAACTTGATTTCACTGTGATTTAATATTGAATATAATTTGTTTGTACTTATTTGAGAATTGAGATATGATCATTATCGAAAAAGTAATAATCATAAAGTGATTTAAATATGGAACAAATCAAATGCCTCTCTCTCGACTAATTCTTGTCAAAAACTACTCCTTTGGACTGAGCAGAGCAGAGAATTATATGAAGTGGTACATTTTGTGCAGTTTTCCAACCGTAAATTAAAATATGAACGAAATAAAGACAATAGAGCTATTCCAAACAATGCATAGGAACATAAAATGTAGGGCCACTATTCTGCATATGTAGCTGACGTACTTGTACTTACTGAACGATAGCAATCGAGTTTGTTTATAATAAATTTATTTATCTATGAAGCGTATTACAGCTTCTGAATAACCACAGTCAACGTTTTTTTTTTTTTTCTTTTTTTAACTGAAGTATAATAATAGCATTAATATAAAAGCGACTGAGGTTCATGTGCTGAAAGGCGATTATACGTATATGTATCTATAAATATAAGCTGTGGTTTGGCAGATGAGCAAAGTGAACAATTTTGTATACGGAACTGTTCGGTAGTGAGTACTGCTTAATGCTCAACTTCAAAATGGTCAATGAACCAACATGTCAGCATGTCAGCTCTTTTAATATGAACTTTTCTACTGAAAAACCCACTTCAAATTGTGTAGACATTACTAAATATATTTTTATCTTCGCTCTTTTAGATATACAGTTATAACCTTAGTGACTACTATTTTTATTTATTCAGTATCTTCATATTGGTTCGTTCAATTTTAGGGATTTTTTATATATGAGTCATCTACGAGTTTTAAGTAGGCAGACAATTTGTTTTCCATGCAAACTAATTACTTGCAGACCACTGATTTTGCTCAATACATGCACATTGTTAGATAAATGTGTTGGTGTATAGAACTATTTTTATATTTTCAAATTGATTGGACGTTGCAACCAAACTGTTTACTTGTATATATATTTACAAACCATTTACAAGTGTTGTGGATAAGTGCTTTATTCTCGAATCGATTTCAAAAATTGTGGCTAAAAATAATTCATACTGGATCTATTGTACACAGGTCTGTATATTTAGCCGGGGTTTAGACCATTGACTCAATAAACTTCGCGACACAAAAATAAGAAAATCCGAAAGAATGTATCTTTTAAGGGGGTATTCTACTCTAGAATTTTGAAAAATTCGATTTTTTTTCATATGTTAAACGCTTAGACCCTTAAGAACATATGCTCCAAAGGATTTTTAAAAATTAAAATTATTTTAAGAGCTACAGTTCCTTTAGTGACGCAGTACCTAGCCCGGTAGGTAGGTAGACTCCCGCTTTTAACCCGTTTTTCTCGAAACTACTTTTTTCCACACGGTGCCGGCATTATCTCAAGTTCTATACAACCCATTTACTTGAAGTTTTGTGTGAAGCTTCTTTATATAATCCTTTATCCTTTATCTTTATATAATCCTTAAGCCTTTGTTTTTAATATTTAAAAAAAAAATTCAGAAATTTCAAAAAAAAAAGCGTAAAAAATGATTTTGATTTTCAGGCAGTCGCCATTTTCATAAAAAAAAATTTTTCGTGTTCCCGGAAATAAGGACTATAACAGCATCCTTACTGATTAAGAATTTCTTTTAATTCATCAATGTCACCATCATGCGCCTTTTTTTTTTACACCTGTCTCTCCCAATATTTAATATTTTTTTGTAAAATTTTTTTTCTGTATTCTTAAGAAAGCACCATACAAAAATGGATGGTAAAAATATTTTTGGTTTTTTTTTTTTAAATAAAATTAAAAAAACTGCCCAAATTTTGATTTCTAGAGGAGAATACCCCCTTAAAATACAAGTAAGAGGTTGTTTGAAGTGTTATTTATAATTTGTCATTATGGATAATTTTGAAAATAGTTGACGATGTATAACTTTCTCATACAGGGTCCGGCACTCGAAGTGTATCCAACTTCAGAAAGTTCGCGCAGTTGTCGCACTGTAATCAGCTGTTTATAAATTTGCTGAATGACAGTTCGGAGTATTGTTCATAAGTGTAGAAAAGCGTTTTGCCAAATCAGCGATGGAATTCAAACGTAATAGTGCTTTATATTTAGCTGGAACAGCTAGCAATTGTTCGTGAGCTCAAACACCTTAATGTCAATAAAGTTTTTGTTTGTCGCGCCATCACTCGTAGCTGATGATACTGGTAGCATCGCAAAACGCCATGGAAGTTGTCATCAAAACACTGCAACGTCCCGTGAGATGGTTCGGAAAATTAAGAAGCGACTCGGGCGAAATCCACGACGAAGTGCCAATCAAATGGCTAAAGAATTCGAATGCGCGAATTCACCAGATGCGAATCCAATGGATTATTCTCTCTCGGCGATTTTGGAGAGCAAGGTCCGAAGTAAAAAATACACCAGTTTCGAGATGCTCAAGAAAGCCATTGTTCGTGAGTGAATTGACCCTAAATTTATGATTATTTTCAGACTTTAAAATAAATAAAAACAATTTCCTGAACCGAATTTATGGCTTTTTTAATTGGTTACACTTCGAATGCCGGACCCTGTAGTAACTCTAGTATATAAAGTATATTAGGCGTTTCTTTAAAAGTGAGTCAAGCATTCCCCACAGAAAACGGGGAAACATATTTTGAAGTCTTCGTACTACCTTTCATTCGCAGTGACTCTAATATAAAAAGTAGAGTGACATACTGCCGAATCCAAATAAAACTCAAAGCAAAGTAAATTTATTAAAAATGCAACAGCCTGAAGAAATTTGGTGCCAATTTTCCCCTCTTACTCTCCGGGGGCATAAAATTAATGTTGACATTCAGATAAATAAACACTCAAATGGTCAACCGCTCGAGTGCAGAGTGCAATGAACCTGTCCTTGAAAATTCGTTATAAGAATTTGCGTTGCAGAGAGGGGTTGAACAGTTCACAAATTTTTTCCAGAGGAATATTAATCACACTTACATATATATATAAATAAATAAAAAAGTATTAAAAAAACATTTATTTCAAAATTCTGATTGTGTACTTATAGGCTTTATTATTATAATTATAATTACCATTATTATTATTATTATTATTGTATTATTATTATTATCATTATTACTGATTTTATAAACATCTTTTAATAATCACGGTTTTGGACACATTAAACAAACCTATTCATATTCATATAGGGTGGGCAATTTTTTATATAGGTGCGGCAGCCTTTACGATTTATTTCTACAATTTTTTTATACTGATTAAGTTTTCTTCAACATCCAGAAGAGTCGGAGACCCTGTAAAGTATGAACATACATATCCTCAGTTTTTGAAAAATGTATCTGATATTCTCCAAATGGCTTCGAAGAGCAGTTCGTTTATCGGAACCCCTAATGTCGCACCACTACAGGATTAAAAGTGGTATTAATATAATGTTTAGAATATCTTGGCGTGATGGTGATGACTTCATCATGAATATTAGACTTAAGCTCGCCAGTGTTTCAAGGTTCGTAAACGTATATATATTTTGTTTTTCCAATAAAATTACAAACGAAGTAACAGCTGGTCAAATCTAGATATCTGGGACTAATAATGATTTGGTACAAATATTGTCCCAAAGAGACAAAGAGTTAGAGGGATGGCAAGAGACTTCGAAATCTCCGTGGATATTTTGGGTATGAAACGCATTCTTCCTCATCTCGACAGTTCTCTTTGGACATGCTTCATCGTACGAGGTTCTATCTACATTCATGGAGGGCATTATAAATGCCGATGAGATATGAGTTTAACATTCACACAAGTCAACAATGGTTTGGTGCATCGTCTTTTGTTCCCCAAACTGAAATTGCCACTACGTGGAATCCGTTTTCAGATCGAAGAGATAAACGAGACTTACTATAGGTATAATTATATTAGCCTGTTAGACAGCAGTTATCGTAAGTCGTGGTTGAAGCTTTATTTCAATAAAATGTATCTACATATTTATTAATAACTGTCAGGCCGATAGTCTTAGTTACTAGTTGCCTTGCTAAATGTAATGTAATTATTTATAATTATATTTCATAAAAATAAATAAATAAATAAAATTTATTAATAACTAATTTCGAAATCGTGTTGCAGAGAGTTAGTTTTATAAATATTTGTAGCTTCAAAACCCTCCACCTATCCTACGTATTTACTATTTCCATAGGCTATTTCCCTGCCTGAAGCGGCTGCAATATTATTGGACTTTACTTTTGCAAATATTAATTCCAAGCAAATTTTGTTTTCTCAACGTCAGCTCAATAGCGAAAATAGACTTTCGCATGAAAAATGACTTGAAAATCAGCGAATAAACAGTAATTAATTTGCATGCGGAGTGGGCGCATAACCGCTCAACGGCTTTTTAAAAATATATGAAAAAATATAGAATTTTCTGCGTTCTAATGCGATTGGCTTGCTCTGTGTTTTTTTTTTTTTAAAGCTGTGGGTGGGTGCATTTTGATATCGCAAGCCAACTGCAAGTAATATTATTTCTGACAATTTATGTTTATTAAACAATATTTGTTCTTGTTGTCGCTGTTTTTGTTTTCTGCACATTTTGTAAACAGGCATAATTGCATGTGATTTTTGGGAAGCACAAACACACACACACACAAACGACCGTTTATAAGCCATAGTTTTCGCTTTAATTGCGTAAAATTTCAACATTCGCCTCAAAATCGCCCAAAATCGCTTTGCTACGCAAAAGTGGAGGAACTTGTACGACTGCGCTGCCTGTGTGATTTCAATTAAATTGCGAAATGCACTCAATATGCCTCTACAACGCTGCACCTCCTGCCGGCTTGTGTGCGTCGTCTCGCATACAAAAGCAGCTGCGTCCGAGTGTGATGAGACACACCTCCTGCCCAATCATTCTGCTGGCGACCAATTGATGCCGCTGGCGAAATTTCGTGTGCGACTATGTGTAAGTGTGTGTGTGTGTGTGCATGTAACAGTGGCGGAAATGTGCGAGTAATTATAATTAGCAATTTGACCAAATAAAATAATTAATTGCAATTAGATGCAACATCAGTAAATGCAACATTTTGTGTGCAACAAAGTTAGCACGAACACATACCCATACACCGTGGCATAAAACAACTGCACGAACGAATGTAAATTTGTAAATATATATTTGTGCCTGTGCGTAGCAGATTATGAGTACGAGGATTATATTTTTTGGAGCAAAGCGTCGGCGTTTTAATGTTTCTCTATTGTTTCATTTATACTGGACTACATTTGAGTTTGCTTACGTGCGAACGTATGTATGTATGTGTGAGTATACGATTTTGTAAAATACAATTTTACTATTGTTTCTGTTCTGCTGCAAACTTTATTGCATTTTGTCTGCACAAATCAATACAGCTGCGCTTTCCTCTCGAATTGATTGAAGCTTTAGAGGCCTCATAACAACCGAAACGCATTTCCAATTGCCATATGCGTACTCGAAAACATTGTTGCGATATTTATATCTACAAATATTGACGTTTATGAGCATGAAGTATTTTTATACTCTTGCAATATACAGAATATGCTGTAATAGTCTTGGTTGTTTGTATCAGTTAAAAATAATCGAATTACTTACATACAGCCCTCAAGGACGTCCAAAAAGCGTACCAACACCAGGAAGCATAGCCAAAATACATAATATGGTTTTGGAAAATCGTCGATGAGGGAAATTTAGCAGAGACTTTACATATCTATTTAGGCAGTGTGAGCCATATTTTATGTGAAATTTTGGGTTTTAAAAAGCTATGTGCACAATGGATGCCGCCTTCGCTAACAATGGAATGCGCTTTTCTCAGCAACATTTGCAGATTTTGTGTGTCGATTCAGCACTATGGATGAGACTTGGGTCTTTCACCATGATCCTGAATCAAAACAAGAGGCCAACGAGTGGTGCAAACCTGGTTGTTCGGCTTCGAAACGAGTTCGTGTACGGATACCGGCCCAGCAGGTTATGGCATACGTTTTTTGGAATGCGAGAGGAATTTTGTTTGTGGATTTCTTGCAAACTGGTAAAACAATTAACTCTGAATATTATTGCAACATTCTGGACAAGTTGAAGGAAAAAATTCATGTAAAAAGACTCGGTTTGCAGAAGAAAAAATCTTTTTTCATCAGGATAATGCACCGTGTCACAAGAGCATATTTATAATGGCCAAAATCCATGAATTAAAGTTCGAACTGTTGGAGCGTTCACCGTATTCAGCATATAATATTTTGCCGCACAGATTGGGGAATCGTTGAAGCAAGTGTATTAATATTTAGGGAGATTATACTGAATATTAATGTGTATTTTACAAAATAATGATTGAAAAAAATAACACTTCGTTGGTCTGATTGGCTCTGATAAACCGATGGTGTTTTTAAGAAACTTATTAGGTGTAAAAACGCTTCGTTATCGCAATGATTGATACGAATGATGTTCACGAACTCGGCCCGCTTGACTTCGGCGAATACATTTATTTCATTTAACAGAGAGTTAGGTTTTGAAAGCTTCATTATGTTAACTCAAGACTAAACTGTCAGTATAAACGTATGTACGTATAAGCGCCTCCCGAACGAAGTAGAAACTAGTTTCACAATTCGAATCTGCGCTAAAAGCCAATCTAATCTTGACAGCCCAGATCACTGTAATCTACTTCGACCGGCAGCAGCTATTTGTTTTAATTCGAAATGCGTTCAGTAGATCTTTGTGTGTTTTTCCACAATGTCAGAGATTTTCTTCCAAAAAACAGCATTTAGTTTTTGTTTGTTTATCGGACAAAATAGAGGAAACGTATGTCATAAATCGCGTCTACTTTTCATTTCTAGTTTATGCGATATTTGAAAAGAAATACATAAAATTTATAATAAAAAAGTGAACCTACAAGAAACAACAATAAATCAACAATAAATTTCAGCGAATTTTTGCGTAAGAAACAGTAGCCGCGACGCGCCGCAGCAAGTCGAGCGCGTAAATCATGACGGTAGCAAGAAAAGAAGAAGAGAAAAACGTCTGTTCGCCACCGCCCTGCTTTTATTTATATATTTATTGTTTTTGCTTACATTTTATAAACTATGATACTATTTATAAATAATATTTGTAAGGTGTTTTGCTTTTATTGTAAACAATTTAGCATTGCTCAAACGTAAAACAAAAGCATAGTGCGGGCGCATGCTTTACAGCTCAATCGGCTTAAACAAAAATATTATATAATATTACTATTATATGACTGTCTTAACCTTTTTTAAATCTAGGCCTTTTAATCACTTCCGAGCTGGTTTGACAAGAGTGGCGCCTGAATGGCTAGTGCTAAAAATCTTTCAGTTTATTTTGGCCTGAACAGGATATATTAAGTTTGCCACGAAGTTTGTAACACCCAGAAGGAAACGTCGGAAGTGCTGAAAAGTATGTACCAGCTTTTTCTAAGTGTATTTTCGATTATTTTTAATATGTCATTATCTGTAGTTCTTTTTGTTATTGTATTCAGTAATGTTTACAATTTCATCATGGAAAGAAATACGCAAGAACAACGTTTACAAATTATTCAATTTTAATATCAAAATAATCGTTCGTCAATTGCAACCCTCCGTGCTCTTTTCATGGTCGTAATAATCGTCTATCTGTGCTCGCTTTTCGTCGAGTGGATGCAAATATTGAGAGTACATTTTCTTTAAATAATGTTCAAGTGCCAATGAGACAAAGAACCAAGAAGAATTGAAAATATTGCGGCCGTTCAGGCAAGTGGCGCTGAAGACCGTAATTGGTAGATTTAAAGACGTTCTCAAGAATTGGGGCTGTCTCAAACCACAATCTGATCGAGCTTGAGAAAGGATTTGACATCCACATAAAATTGTTCTCACTCAAGAACTGAAGTCACTGGACCACCGTAAACGTTGTGAATTTGCTGAGGAACAACTTAAAAATAATAACGATTTTTTTTAAGGAACTCATTTTCTGCGATGAGGCTCCAGGCTAAATAATCCAAACTGTCGATTCTGGTGCAAACCAATTCACAAATTATTCATGAATAACCATTACATTCACCTAAATTGACAATTTGGCTTTTAATCTGGTGGAATCATTGGCCCCTACTTCTTTCGAAATGAAGCTGGTGACACCATTATTGTCAATGGAGAGCGGTATGGATCGATGTTAGCCAACTTTTACTGCAATTGGAAGAAGTTGTTCTTGAAAAGATTTGGTTTCAACCAACAAGACGGAGCTACGTGCCACACATCATGTACAACAACGGAGCGAGAAAACGGGAGATTCGATTATTTCAAAAAGATGTAACTTTGAATGGCCTCCGAGAAATTGTGACTTAACACAGTTAGACTACTTCTTGTGGGTTGTTTGATGCCATTGGTCTTTGGCAATAAGCGAGACTCTCTTCAAGCTTTAGAAATCAATATTGAACGTGCTATTCATGACATCCGACTTGATTTAGTGGAAAAAGTACTTGAAAATGTGGTTCATCGATGTGCTCGTGCAGAAAAAGTCGTGGAGAAGGTGGTGAATGATGTTATATTTAGAACTTGTTCGCTTGTTCTTCACACTAAATAAAAAACATTTACATTTCTTTAACAATCAGTGCGTTTTTTATAGAGATCATATCACTCTTATTGGAAAACCCTGTATTTATATTATTAACGTAACGCGATGAGTCGACTTAACATTGTTATTTGAATATCAGCTATATGCTAAGGTAGTCCCATCTTATTACATTAATGTTTCAAATTTCGTTTCTATACAAAGACAATTTTCCGACAAATGAGTAGCTTCTTAAAGCTTGAAATGAAGAGGACGTGGGGGAAATTTCAAATCGATTTCTCAAAACATGAGGGCTTAGCTCACTTTATACAGAGAGACAGTGTGTCTTTGTAGAGAAAAGGTTTTTAGAGATGTCCGTAGAGCTACGCTTCAAAGCTTCTATGCGAACTTCAAAGTACCGATAATAAAAAAAAATATATTCGGAGTCAATATGAGAGGCATTGTTGTATGGCTATAACACCCGTTTCACCAAGAATCAAGTGGATAGAGATTGAAATGATTCTTAAGAACATAACACACTTGATCAAATTTTCTATAAAAACAAAATATATTAAGAAAGCAAAGACATTTGGGGCAGAAAATATGAATAAAAGCTTTTATAACTCTTAAGAGTATATTTTGCATCTTGGCCTGATTAACAGTTTCAAAACAAACATTACTTATTCTATTTCACCAAAAAAAGTCATATTCTCCTTCAATTTTTACACTCTCAACCTCGTTTGTCGAAGATCACAATCGTGGCAAGCCATAAACGGTAACATATTTCGACTTACCTCAGTAATTTTCATAGTGCGCTTAATGGTTTTACGCGTAACCTCGGTGGTCTCCTCGACCACATCGCCGTCCTCGTCAACCGTTTCGGTAATCATTTTCTCCGTTTCGGCGGAGACCTCCTCCTTCATATCCTCATCCTCGTCCACCGTTTGAGTGACGGTCTTTTCCGGCTCCTGCTCCGCCTCGACGCTGGCGGTGGTGGTGGCGGGATTAACGGCAGTTTCAGCTTCCGACATTGTGCACAGTTTTCAATTTCTATTTGCGGACACTTTGCGGTTAAAGTTTTTCAACAAATTTGCGTCAGTTTAATCACTATAATTTGCTAAGGCACAAGAACTCGAATCTTTTAGTTTGCTGTAAAATTTAGAAAATTAAAAAATAAATACAAAATGAACATGACACTGCTTTTTTAAATAATACACTATTTTTTCATAAATTATATTTTTTACACAAAAACGCACACACTTGCACACAAACAACAAACACTAAAACTTGTTTTCGCTTTGAGCGCTTTTCCTATATATTCTTCGTTTGTTTCACGTGATTTTTTGTTTTCTTGTTTGGTGTTACTTTCTCGATTCTTTCTTGTTTTTTTTTCGGTTTTTTCTTTGTGTATTTCCCTTTGCCTTCCGCTGGCGCGTTGTTGTTTCTTTTAGTGAATTTAAACTTCTAATTTTAAAATACTCGCGTACAATTTCTAGCAGAGAATTCTTCCCGAAAATAAAATTTGATGTGCGCTTTTTGTTGCTGTTGTTGTTTAATTTTGGATTACATAAACAAATTCGAGTTGCGTTTAAGCTTTGGTATTTCCTGCGTTGCCTTTCAATGGTAAAGAAGTTTTTCTGCTTTTGTTGTTGTTGTTACGTTTGGTGTTTTCTTGAAATTAGGCCGGCAACAGAATTTTTAATTTTCTCCTTATGTTGACACTTTATTGTTGCAGCACGCCTTATTTATATAACTATATCCATACACAATATGTTGCCGAAAGACACTTCAAGGGAATTTTTTTAAATTATTTAAATTTATTACGCTACACTTTGTCACATGAATCAGTTAGTACAACCAAGCACTTCACAAAGTATAACTAATGCTGTCACAAATTGATTTTTGCTTTTTTTTTTTGTCTTCTCTTTCTTTCTACGTTCCAAAACTGCGAGTGTCTTCCACAATCAATTTCATTGAGTTCGTTTTGTTTCGCCTATAAAAGATCTGTCGTTCACAACTTGCGGAATTTCACACCTTGCGGCACGCGTTTTTGCTTTATTCTTTTCAATTTTTATTTATCGTCCAATTATCATATGATTTCTGAGTGCTTTATATATATAGAGAGTTTTGCGCGCAAATCGGACAAAAAACCACCGGGATTTTTATTACGAAAATTCCTGTCGTCGATGGCTGCGAGTCGAATTTTTCTGCAAAGCAATGCGGACGATTTGTACGCTTTTCGTGTTCAATATAATTCAATTAAAAGTTTCAGAACGGTCCAAAACAGATGAAACACATTCGTCTTCGTTCGTCCGAGTTTGCGGCAGCGCCAGTGGCAGCGGCATTTAAGCTCTCAGGCTTATTGTTTTTCAGCGCAAAAAATCCAAAAAAAACAGACTAACTAAAATGTCAGCATTAAGTGAAAAATCTTGTTGCTTTCGATCACTACTGACGATCATTCGAATGCTGCTGGTGTGCGATTATTACGCCGCCGATATGAGCAAAATTTCCAATTCACATCGCAAAAAAAAGGAGAAATTCATGCAGATTCGCCCATATATTATACTTCGCTTCTATTGAAAATTCGACTTTTTCTTCTTCTTCTTCGCTATTTCACTTGTGTTCCGCGGTTTCTTTGTTCGGCCGTTTCGACTGGCTCTATGTGTCTTGCGTTAGAAAATAGAATCAAAAAATCATATTTCTCAGCTACATATTTTGAATGAAATGCTTGGGCCTGTGTTGGGGCGCACCGGGCATAGGAAATTCGTGCTAGCGACGATCTTTGGTGGCGAAAACGAACAAATCGTCTACAAGCAGCTCGAAATGCGCACATTCATACACACAGATAATGGGTTAGTATGTCCACAATGTCTGCTGAAAATGTATATTTTTGAAATTCGTATATAAATATGGCGGTGTGTAGTTTGGGTGTGTATCGACATGGGCGCCAAGTATATTGATCAAAGGGGATTTTGTTTTCAACACATGTGCATGTATCAGCATATACGAAACGTTTCACTACACTGAGGACAATCGCCAGCAATCAAAGTCGCTGCCGCCACTGCTTTTTGGTGCTGTTCACAACTAGATGGATATTCGGTAGGAAAAAGCGACACAGCAGGGCCGCCTGGGCAAAACTTGGAAGTACGACAAAAAATTGGGCAAAATACTTGTACATGCGACAAGTGGATATGCGAAAGGCGAAGTAAAAAATAAATCGCAAGCTGCAAAAACCAAAAAATAGTTCACTTGAAAACAGAGAAAAAATTTCGATTTAACTTATGCCGAGCAGGACGATGCTATGGCACCAGCGGCGTTTTCCGGCGTGTAATATGTGTAAGTCCATTCACATGCCGGCGGCGAAAACAGGCGAGCGTTAAGAGCTCCAAAAAATATCTATGAAAATTGAACGAAAAACACACTTGAGCGCCAACTGCACAGCGCCACGATTTTCTGCCGCCTCGGTCGCTCCCCAGTTTCCCACTTCTCCAACACACGCACACTCGCGCACTCCCGCACCGGCACACACAAACAGCGCGCTCATGTACAGCTCAACTAATAGCCGATCGTGTTTTTCGCAGAAGCCAAAAAGAGGAAAATCTATTTGGTGTGCATATATTCGTGTAAGTGTGTGTGTGGGGCTGTGCCTGTGTGCAGGCGAGAGTGTGGAAAACGCTCGACAGCCGCGACGCGGCGAATGTACGCCAGACACAGGCGAAAAATGCCCACCAACGTCAGCTACAGCAACAACAATGTCTGCCTATATGACTACATTGCGATATACATGCCTACAAACGTACAGGGTTGAATGTGCGTCTGCTTGTGCGCAATTTCGCCTTGACTTGCTGTGTGATGTAGGAAAAGTCATTGAGTTTGTCGACTGATTGTTGCCCACACAGAACGGCGCGCACTGTTTTCTTTTTCCTCGATCTATTTCATATTTTCATCTTTTGAAACATGCAGCAATGGAAAGCAGTCTTTATTTTACTTACCGCATATAGTTGTATACACATAGCTAAGCCAAACGCGGAAAGCGACATGTGTAGCTTTCATTAAAAAGATTATGCTGCAGCCAAAGGGATACAGGGTGCGTCGGTTACAAGAGAGTTTAGAAGTTTGTTCCTCGAAAGTTACACAAATCTCGTTTATATTTCGAAACTCTATTGTTTTAATATCCTTTTTATATTGTGTCGTAAAAGTCTTTTCGTATTTCTAATCAAAATTTCAACATCTTTTTTATATTTATATTAACTTTAATTAAACAAATTGTACCATTTTGGTCGACCACTTTTCTGCCATTTTTCCGCTAGAGATATTATTCCATCAATGTAAAACTTTTCTGGTTTCTCGGCGAAAAACCGCCAAATAATTTTTACAGCGCTCTCTAGAAGCCAACTTTACCTGCACACCATTAAGGGAATTCTGCATTGACCGAAACAAATGTTGATGGTACAAAATTAGGACTATTTGGTCAAAACTTCCCGGGCAAGCTCTATCAGTTTTTGGCGAGATATCAAAGAGCGTTGTCCTGATGGAATACGAAGTCTTCTTTGTTGACCCGTTCTGTCCTTTTTTTCAATTGCTTGCTTCAATCTCATCAGTTGTTGACAGTAAAATGTAGAATCAATCGTTCGACCAGACTGGAGCAGCTCATAGTGAATGAATCCTTTCCAATCCCACCAAACACTCAGCATAACCTTTCAAGGCATCCGTTCTGACTTTGCGACCATTTGTTGAGTTTCACCACGCTTGGACCATCGCTTCAGAAATTTCATTTTTTTCAACAAAGAATCACAGGTGTTAAATCGGTTCATTAAATTTTTCACAGACAATTCTTCTTTTTGTAGCCAGCCTTTTTTAAATGGTTCAAAACCATTTGATGATGAATGTGAAGTTCCTTAGCGATATCATGCCTACTTATGTTCATCGACTCTTTGAACGATAGGTCGGCCAGAGCGAGGTGCATGTTTCACATCGAAATTTTCAGAGCGGAAGCGAGCGAACCATTGTTGTCCTACACCAAATGATACAACATCGTCTCCGTAAACTTCATTGCGCGGCATTCTCCCTTTTTTATACAAAAACAGCTATAACTTTGCAACTTTCGAATATTTTTTTTTGGTTACAAAAAGACTTTTAGAGTATTAGATCATTTCTAAAAGTCCAAAAGAAGAGTCGCCTGACTTAACGAGCTTGTCTTGAATCACACTTTCAAGCTGTTTCCACCAAGTTTGCTTCCTTTTCTGCAGTATTATTGACTCGCTTGACTTTGTTAATGAATTGATTTATCCCACAATCAACCCTCTGGCTGTAACAAATTATCATTAAAAATCTTTTGTGAATAAAAGCAGAAAGGTGAACTGAATGATTTAGCGTCATTATATAACTTTTACTACCGAATTGTTTCTTTGGTCGAGATTAGTTCAGAGAAGAAATCACAACTTAAGTGTTTTATACCACTCCACCCTGTTCGAGATAATACCAGAACATACAAAAAGTACTAAGAACTAAGACAGCACGCACAGTTACTCACACACACATGTAAGTGCAGTTTTATGAACACAATTGTGGCTCCTGTGCCTCATCRGGTAAATGAGGCGAACGCAGTACAATGAGCACGTATTCGTCGAACATGAGGCACGTTCTAAAATTAATTTCTGCCTCAAAATAATACGCACACAAATCATTATTGCTTTGTTTTCATTTCGTGGATATTTGTTTTTGTTTTGATGTATTTTCGAAAGCACAACATATTATTTTCGAAACAATTTACTGCTGTCCGACTTCGATGATCTCGCTGAAATGCATTGGCGGCAAAAGTAGCGCTACATGTGGCAACAGCATCACTTGCATCATAAAAATTCAAAATCTGTTGAAACACTTAATGAGGTTTTTGTTTTTACTGGAGAAACCTTTGAATTTTTATTTTTTTTTTTTTGAGTTTATGTGATTTGCAGATAAATGGATTGGGAAGTTGGTGTCGTATAAAAACAGTTCGCAAGAAGTAATATCTGACTCTTTAGGTACCTGCAAATACTTTAGAAACACTCATCTTGCTCTCATCTGAAAAATATATGAAGCCTTCACCACTGGGATTGGTAATTGTCACAAACAATGTAAAAGTTGCCGCAGTCCGCTCGGTGAAAATTTCCACACCTCTTAATACCCCACAGAAAACTCTCGCTTTAAAAAAGTTTTTTTTGGAAGCGATAATTCTTGGCGAAATTGTCTGATTTGTTTCGTACAAGCGTTATAGCAGATGAGCACAACTATATTTTCGTCTTTCTGAAACTTCTTTTAAAGTCCTTGAGACAAACTAAAGATCGAAAAGAAGGGAGAACTATAAGGATAGCTTGATAGGCCACAAAGCCTCATTTAGTTTAATCAGATGACCAATTCCTGGCAAATTTCATTGTTAATCATCCAAAGCGGCAAGGCCGTTGTCATATCAGCCGAGCATTGGCAAAGCCGCAGCTTAACAAATTGCGTCTGCTTCATGTTCGGTTTAGGTAATTAGAGTTAGTATAATTTTGTCAAAAAGTTTTTTTTTTACTTTTCTGAAAATTAAAATTTTCCACTGACGCACGTCTTCCCATTACATACATATGTATGTATGCACATATATTTTTCTGAAGCGTTGGGAAATGTTTGCTTGTGTTTGCGTTCTGCCGCTACGTCTTTCATTATTTTTACTTGTTTTACTTATTGGTAATATATGGTCATTTGCTTGTCAATTCGCATTAACTTGGTACGTTTCTCGCCCAACAGACAGACGCATAAATAAATATTTTACAATGCGATTTGCTCATTTCAACATTTTTCGCTTTCATTTTGGGTTGGGCTAATTTTTTTTTCTTTTTTGTTGTTCGATTTGCTGCTGTCAGAACACTTTAAATTAACTTAAAATGGAAAACGGAATTATGACATTAAACGCGAGGATTTCCTGGATTCCTCCGTGTATTCTTGTAAAACGCATTTGTTTGTGTAACCGCTCGCCATTCGAATTTGACTGTATCGAACTGAAAGGCTGATTTCACTATATAATGTACTATATATGTTTATATAATTTTCATTCTAAGTTCCGCGGGTCGCCGACTCCGGTTACACTAGTATTCGTACAAAGACTTAGTCTCGCTCGTGTACGCTATAAGCTCCCTCCATCCGCTACATAGCGCTTTGTTCTATGTTCTTCAATCCCATTTACATTAGCTCCATTTGGTTCATCCGTTTATATGTGTATTTCTCTGTCGTATTTACTTTGTTTATATTTCTTTTCGTTTCTTCCAACATGATTGACGTCACTAGCCATTTCGCAGCTTATTTATTTAGCTTGTTTTTGATGTATTTTTTCATTTCTTTCTTTCTTTCTATAATTTCGTCTATGAAATTTCCTAGTGCATTTTGTTTTGACTTTAGATCCGTGGCAGTATTTCCCCATCAGCAATTGTCTTAGACGTGTCTGCGGCACGTGTGCTCACACTTACATACCCATATATCCAAGGCAGTGTACAAGTGTATATGTGCGTGTATGACGGGCAGAAAGTTTTCACCTTGCCTCTCTTCATTACGCACGTGTGTGAGAAATGGGGTGTAAAAATTTATGGAGTCCGCTCTATTAAGAAAATTCCGTCAAAGCCCTGCAGTGCGATATCACATTAGTTTACCGAAAACACAAGTTCATAATTTGATGTTACTGGATGGAAACTGAACTAGTCAGGAAATAAATCTTTGTAGCCTGAGTTTTCGTATTAATATTAACGCAACTCAACATTTAATCTTTTGAACGATTGTGGATCTTTTACTTAATCTTAAAGACCTATTTTGAACTAATTATGTGTTCCACCAACAATTGTCAGCTGTTTGCACAATATCTTGGATATAGCATCATGTATAAAAAATAAAAATCAACTGATAAGTTTTTCTTGCAGTTGAAGTGGAAACTAGTTGAAGTCACTTTCTCTCAACAAAGTTGCATTCGCTGCTGGGTGTGTATGAACCTAAATACACACAAAGATAGGAACAAATATTTAGTTGGTTTTTCGTTGTAACAGAAAATTAGACAAAATTAAATCCATTCAACTGTATTCGTGTCATTTTCGGACTTTAATTTAAAATAATATCTAGTAACTAATCTGCGCAGATTATGCTGCTACTGCCTATTAGTGGTGACAATGGTGCGTTATAAATGAAATAATTAAAAAAAAAAGGTATGTTTGTTTCTTCCTAAGAACTCATGGCCACTTTTTTCTCAGGTTTTCTTCAATTGAAATTTCAAAGAAAATAAATTTCTTCCGACTGTCTTAAGCCAATTACTAGACAAAAAATATTTTTTTTTTTTTTAGATATTTTTAAAGAGACATTTTATTGAATTATTAGGTAGAAATGAATTACATTTATGGTACGTTTTGTACCTCAATAAACGGCGATTAATTTAGGCAAATTTTGCAATATCAATAGCCACAGCCGATCTCCAGAAGGACCTTAGCAAAAAAGCATATGAATAGGTAAATAAAAACATCATTAGCGAAAATATTTAATATGTATGACTCATTCTGGAATAAAATTAGGTGAGAAAATTTAAATTAATCTAAAACCTTTTAGTTGAATTAGTGTAATTTACATCCGTGGGAAATACGTTTTGGAAAAATTATTGGTTACTGATTTTTGCGCTATGGCTATTCTGTTTTGATTCTTCGTCTAAATGCGAAATTATGTAGTGAAAATTAATTTTTTATGTGACTTTTGTGTATCAAATGATATGAGTTATCGCCATTTTAGAGCATACGAATATGGTATACCACCAGGCTGATAACACTGACACATTTGTGACATGAAAATTCTTAGGCGTTTCTAATGCTGTTTGATACTTTGAAGTCAAATTTGAAAACAGTATTTTTCTATCACCCACAGATATTCTGTAACCTGCGGCTTCAGATTTTACTATACTACTATGATCAAATTGATAGGTGAACTGATTTGAATATAAATTAATTCAAATCAATTCGTTTTCGAATAGGTACATTTTTTTTTTTTTGTAAGTTGGTAGTACTGCTAGTGACATCTATGCTAAGTTTCACGTTAAAATATTCATTAGTATTTGGGATACGCATCGTTTTGTGAGGCTCTAAAACGGAATTCTTCGATTTTTTTCTATATCTGAATTTATTGAACAAAGAACTGCGATAATGCGCTGTCTCATACTGCATTGGTTATTGGTGACAATTTTGCCACTTTTTCAAATAATACCGCATTCGCCTGATTTACGTCAGACACTCACTCCGGGACAAAAAAACGTTACCAGAGAAGCCCTGGTTGTTCCCAAAAAGGTATTACTACCACCTTTGCATATTAAATTGTGTTTAATGAAAAAGGTAATGGACAGAAATGGAAAGGGTTCTTCAACATCTGAAACAAAAATTTCCAAGAATCAGTGAAGCAAAAATTAAGGAGGGCATATTTGTGGGTTCGCAAATAAGAGAACTAATGAAAGATAAAACATTTGAGGAAATGCTCAATGAAACTGAAATACGAGACTGGAGGGCCTTTTAAAGCATTTGTCAAATTTTTTATTAAAATGTGAAAGCTAACAATTACAAATATCTTGTGACTGAATTACTAACTGCCTATAAAAAAATATTTGCAAAAAAAGTGGATTTTTGTTTACCAGCGTAATCAGGCTAACTCTTTGTCTAGGTCTTTCAAGTAATATAGAAGACGCTATCGTTCTTCAAAAGAATAGTCATATTTTTTGTTAGAGCTTGATGAAGCTTGTAGTAATATATGTATGCATGCATTTATGCGTATGATGTCATAGCAATCAAATATATATTGTTTACCTCTTACACTATAGCTTCCTCCCAGAGCGATAAAATATAAAAAAGCAGCCATAAACAAATCACCCATCCCTAATAGTGAAGTTTGGGAATTTTTCAAATTTTAAGTAATATTTGTATTCTAATTTATACACATTTCCATTTACGTTCCGACACTCCAAAATAAATGCACTCGAATAACCTTTTCGGGGCTTTCGGCAGTAATTGCCACAATGGAAAATTGTTTTCACACACTTTGCCCACCATTCTATGCTCCTGGCGGCTTTCATCGATAAAACCGAAATAATAATACAAACCCGAAACAATAAAAAGAGAATAAAAGAAAGTAAAAATAGAATGAAAGCGAGAAAGTTCAATGCCCAGAAAATCGTGTTTGGAAGCCGTTCCAATCACTACAAACAAAAATGTAATAAAACAATTTTTTAAATATAGGGATAAATAATTGGAATTTGAAGTGACCGCACGCAGATGTGTGTATTCGTGTATGTGTATTTACAACCACTCACACACACATTCAATGGGGAGAGCTTTTCAAATTATTATTTTTACATCCCTGCCGACCCCAGGGGACATGGCATGGCTCTTGGAGGAGGAGCGGCTGCGTGCAAATGGCCAAACATAGAAATTCTGAACACACATGATCACACATACACATATGTATGTATTCGAAAGATCAAGCAACTCTAAATTCAGTCACCTCTCAGCGCCTCTTTAGTCAATTAAGTAAATTTGCGCACTTCCAGTTATGCTTTTGTCAATATTTGCCGTTACATTTTGTATAAACATGTTCGCAGATATTGTTGCTTTATTCCTCGAAGTGCGATTTGAAATATGCCAACTGTGTGCGCCAATATGCCGGTGTCTACTTGCAGGTATGGGTGCATGGAACTGCCGAAGTGTGTGTGCGCAGCACGTGCCCGCGAAAGGTCTTGCCGCTAAACTGACGTTTCTAGCACATTTGGCTCACGCTGAATTGGGTTAGTAAACATTAATCGACTAACAACGAGTCAAGGTGTGCAACTGAAGTATGCGATTTCATTTCAACTTATGCCTATTATATTATTTAATAAAAATAATTTAAAATAATATTATTTATAATATGCATAACATATTTCATTAATACTGGCAAAGTAAATATACCAATACATTACTCATGGACATTCATAATAAATTAAAGAAAAGGAGCCGATTTGGTTAAGGGGTGACACAGGCTTAGAGGTTTCAAAAGATCGATTTTTTGTATTGTCTTATTAAATTCTACAACACTTCTTGATCCGAGTAATAGTTTCCGAGGTACAACCTTGACAACTTGTGCGCTCGAAGCTAACTAGACTAAGTGCGTCGTCTTTAAACGCGTTTTTCATGAAACTGTGTTTTTGAAGTCGGTTGGCACGATTTCTCGCGAACTACTGAAACGATCTTCGTGAAATTCTCACAACTCTTTGCGATACAATTCTTGAAGACTTGGACGAAGGATTTTTTCCCATATAATTATAAAAAAAATGTTTGCCAAATTTTTTCTGAATTTGATTTTTTTTTTTTTTTTGGGAAAATCTCTGTTTCAGTTTTCTTTTTTTCTTTCTCCAAGTTCTCAGTTAAAGTGATAACTAAAAAATGTCTTTTTTCAGATGATCCTGTAAGGAGTTTTATTGACAACGCGAGCACATATTTCTTCGGAGTGATCACCGGAAATGGCGTTACATTGGCCGAGTTTAAAATATTCTTCCAAAAATTTCACAATTTCTTTGCTAATAGCGTATGTTTGTAACAATACAAAATTGTAATAAAATATAATATTTAATTTCTTAAATGAGAAAAAATTGTTCTATAAACTCTGTTTTTTACCCGAGCAAACCCATGTAACCCCTTAAGAGTCTTTTTGGTGGCTTATTTTTTAAAGCGTAACCTTTTATTTTGAACGTAATGAAATAAAGCCAAAACTGTTTCAAACACAGAAATCGGTTATAATCAGTTTCGAGAGAACTATAGAGATCAGAGATCAGTCGCAAATCTGGCAAAGATAATCAACGACAAAAATCAGAGCTATGAACACTTACTTTCTGAAGGACGGTATTAATTTTCAAGATTTTCTTATTCGATAAATAAATCACAATCTTTATGTTCACAAAAATGTTCGCAAATTGAACTGATTCTATTTTAATACATAACTAATTTGCCGAACTTATTTCCATTTTTATTTGACTAATCTAACCGAATGAAAGTTTAATATTTTCGTTCAATATTCCCGTGATATACCAACTATAGGTGTTATATTAAAAAATCGACATATCTTAACACAAAAATCGGAAATATTATCAACTAATATACAATTTTTAGAAAGTTTATTTAAATTTCCACTAGTAGCCACGTTCTGGCAACGACGTACCAGCTTTTGAAGCTTTTCCACTCACAAGGTGCTTGTATCTGATTAAGCTTTTTTTATAAAGCTTTAGTAAAAGCGCACTTTTTCAGCGGTATTAACATAAGTTTTCCAAATGCTATTCACACAAGCAGCTGTAAAGCTTTTGCTGAGGTGAACAGGCCAGAGTAAGGCCATTGGAAATAGCATTGGAAAGCAAGGCCAGTGCCTGGAGCGAATCAGTCCATATGAGAGAAATGTTAAAGGATATAACTTCTGGTACAGTATTCAAATTATGAAAACAAATTGTTGGAAACATATTTAATTTTATATCAGTTCTGTTCAAATATTGTATTTTTATTTTAAACTCAGTCTGGTTTCAGACTTTTTAAAATTCAAAGCAATTTATCCTATCAAAATTGTTTAAAAATCAGTAATTTAAGTTAGAAACATTTTTTATATTAAGTAAAGAACAAAACATCAAGAGATTTTGAGATTAAAAAAGAAATTAAAAGAAAAGAAGATATATTAAAGAAGGTTTGAGATTAAAACAAAACTGCAGTGGGTGTAGAGTTTTTCAAAAACACCATGTTTTTTCAATGGACATGAGTATCCAAAACATCATACCAAATTCAGAATCAATACTATAATACAACACTGCCCAAGAAAACCCGCAAAAAATAATATTAATACTATTCAAAATAAACGATTGTAAGCTTTCCAATTTGCAAACTTTTCACTTTTTCATTTAGTAGTATACCTAGCACTTACTTATAATAACCCTGTTTCCAAGAAATCACTCGATTATTGAATATTATTCAAAAATTATACATAACTGTTGTATGAAAGTAAACGGCAAAACAATCACTAGATTGAGTTATAATCTAGTTACGATACTGAATCAGAGCTAGTTCCACTCAATATGGGTTTCCAGCTTCCTTCTGTTCGTTCTCCCTTAAATAGCACTTTAAATCGCATTGATATTACGCCTGCATCATGTGATGAAACATCACATCATCACCCATATCAATAATTGAATAATTAAGCATACATATATTGACACACTAAAATGAGCATGTAAGTAGTGTATACACAATTTAATTCATGCTCCAAAATATCAATTTTTCATGCGCTATATATAAACAGAAATATTCGCTTATCAGCTGTAGAGCCCATTTCAGCGAGAGCTGAGCTCAGAGCAGCAGAACTCACAGCGATGGAATACCACACTCGTTTATATGCATTTGTTTTGAAAAGTAAACCACAGAAACACCAACACAAAACGGGAATACCAAAGTACCATATAATGAGCTGTAAATCAAAGCTCGCCAAACAACTTTCAATAACGCGCTGGGAACTTCATCTCTACTCAGCTCAGCTGTGGAGCAACGGTGTTGGAGCTTTCGCTGACTTCCAGCGGCGACTCCAGCAGGTGTGTGAGCGCGCTGCTGCCAAGAGCAAAAGCGAAGAACGCAGCAACAACAACAAGAAATTGCGAGCACACTGGCGAAGGTGAAGGCGACCAAAGCATCAGCAGCTGAGCAGCGTGCGAGTAACGGTGAGACTGTGGCAGTTACTAAATCGACGTGCTGTTAATAACAACGCAGCGCGCGTGTTGCAACAACAGTTGGCAAATTTATTTAAGAAAAAACTTTTTAAATATATATATTTATTAGAGTTTATAACAAAAACAAAGCGTGTTCGTTTACTTATTCGAAAATCTTGTTTTTGGAGCTTTCTGCCGCGCGTTTTCTGGTAAATTTTCAGTGACTCAAAAGCGATCAGATACTATATTCGTGCCTAAATTCCTATACATACATATGTAACTGTGTTAATTGGCGTTGCAACGCGCATTGAAGTGAAAGTGACGGTTGTGGACTTGTCGTTTTTGCTTTTGTTATCTTTTGCATTTTGTTCTTGGGTTTTTCGCAATCTAAGCAAGATTTTGATTATCGCTTCGCCTCAACACACAAAGCCTACCTCCAAGCGCTGATAATCAACAGTTTTTCCGGTCTACTGGCTACATTGTTCAATATCTTAGTATCTTGACGAAACCGTTATTCTTCAGCCGAAGAGGTCAATTTATTTCTGCTGACCTTAGTAAAAAATATTTTTGCGCTCTTCCGCTGGCATTACGTGCCTTGGTTCTAGTATAATATACTTGTGTTGCATTGGATTATCTGCTCACTACTCAAGCACGCACTCACACTTGTATTTTCCCACAAACAAATATTCACTTGAATCCACGTATGAGTATTTACTATTAATACATGTGAAGCCATTCGACTAGAAACGCTTCTAAGAAAAAATACAAAACTCATAAAGTTACATACATACAACGAATATTGATAAGCAAACACTTGTTGTTTTCGTTTTTGAGATTTTTATAGTTTTGTTGACTCTTTTGGGCCAAAAACTCAGTGCTCACACGCAAGCCTGGTTTCTAAATCGGCGGCATTTATTCCACTTTATTTTTGAACACTAAATTAATATTTGCGTTTTTGTTTGGACCCAATTTTCTTGCCTGAATCCACAGTGTTTAATAGCATCTAAATCGATCTACGAAGAGTAGGATTAAAAACAGGTCCTCAACAGCGACAATATGAGTGCGGTCGATGCGGTCTTGAGCTTTAAACGAAGCCCCGACGAGGACTTCTACGGGATGCTGAACTGTGATGAGAATTCATCGGTAAGTTGCCTGGATTTTATAAGAATTTGATAATAATTACTAATAACTCTCAGCCATGGCTGGAATACTTGTGAAATGCTAATGGATCATTAAAATCAATACGAATCGGCTGTAAAGTTTTTAATAAGTACGATTTGAATTTAGTGAATACTTAGTCAGTTAAACACTCTTAAAATAACAAAAATCCATCATAAAAATTTAAATTTCATTTTAAGCTTTCAAAAGAAACAATATCTTTCTTCTTACTTGAATTTAATTGTTTCTTCCATTGTAAGTCTTCTGAACTGGAAATTGAGCAATTAAAGTCTAGTGTCTGACCCATAGCACTAAAGCTTTTTCTTGAAATAACTTAAAGGATAAAGATTTGGCTATGATCGGGCTTGATTTGATACAGTGACTCATAGTGTTCGTAAATAAGAAGTGTAGGCAGCTTCTTATAGCTCGCTTTTGTGGATATAATCCATATACTACTATTTATATATCTCCTCCTTCACCAGACCAGACCTATTTACAGATCTATCTTTCTACTTATCTTATTTAAAATATATGCCATGTGTATGTGTAACTTGGTAAATACTGTTGTGAATGAAAGATGAAATCGAGTAGTGCTAAGAAAAACTTTAGAAATAATTTCCTTTTCTCTTTTACTAGAAACAATTTACTTCCTAAAAACATTGCAATTATTGATTCTGAGTTGCTATTTATCTGGTAAGGAAACAGTCACCCACAAGCGGTAAAAAGCTTTTAGGTGAAAAAAAAAAAAACATTTTCATAGCTGTTAACTCAAACAATTTGTAGAAGCTATTTTACCCCATATTCCAGAACGAAAACTGGCATAAAATAATTTACAATTAGAGGCGGCGTGAATTTCATTAAATAATTATGAATCCCATTGTATTTGAAATTGCTGATTTGCATACAGATAACCTATTTAAGTAGCCATTATAATACTTTTGTTTCCTGAAGACATATTGTGTGCTCCGTTTCGGTGTTTAACTGGTCTGAAATACCTTTTCACACTCGAGTTGCGCTCAACCTTTACTAACGACCGAACGATTACCCTGTTAAACACAGAGATTTGACAATTTATTGTCGGTAAGGAAGGCAGGAATTCTGCATGAGGTTGTGAAACATCCATGAGCTTAACAAGAACTACAGTTTTCACATGATTTGGTTCTTACAGCAATATAAGTGTTTTTAACTAATGTTACCTTTTCAGAAACCCTTTTCATATCAGAAACACTGTTGATAACCCATAAGTAACCTAATCGAACCCTATATCTGAAAGTAATTAACATTTTTTTTTTCGGATGCCTTCAACTTATAATTGAGATAAACTTAACCCTTACAAAACCACTTTCTATTTCATACCAGAAATATCTAATACATAAAGAATTTCCTGCCGTATATTAGCAATTAGTTACCATAAGCGTACTGTGAAAAAGTTTTCCTGCAGACCTTAAAGGTATGGCATTGAAATAAGCATTTTGAAACGAAATAAAATGAACGGTCAAGTGAAGGATGAAAGCTTAAAAGTTTGCAAGTAGCTTAAGGGCGAAATTTCATCAAAGCCAGAAATTATTTCCGAAAAAGGTGAAAGAAAATTCCGAATTAAATGCTTCAGAGAATATAAGGGTACAAAGAAGCCATTAAATACGAGTGTGCAATAAAATAATTGGAATTTATTGAAAAGATGCTGAACACAAAAAATGTGTCAATATTGACTTTAGCAATCCCAAACATTTTTGAGCATTGAGTAAATGTCCTTTAAAGCGTCTAATCACGGTTACATACGATACTTCTTTTCAACGACCACTACGAAAATAATTAATTAGGTATAGTGATTGTTTTCTGTAGCTCTTTTGAACACGAAGCCTTAGTTATGTTTGAGAGGTACCTTCAACGATGACAACAAAAATGTTCAATGAAACAATAAAAACCCAACATATTAAATGGAAACAATTACTATAATATTATGAAGGTCACAAAAAGGTAATTAATTCAGTCTTTTAGGTAATAGGTTATTAAATGTAGTTAAAGTAGTTAAAGTAAGCTTTAGTGTCACTAAGTCTTATTCACAAGTGCAAAAACAATTCTTACAACAATGTTTACTGTGCTTGACCCATACTGTTATGCCATAAATTACGAGACATATTCATACATACTTTGAATCGACCAATAATCACCAAGAGACTAAGTCTGGTTTATAGGCGAAACAAAAAGCGAAATTTCCAGAATTTCGTTTCATGGAAGAACGAATTATTATCGTGAAAAAATACCAGCATATCGTTAGCGATAAATGCAAAAAATTTTACAAGGAAGGAAGGAAGAATTGGGCCGCGATCTCAAACCAGTTTATCTAATAAGAACAAAAAATTTCATTTTAACTAATATTTTACAAATTAATTTAGGTGGACATAAATAAAATACTATATGTCTGGACAACTCTGCTTTGTGAAATGTATTAATATTTGAAACGTGCTTTTGCGTCGATTCAATTTACAGGAACACAGGTGCGGCGAATTTGTCACAGCCAAACTTGTTTGTGATTCACTTTCAGTTGGCAAATTGTGGGCATTGTCTCACTTTGATTTGGGTCTGTGCAACAACACGCGAATACGGTGAGATCGCACTTTACCAGACGGCGGAATTAAAACCGAATACGAAAACAATTAATCGTAATGTCCGTAATACCCGAGTCGGAAAGTAGTCAAGCAATGGAAAAATTTATTAATTTTCCACAAAACACTTAAAAATTCTCCATCAATGCAAATGTAATAATGCAACCCTGGATAATGAGTTCGCTTCTTCTCTTTAATTACACAATAATGGCAACTGCCTTAATGAAATTTATGAAACTCAGTGCAATGTTTATTGTTTTTATTAGTTTGTGGCCGGTACTGCATTTGCCTGCATACTTTCGCGAATGCTCTTCGGGAGACAGCAGTGATTCACTGGCGCGGCGCAAAAGAAAACACTTGTCCGATGAAATATCAAAGTCGTAAGCATGCGAACAATTAAATTTGCATATTCCACTACTCACGGCAGCTTTAATGGTTCTCGATAGTAATTTACGCTTTAAGTTTTATTTGTTTATTTTATTTTATGTACAGTTATACTGTTAGAAGCGTACTAATTGCACCTCCATGCGAGAGATACCTACACAAGTTCATGTGTTGTCTCATGCGTCTTCTGGCAATAAAGTGCAACTGCGTAACTTACGACCAAAGTGGAACAATAGAATACTTTTATGGTTATTACAGAGCTATTCGAGTTTGTGAGCTAGAATTTACAACTATTTATAAAAAATAAAACCGAAAATAAAACTATCAACATTGAAGATGACAGATGCATGAATACGGTTAATACGAATACAAACAGGTGCCAACGATGAGTGAGTTAGGCTATTGTGAGGTACTTTTAAGTTAGTCGGTGCAATTATAATTGTAGATTATTAAATGACGGTCGCTATATGAGGGGTAATCCATTTCGAGGTTTCCAACTTTTTCAAAGAAAGAATGCAGAAACTTGGAGTTTAATGGTGAATGTTTATTAACATTCAAAAGAACATTTTTGGAGATTATTAGACTATCTCTTTCAAATGTTGGCCGCCGCTACATCTCAGATGGTTCATCCGTTGAGTCCAACTTTCGATGACTCGTTCGAGCAATTTGACTGGCAATTGGCGAATGAAACCCGTAATGTTTTAATCCAAGGCCTGAATCGAAGTGGGATTCTTCGCATAGACCTTACATTTTACATATCTCCACAGAAAATCAATCACACAATCGACTGGCCCAAAACCTTAAATTATCTGCTCAACGAAGTTCTCTCAATAAATCCATTGATTGGTCGAAACCAAATGACACCGAGACCACGAGCTTCAAATTCAGACATGAAATAATCGGATATCATGGAGCAATAACCATCGCTATTGGAGGTTTCGTTCTCACCTGCATAATTTTTGAAGAAATATAGACCGATGATTCTACACACTGGCTCACAAATCACACAAATCAAAGCTTTGCTTTTTCTGGATGAAATGGCAGCTTTTCATTCTCGTCTCATTACTGGCCAAAATTTTACCCGAAAATCTCAGATCTTCTTGGAAGCGTTCAAAAGTCCACAGAGCGAAGCGACATCGCTTGGGAAGATTTGCACACTTTCAATTTAAGAGCTCGACGTAAAATTTCGACAAGTCGATCCATACATCTGTTGCTGCGAACGGCGCCGAACCGACTCTCCGCTGTCTTTACCAACACTCTCAGCTGCAGCTGCTATTCGGTGAAATATTATACAATAATGAATGCTGCGTTATCAAAAATTTTCTAAAAGACCTAAAAACATTATTTGCTGTTCTAGAATTTAATGATTGGCAGCAATTTTGCTGCTTCACAATAATTGACAGCTGATATTGTCAATGATGCTGGTTAAAAGAAAAATCAGAAATTTCTGTTGTGTATCAATTACAACTTTCCTAGAATTTGATTTAAAGTTGGAAAAAACATAATTGATTTAAGAACAAGAAAAAAAGTCATCTTCGCCTGCTTCGAAGCTAATATACCCTTCACGGGTGTATTTCTTTTAGTAACAATGTGTCCAGTTTCTATGGAAGCTATTTGCTATAGCTAACCGATATCAGCAGTTCCGACAAATGAGCAGATTCTTGAAGTGAAAATGACCTTTGCAAAATTTCAAAACGATAATTTCAAAACTGAGGAACTAGTTCGTATATATACAGACGGACGGACAGGGAGATGGACATGGATAAATCGACACAGCTCAACAGACTGATCATTCATATATATGTGTCCTAGTCTACGGAAAGGGGGTTTAGGTGTCAAAAAATCAATTTTCACTTTTTACTTGATTCGGATGGAAGATGAGATTCTTTTTCACGTGTTAGAAAACTAGTTTTTGCACGTTAGCTCCCTTTTCGTAGACCACGTCACTTATACTTTATAGGGTCTCAGACGCTTCTTTCTGGGTGTTACAAACTTCAAACTTAATACACCTTGTTCGGGGTATAAAAATGTATTTATAAATAAAGTGGCATACAATTACTAAATATTGAAGTACAGTATTAGAGCAAATATCGTTTTCTATATTTTGCATTCGGCTCGCCCAATGAGTTTACCTTGTGGCAGACAAACACACATACAAATATATAGCATTTGTGGCTATAATGAATATTATAGCATAATTTGGAGTGGTAACTAGGCTTTCAATAAGTTGCGCCAGCTCGGTTTGTGCTCGTATGCACACATAATAGCTCAGATTACTAAATGCATATGTTTACTGTTATTTATAGAGCCAAACCACAGCAATTGCGGCATTGCTTTACTAATAGACATCTAAGTATATAAAGGAGAAGAAGAACATTTTATATATAGATTAGCTATTGTCGCCCTTAGATGAGACGCAAAAAGTCCAAAATCGAAATTTCTATTAAAGGCTGAAGTTCGCTAACGCTTCATAAGAAAATCTGATGTGATAGAAAATATATAAAATTCTCAATCGGAAACAGAGTGAACTGTTAAAAATCATAAAAAATAAGTCCAAAGAGTTCTTTATTTCTGATAGCAGTAAAAATTACGGGTATATCCAATATAATCAAAAAAAAAAAAAAAAAGTAATATGAGATTTTTCTCAGATGTAGACAAATCACAATTTTCATAGACTTACTACACACATCATTGAGCTTGCTTCTGTCCGAGCATTCCAAATGCTATTTACACGTATACTTTTTGTCAGTAATAACAATGAGCTTTAGATGTAATCAATATTAATGTGCTCTCGGTGATTACTTGCGTACAACCAATTTGGAGACTCGGTGATAATTGTATTTGCCGCCTCGTTTGCTACACCCAAACACTTGGCCACTTAAAGGGTGTGTTGTAAGCAACTAAGTGATTATTTCACTCGTACTAAATGAGAATCGAAACTATGGGACGATAAGCTGAAATTGCGACAGATATTCTCACGAACCACACAGCCCCCCTGCTAATTCCGCGTCTACGAATACTTGAGGTTATGTATCGTCGCCGGCAACTTAGATTGAATCGAATTGTTTCCTGCGCTGCGCTGTGGCCGTCACTTCATAATTGACATAGACACTTTCCAATTATGGACTATTTTGCAAACTAAGTAGCTTTGAGTTAAGTAAGTTGATTACTACAGAAATATTGTATTATATTCGCTTTTCAACTTATTGGCGTTGCCTTGAATGGAGCGGCCTTGTGCAGACTGTGCACTGTCACCAGCGATGTAAATGAATTGAAAGCATTGATGGCTTACTGACAAAATTGCCAAACATCGAATGTCGAACACTAACAATGGCATGAGAATGAAGCTCAATGATTACGTTAAGCGAACAGTGGGGCCAAAGTGCGGCCAATTAAGTTTGAGATATGGATTATGTTAGTAAAGAGGACACAAGTTGGAATTTAAAGAGCTTTGAAGGCGAATCAAAAACTGTGAGATTGCGTAAAAAGGAAATTCTGGAAGCTATTGAAAAGGATTCATAAGTAATTTTCGGTAATTTTAGAAAGCCAAGATGTTTTTAACCAAGAACCCCTTATTTCATGCAATTGCAAAGTGAGACAAGTTCAATAAAACAATACGGAACAGGAAAATATATTTGAAAGAAAGATGTTTTCCACGAAACAACATTAATTGGTTATACAGGTAAGATTGTTAAAACGGCTAAGTAGTTTCATAAAAGGACATAACAGAATTATTCTTCACCCACTGCCTGTAAAAACTACACTATGTCTATAATGAAGCAGCCCACTGTGCAGTGCTTTATACACCTTTCGTCCCCCCCACTCAGTGTCTCTGTTATCGTCAATTAATTTGGTCATTTCGCAATATTACTGACTTCTACATTATTTATGAAATGGGAAACTGATGGCAGCACATTAATTTCCCCAAATTGATCTGCCCCTTCCACCAACGCAAGCATTCGCATTAGCTCTAACACTAGGTAAAACATGCACACCTATTCGAAGTCGATGGAAATCGGTATGTGTATAAGTGTTTCCTTTCAAGTGTTTCTAATACTTTGTGCAAATGTACTTTTGTATGCTGATTTTGTCGTTTGCCAGTTGAAGGTGAAAAGCCAGCAACTCTCAAGTGAGGGAAAATTCCATAGAACTCATTGTTTCAAATTCGAGAGCTCACGCATACAAATGCAGGCCAAAGAACGAAACACTTTAGTTTTAGTGCAGACCAGGACGCCGCCTCCCCTCCACTCCACTCAACTCCCCTCAGCTCATTGCTCTTCGTTTAGTTTCTTCACGAATTTACTGTTATTGTATCTACAAAAGTTTAAATGTGTCCATATTAAGGATCCTCTTGCACACACTCACACTTACAAAAGTTGTTTTGGGTTTACTCAAATTGCATTGTAGTTGTTATTGTTTTTGTTTACATTTTAGTTTTAGTTTCGAAATGTAAGTGCGATTTTAATAATATATAAGTTGGGCAACGCCAAGGATGGCAGTAAAAATGATAATGAATAAGTGAGGGTGAAGTCAACAGGTTCCTTCTTTCTTTTCTACTTCGAGAATGTTAACAGTGAGCAATAAAAGAGACCAAGTAAGAGAGTAAGAATTGTGTAACTGTCATAGGATTTAAGAAAACGTTTGCATTAAAAACATGGGCGCATTTCTTTGGAAAAAATATTTTCTTTTACGGTTTATACTTTATAAATAACGATCAGAAAAGAAAAACTTGAGAGGAAGGTAGGAGAAAGAGTCTTCTGTCGGGAATTCTTGCATTAGACTGTCTGGCCACTATTTTGTCTTTCTAGCAGAAGTTGCAGCAGGAGTACTTCAACGAAGTTCGACTTCTTTTAGGGAAGTGTGCATCGAATCCAATAACTATACTAACTATACAATCCTTCAGCTCATCGACAGTGAGCTCAAAGTTAGTCAAGGAGTGCATTTCGACACGGGTTGTGCCATCAAGATACTTTCTATATTTAACTTGTCTGAGTGTCTGAGTACAACAATACTCGGACACTGTAAAGTCGATAAGCTCGCTAGAAAGAACTCTTACCAATTCCGAGCAAATGTTAGTCTGTCTTCACGCACTCGGATCTGGAGTCTTCTGGCACAAAGTAAAATAAAAGAGGCCAATGGAACTACTAGTTTCTAATAAGATTCACATAATAATATGGTAATAGTAGGTGTGCTAACAGGACACTAACAATCACGGGATGGGGTGAAAGATTTTGGAGAGCCCAACTTGTTAAAGTTACAGGGAGGAAGATGAGGTGCACAAATCTAGACATTTTCATTGTTCAACTTTCGCTGCACTAGGGTTGAAGCATCTCGGTTGCCATACTAACTAAGTCTAGGAACTTAAATTTTGACCCGAATCCGAATGTCAAAAAGAAACACTTTCCGACAAAAAATCTATCGAAGACTTACTTTATTCTGGAGGACCTTGATGACATTGGTTAAAATATATGCATTCGAACGCCACCCAATCGTGCAACTTTTAGCGCAAATTTAATCAAACGAATTTGCATTTTAAAGCATTACCATTTAATTATGTCAACTTTGCTAAGCATTCTAAAGCCGTGAAAAAGCGCTGATAAAAGTTTAAAATGCCTTCCACATTTCCATATACTTTTTCGCTTCACACAAAATTTAATAATATTACAACATAGTTAACTCACTTTGGCATTAATGGAATTTAATGCTTTGATATTTACAACATGCATGACAAACTGTGGCAGCGAAGAGGGGGGAGAGAGTGAAAAACCGACGACGATAAAGTAACAGTTATTTCCTTTAGAATGTTAAAAATTCACGCTTAGCGAAGCAGCGTAAAGCGAAAAGGCGAACCAGGTAAAAAGATTAATAGAATATGCAAACGAAGGGAGTTCTAGGATCCAAACAGCAAAATGCGGAGAAAGCTTAGCAAAAAGCGCCGCGTCTGTGCACGAATGGCATATATACATACATATGTATGAATATAGATATATATATATATATATATGTATATGTATAGCATATAGAGAGAGAAATGTACAATAGTCAACCATGAGTTAAAATACAATTAGCACATGCTTACAATTAAACACGCTGCGAAATATGTGGAGCATTCACTTACTGGCATGAGGACTATGGCACATGATATCAGCATTATGTAAAGCAATGAGTAAACTGTTTGGTGGTTGTGGTTTTCAACGATTGTCGTTTTATTTGCAATCAGATATTAACACTCCATTCTTGACAGTGGCACTGAACAGATTTATAATCGTTCAAGAGTCCATTCTGGAAAACACTCTTGACACCTTATCTAATCCTTCAATATAAAATAACATGACGTTAGTAGAGCAATAAAGCAACTGCTCAATCATCCACCAATGCACTAGCTTTCTAACTTTCAAAAGCTGCCAAAAAATTGAGAGTGAGATGACTCTTCAAGCATTTAATTGACGAGGGAAATGAATAATGCTGCTAGTTTCTCATTTCCTTGAGGAATGCAACGAACTCTCATTTCCCAGGACGCATCTTCATCAACAAATTTTCAGTTTTATTATGCAACGCTCAATCACTCATAGTATGTATTTGCAATTATTTATATTAGATCAGATAATATTTGTTTATGGACGTAAATATGCTCTATTGGACTAGGTATTCCGTGCAATCAATCGCCAGAATGTCTGCTTAGAATAAATTAAAATGAATGAGCTTTTAATGCATTCAATATCTCAGCGAGAACAGCAACAACTTGAATTGCACTTTCAATGGGAATTGATTGCAAATGCCTGCAATGAAATACAACAACGCACGAGCAACGGATAAATCAACCTCACCGCCCTGCACCGCGCCAACGCGTTCACCGGCCGATGAGCCTAATGCAATCTGCAGTTCTCAGACGCTTAGCTCTTGTAGCGCAAGTGCGAGGGTAGAGCCGCTGCAGCCACTCTAATTGAGCCAATTAAATTGTATTATGTAATTTTCAAGGCGATTGCATAACACACTTAAGTGTATGCATGTGTGTATTGCTCGCATTTAGCCAAAGGATTGACGGCTGAGTGCTCGCTTGGCTGCAGCAGTGAAGCCAGAGAGTGAACGTAATTCTGCAGTTAACTCATTTTGTGCAAATATTTATAAATATATATCAGAAGCTGGTTTAGTTTGATTAAGAAGCACATGTACAGGGAAGAAAATGGGCATGTGACGCAGCTGGCTTTCAATGTTAGCCTTTAAAGTGTTTCCAACGGTCTATTTAAAAATAATTTCCATTTAAGGGGTTAGGTGTAGTCAGAATTCTCAAAAAAAATTTTTTTTTTTATTACATTTTCGTTAAGTGTAATATCTTAAAACTATTCTCTGCAAATTTCTCGTTGATCCGATAATTAGTTTTCAAGTTATTCGACAAATAACAGAGCTCGGGCACTTCAAAGCGCTAGTGTGAACCTTTAAACGCGTTTTTCTCAAAACTATGTTTTTTGGACTGGTGATAATTGTAACTCGAAAACCGCTCAGTAGATTTTAATGAAATTTATATAGCTTTTAGAATACATAATAATCGAAGAATTTCTTTTTTTTTCAAAAATTTCGATTTTTTAGGACCCTTGATTTATATATAAAATTCCTGAGGCTGCCATTTTGTTAATTTCGAAAAAAACCTTCTATCAGATCCAGGATTATCTATTTATAAAACTATTTTTTGCCCGATTAATTTTAGATGAATCTCCAAAGACTTATGATTGTCACCGCAAGTACCTTTTTTTGGAACAGGGTCAACACAAACAACTATAACTTTGGAAATTAATTTTTTTTTTTAAATTTTCGTGACTTCAAGTTAATACATTCTGTAATAATGCCAAATTATTAATAACACAAAATAACACGATTTAATAGCAAGAAAAAGCAAAATACTTAAACTTCTAATTTTTTCGTGCCTCTGACTACAACCAACCCCTTAAGTATTTCATAAATAGATATTATATGTGCTGAGAATGCAGTTTTATTTTTTGTTTTATTTCTTATTTCATTTAAAGATATTTATCAAAGTATGCTACCAATATGACTTCTATATTCTGCTTCATGAATTATTAAATTTCTCTAAACCATTCTGCATCTATTTACATATTCAGCTGCGTTTATTGTAAGTTTATGTGATACGAAAGGTCAACAGACAGTTTCCACGTTTGTTTCACTCATTTGGTTTCAAGAGCATAAATTAGACGAATTAAGTACCGAGTATATTTTTACTAAAAGAATTCTGAAGATGACTCTGTTTGGGAGAAATAGAAGCTGGGAGAAGAAGCATTATTAACATATTGCTTTCATTAATATTTATGAGTACTCCCACATACTTTTACATGTTATTTACACAAATAATATGTACATACACAATTTATGTATATAAGTTTGTTTTTAATGGGCTGACGCAAATTCTTTAGGAAAAAGCGGCTTGTACTATACAGTACAAATAAGAGCCAAAGATAACAAAAATATAAGTTATATATATGGGTTGTCAAAAAAGTCTTGCGGTATTTTTATTGAATTTTCAATTGATCATAAATTTTTTTTTGATGACTCATGCCCAGCTCTTGACCGATGCGACGGCTGCTACTAAGCCGGTCTCTTTTGACCAATTCAGCGATTTTAACGCAATTTTCGACGACAGGCCTTCCGGAGCGTGGCGCATCTTCGACCACCTCTACACCAGAACGTTGAAACCATTGTTGTGCGGTGGAAATGGAAACTGTATCGGGTCCATAAACTGCACAAATTTTATTGCCGGCCGGAGATGCATTATCAGATGCATAGATAGATGCATTGCCTTTATCGTAGTAGTACTGTAAAATATGCCGTATTTTCTTAAAAGCAACGACAATCAATCAAACACGTGTTAGCGCGTGAAATGAGCTTTCCAAAAAGGTATAGCATGACCCGATGCGATGAATAAAACTAGAATTACGCGCTCTCAGCGCGAACTAGCGAAAATACCGCAAGACTTTTTTGACAAGCTAATATAAATTTTTATATTTGAGATAATAGGAAATATACGTTGATCTCTTTCAACCTCTGGTTCGTTTTATGTTGCTACAGAATATTAAATAGTTTGGTTCACCTAATGGTTGTTTGTATCACTTAAAACTAACGGATTAGGGTTATATCTAATTGGGGGTAAAAATTGTACTATGGACGTGGCACCGCCCAGTTTTAAATGAAATCTCATGCAATTTTGGCGTACAACTCACGAAGAATCAATAAAGTATTCAAAAAACAAAAAAAAAAGTATAACACTCAAATACAAGTAGTTTTCCTTGTTGACTGTTTGGCTGGTCGGAAGGAATTTGGAGTGCACCTCACCTCGATAATCGAAGAAAACTTTCGACATAACCTTGATGAGCATTGATCCAAGACTCATCATAAAAATTAATGATTTTGGAAGCAACAGTGCTTTAACTTTTCTTAGGTCGAAATAATCTTTGAAAACAATATTCACTAATCCTTCTGATATTCTAATGATGCCAGTAATATCTCTGACTGTTAATCGTCTCTTCCTTACCTGTTTACCTTTTATTGAGAAATCGAGTAAAGAAAGTTTGAAAACATTTTCCAAATAAATCTCAAAAGGTGTCTAAACGAACCTAGTTCAATTCAATTCAAAACAATCTCATAATTCAACAACACAGAAAATAGGGTATTCCAAAAACATGCATACCTGAGATGTTGAAGCTTATAAGCCTTTAATTTTTCGGTTTATTTTGCATATTTCTGTTTTGCATAGCATTAACCGGTATTTTCACGCCTTGAAACGCACATTTCCGGCGCCTGCACACAAACAGGCGCAATGTGTGTAACGAACTCATTAAATCAAATTTTAGCAGTTATTTTAGCGTATGCACGACTGCCACATTGGCGCGCCCTGAAAACGTACATGCCTGGCGAACTACTTGAGTCGCATACTGTAGAACATAATGTTTGCAATCATCTTGAGTAGCGGTCGCCAAGGCAGGTTATCCCCAAATACAAACAAACTGTCTGTGTGTGTGTCTTAAAGAAAGTAAGCATTTGAATTAGCATAAGCATACAGCCTTCCACTCATGCCTGTTTATGTGCGTGCTGTATTCACCATTTTGGATTTGAGTCTAGTTGCTTTCAAGTTGCTTTCCTCAGCTAAGCACTCTTGGACAGTCGTGCAGACACTCCGCAGCTCAGATTGGACGCACTGCTGCAATTATGCATTAATTAATCATACACATCGGTGACTGCTCGCAGATCCAAATGCGCGTGCAATTAGCCAAGGCTAATGCTGCCTCGTCGCAACACTTTCGGCGCTTGCTTTTTGCTCCTTCTCTCGCTCTCCTCTAGGTAGAGAATTTCGTCTTTTCAATTTGATTTGATTTAGAAAATATGTCGAACTCGTTGCTATGACACAGACAAATTGGCGGATCCAAGCAGACTCACTTGAAAAGGTTAAAATTACAAAAAGGCAAAACAGTGTTTAAAAGCATATTTTGCAAGCAGTGTTACTAAAAAGGTATTTGGAATGTGCTTATCCTACCTGAGGCAGTGAATCTTTTACTTTACAAAGCCGGGTAGCAGATTGTTATGGATTGCTTATCCTTTCTACCCATCAAGCATTGAGCGTGTAAAGATATGAGTGTGATTTTGCTGTACGGTCATCGGCAAGCCCGCAAATGCTTTGAATCAAATTGCTCAGCTTTATGCTGTAGTAGCGCGCCTGGCCTTGAGGTTAAAAAAGTATATACTTATTGCACAGACATGTGCGTAACTGAACTTAGTTCATTATTCAGAAATCTAAGTTAAAGACATGCTCTCCCCTCCCTCTTAGAGCGAACGATTTGATAATTTGTGATTTGGAGCCAAAGAGTAAAAAAGTTTTAAATATTTTTGAGAAATTTTGCCACACATTTACATATTTTCCTTTACTTATATTATTAAAATAGTTAACTAGCGTTAGACACGGTTGCTTCGAAGCTATAGTACCCTTCACAAATACTAAAGATTCCTTAGTAAAGCTTGATTTCAAACAATCAATCAATACCTCAAAAACTGAGGGACTAGTACTGGGATATACAGACAGTCAGATAGAAGGCTAAATCGACTCAGCTCGCCACGGCTGTCATTTATATATACTTTATGCAGTCTCTGACGTTGCCTTTCGGGTGTTACAAATATCGTGGGGAACTTCAAGGGTTAAATGGGTTTCCTCAGGTAAAAAACAGTCTTTTTCAACAATTAATTTCTTATATAAAAAATGAAATATTTTATTCGAATTTTTTATAATAATAAACATACACTGTTAATAAATAAATTCCAAAATTTTTGGAAAAAAGTATTTTAAACTTGGGCATTACGACCCCTCGGAAAAAAATGCGCCCGCGTTTGGCAGTGAAAAAATATATGTTTTAGATAAAAGCTTAGCTTAGAACTTGAACGAAAAAACAGCTCCTAAAATTGGATTTTTGGTAGACATTTTTACAACAAGATGAAAATTTCATAAAATTTTGTTTTTCAAATACTTTGTACAAATCTTTAAGAATTGTATTTCAAAGATGAAGATGGGTTGCGTAGTTCTCGAGAAATCCATCCGACTTCAAAAACACAATGGCGCATTTAGCCTAGCTAGCCTCGAGCGCACAAGTTCTCAAGGCTGAGAACTTTTACTCGGATCTACTTGAAAGTTTAGGACAATATTTTAGAGGTGTTGCAGAATTTAATAAGACAAAAGATCAATTTTTTTAAACACGCAAACCTTTATAACCTCATAATATAATGTGGACTTTTCGATAAGTGGTTCAAATAAAATAAAGGTTCTCGAAAACTATACATTAGTATTTTTTCTTTTTTCTTCTTAGAAAATGTTTCAAATATCGGTTAAATTCGAAATTTTATTTTTTATGAATTTACCACACGCTCCGTTAACTCATTTTGAGTAGCAGTAAAGCATACACTAGAAGGTAAAAGTTAAAGCGTGGCGATGTTTGCCGCTTTAAATGGCAGATCGTTAATTATACATAATACAATATATTTTAAATTCATATAAATTAATAATGTGGCGCATGTCGAGCGACGCGAAAAACAAGAATCTGCAATTTAACTCGCATACATTTTTAAAGAAGGAATTGCGCACCGCCACACCCCCACCCAAACCAATGCCTTTGCATGTATGCAAATATCTATTGAAAATCACGAGCTCACTCACATTAATTTATACGCGAACACACACACACCAACATACACACCCACACAGAGGCGCACATAAATCACGGAGCGAGAAAATGGAGAGCGAAATGATTGAATGAGATGAGCAAATGGATATAAACTTTGTTAGCGAGTGCCATTAAAGCGCAGTTAGGGATTGGAAGCGCCTAAATGAGGGTAGACGGAATGAAAACAGAAATCAAGCAAAATGTTTTAAGCGAAATTCTTACGCAGAAAATCTTGCAAATGAAGAAGAGAAATTCTAGAAAAATGAACTCACGCAGAAGAGAGGAACGAAAGCAGAAATAGCACAGGTGTGTGTGCCCTGTGGGCGTGTGTCGTGAAGCGTTCACATGACACACAACTTAAAGTCGTCATGGTCATGACTCAGCTTGGAAAAACTTCCATGTAATGCGCCGGAGCAATATATTTGCGATGCCGTTAGCTTTTTCAGGCCATGCATGCCACCTAGACGTGTATGCGTGTGTATAAGCACACACGGACCGTTAAGGGCAATAAAAATATTTTATATTCAGGTGTTCCCTTTTACGACCACATTGTGCTACAACACCCTGTTATTGATATTTCAAAACAGGAATAAAGGGGCGCACGGGCGGGCGGGAGCATAATAAACAAGAAACCGACGTAACATTCCCGCACATCCTGCATAAGCACTCGCAGAGCTTGTCGCTTTCTTTTGCTTGCTGCAGGAGCTTCGGTTTGTTATTGTTTTTCTGTCAGACATACTACAGCCGAGCAGACATATGTACATCAAGCCCACACCAGTCTCTGTGAATTGAAAAAAGGAAATGTTCGCAGAAGTCTATTGGGAAGCAATGAATCCAAAGTTGAGTTCGGCTGTAAAGAGATCTGACAGCAGCTTTACAAGCACAATTGTTGCAAATTTTTATTTACTAGTCCGTTGACTACGAAAGAATAGGAAAGTTATTTTTTGTTGAAATCAAAATGTCTGCCGTTATTTGAGTTACCAATGTCCTTTCTTAAGAAAAAAATATTGCAATAATGTATTCAAGCACATTTCATGCTTTTTCATAGCTGGAATTTCCATTCCTTTGCAATTTTAAATGTTATAGACCTACCACCTAGTCAGCGCTTTACAAAGCAGACACATCATTATTCTGGCTGTCACAAGTTCAGGCCGAAGCTGTGATTGCCTGAAATCCTAGTTAGCAAATTATGAAAAAAGCATACAACTAAAGAAGAAGTTAAGGCGTCCATTGTACACTCTTGTTGAAAAATTAACTTGTGAAGCCGTGAGTTAAAATTTAAAATAAGAGATCGACTGCCAAAATTACCAATCGATTGGTCACCCTCTATCGTCTGGTGAGACAAAAGTAGTTGAAATCTTCTCATACTTCATGCATTTTGTAATTTGCTTAACTTTGCTGACAAAAAGAGTTTATGTTCTGTATGATAACACCTTTGGGCACCCCTGGAAAATTTAAAAAATATTTTTGTATTGAGAATGTTAAGGGAATATACTGATCCCTTTGAGGAAATTTCAAATGTTCTCTGAACCTTTCACCTCATTTTGATGTTTCACTAATGAGAAACAGATTGGTGTGATCGAAAGAGAGACTGTCTCCTAGAAGCTGTTCATTTGTCCGAAGCGCCGATGTCAAATCACTATAGCCTATGGCATGAAAGTTCCACCAGTGGATGTTTATACCCTGAACAGAGTATATTAAGTTTGCCTCAATGCTTGTAACACCCAAAAAGAATCGTCAAATACCCTATAAAGTATAGACAAATGAGGAGCGCAACGGGCTAAGCCGATTTAGACAAGTCGGTCTATCTTTCCTTATGTCTGCATATATAACTTCGCTCAGTGTTTAAGACATCGATCTGAAATTTTGCACACGTCTTTTTCTCACCTAGAAGCTGCTCATATGATAAGTGATATATTCGCGAAATTTGGCATAGACATTTAATTAAAAAAAAAAAAACATTATTAATATAGTTATTAAATATTTATCTCCCTAACCGGGCATTTTTCCCATAAGTATAACGATTTTTGGAAGTTTCACTTTTCAGTGTTTCACTTTTATACAGCAACCAATTACTAGATTCAACACAGTCTTTCACTAAAGAGTAAACTTGCCACAAGGGATACCATTAATCTTTTTAATGCAGCCGTCATAATTGAATTGGTATTCTAATCTTACGAATTCTTATCGATTCAGCGCAAATATATCGACGATGAAGACTGGGAACAGACGCAAAACTCAAATCAAATTGCGGCCAGATTCAATTAAACAGACTGTCAGAATCAAGCAAAATGTCTATCACTAAACTTTGTAGTCTGCAAGACGAGTTGCGCCGCACAAAACTTAATTAAGCGGCTAAGGCGTGATGGTGTAAGCCAGTAACCAGACCAGACAGGTGTACTCAGGCCACTGGAGTGACGGAAAACTAAAAGCGAACAAACAAAGCCAATGTGTGCAAGCAGAAAGCCAGCGTCTGTCAACATTTAGCTCAATAAACGAGAAAGAAATTCACAATGCGCTCACCATGTAAAGCCAGTACTTCGCCACTTCCGATGGAAATTCTGCAGAAAGCTTCAACCCACAACAATAAAAGTATAAATTATCCCCGAGCGTATGGAAAAAGTAGAGGCCAAGCTGTTGTTAACTGAAAGCCCACGCAAAAACAAAGCACACTGAAACAACAACAATTATCAGCTGCTTTTGCTTCTGTGTGCGTTCGTCATGAGTTGGGCTTCAGCTGGTGCTTCCTACGCCTTTGTGCGCCCAGCACTTGTTTGGCCAGCCCACGAAGTATGTAGGTTATCCAGGCACAGCAGGAGCCGAGCGAGTGCAAAGTGGATGTGTGGAAAACACGTTTCATTGGCGCAGCAAAAGTTTAACGAAAATTATGCACTTAAGACTTTAAAGTTGATCATAAACTGTCCCTTTGAGCTACCAACGTGAGTAGTTTAAGAATGTGTCCCACTCACACACACATACTGTATGAGTAGGAGCATATGGTCACTGGCTGGCATGTCGCAATTCTTGAAAGCGACATTACATTTTGTGACTGCTCACTTATGTTCTAAGCAAAATATGGACATATGACTCGTGTGGGTACACACGGTTCGCTTTAGCCTGCCAACTAGCCAAATAGTTGGCATACAATCGCTTGAAGCTAAGGCCAATTGGAGTTCACTCCAATGTTCTGGGCTATGACATACCAAATAGCAATACATTAAGCTGTGTTTGTGTGAATGAGGGCATAATACTGTTATAACAGCCATCATCCAACATTAATATATGCCAGTGGATTGACAAACAAAGCTGACATGCCATAGAACTCAATAACAACTTAACATCTGCAATGTGAATTTCTTCGAATTAACCTACTTCTTTACTAGTAGGTTCTGTTAGACTTAAGTCGCTTACAAAAGTCTGATATTATTCTCTTTATGATATCTCTATACTTAAGTGATCTAACTCTACTAGGACGATACTTCTGTTACTTCAATTTGTATTTAAACACATACATTCCAAACATTCTTTAATGGAAACCCATGTCCCTCGGGTAAAAAACTGTTTTTTTTTCAACAATTTTTTTCTCATATAAGAAATTCAATATTTTATTAGTATTTTTATTGTTACTAATACTACTAATATATAACATAAGCAAAGAAATTCTGAAATTTATGGAAAAAAAATATATTAAACTCGGCGATTTTTACGTCATTCCCGGTGCCGCATCGGAAAAAAGAAGCGGCCGCGTTGGAAGCATAATTTCTTCATCTAAAGTGAAAAAATACTTGTTTTAATTAATACATTAATTTAGGACTTGCACGAGGGGAAAAAACTGAAAATTGGATTTTTGTCGGATATTTTTACAAAAAAAGGCAAATTTCGCAAATTTTTTTTTTTATTTTTTTCAAATATTTGTAATCGAAAAAAAATCTTTCATTCATGTTTTTTGAATTTTATCTCAAAGAAATATTTAAAATTTCATGAAGATCGGTCATTGACACCGCCCAAAAACGTGTTTTTGTTTGAGCAAAATATAATTTTTTTTTTTTGTTAAAAATTTATGTCCTTATTTGAGAAATATAAAAATAATAATTGTTCCGTACAAACTTGTTGCTTTCAGGTTGAACAAATCCAGGCTGAGTACAAAGTGTTGGCTCTTCAGTACCATCCGGATAAGAATGACGGAGACAAGGATGCTGAAGCCAAGTTCCAACGGCTAAAGGTAAACAATTTCTAAAATATTTCATATAATCAACTTTTAACTGAAAGAGAGAATAGCTTATCTAAGTCATTCATATTGTTCGTTTGAAGTTGCCTTTATCAAACTTCTGTGTAATTTCTGAATAATTCAACGCATTTGAGTGACATATAGTTGCCACTTAAAACCAACATCGGTTCACGGTGGCCGAGTATTTGCGTACAGTGGCCATGCATGTCTGCCCACCATCGCTCAATGCACTAAAAATAAATTGCCAACGCATGTAACTGCTGCGAAAGCAACAATGTGCGAGCGTCAATCACGCACGCGCTGCACGCGAGCGACGGACGCAGAGCGCAGCAGATGTCGGCATGGCACTAACTCGTTTAAAACTTCGCACAAAGCAACCACTGAAGCCTGATTGACACACCAATACACACACAGCAGAAACCCACACTCACATGTGGCAAGCGCCAATTTGCGGTGGTGTGTGTGTCTTAAGCACTGGTAGACAACTTTAAGCCACGCAGTGTTATTTTACTTATTGCAGCGCCTGTGTGCGTCAAGCAAAAGTTTCATAAAGCGCCAGGGATATGAAATGCAACAGACGCTAGTGGCAGCTTAAAAACGAAAGGCGCTTGGCCGACTGCCTTCGGGTGTGCGTGTGTGTACGACGGAAGTTTCATGCCGTGCAAGACTCACACAGCAAATGTGGAGTTCACGCTTCAAACGCAAACTGTTACTTGCTTTCTGCCGCTTGTTTTCGCCAGCATTTTTTTCGCCTCGTCAGCCAAGAGCGATTGGGGAGCAAGACTCATGCGAAATGCTTACTTTTGAAATCGCACCACAGGCAGATCATGCAGCTGCACACACACACCCATATATACACACACACACAAGTGACATAATTGCATGCATGTGCTGTTGTTGGTGTGGATTTAAGAGCAAAATAACGAATGTAAGGAAAGTTTACCTTATTTGGAAAGTTACGTTCAATGTGCGTATGTGTGTTTGTTTACGCATACGAATGTGACAGTGTGTTTACTTGGTACCGTTAGCGCACTCAGTGTCACCTGTGTACTGTTATTACAACAATTTGACGCTGACGCAAAGCCCAACAATGCCTGACAGGCTTATTTTGTGAGTTGGTGTCCTTCGTCCCAACACTGCATATAAGCAACAATTACATTTAACTGGCATTCTCGTATAACGACGACCATATTCTCCATCTGCATTGCACATCGAGCTATTTTTTCTCTCTTGGCACTGTGGACAAACAGCTCAGTACTTTATTTCATTTCTTGCCACCACTTGTACCATAATTATTACGATAATACCACGAACGCACACATATTGTAAAATGATGCTTCAAAGAAAGTACTCTGAAGTGTATATAATAACGTAGAAACTAATCACTAAAGCACTCCACCTCTGAGAGATACACACTAACCACTACATATACACATCCCAAATTCGTTCTCTCACACTTGAAGCATCATTGGCCGACATTATTGCGAGAGCTCCAACTAACTACTTTCGGACAAAAAAGCAATATTTGCGGTTGAGCTCACAAATTTGCGTGCCCAGTGATGCGAAAGTTAATGGTTTCCTGTGCACATAAAATAGGCAAAAGTTCCGCTTCAAAAACAACAACACACACAACCCCGAACAACTCCGAACGGAAATCCTCTGAAGACCTGTTGCATCCAATTGCTGTCACTCACTAATTAATTGTTACTCTAAGGTCATGTGTGTCATGTATGTTTTGTTGCCCGTGCCAAATGTTGCCCCGGCCGCACGCCAACCTAAATATTTAGGCGAGCATTTGTGGTTGTGCAATTGCTGTAATTAACTTTTCTGTTTTTATTAGATTTTTTGTTGTTTTGGCAGCATTTGTGTATCCTTGAGCCTTAGCGGAGTGCGTAGTGTGGCCTTTAGTACAACTAATACTATACACACACATACACATATACTTGTAATTACGAGTTCAGCAGCATTTACGTTGTGCAGAAAAACACATAGCACCAAAAATATGAGAACAAAAACAATTTCATGAAAATTTATGAAAACAAATAATGGAATTATTTGAAAGCCTCCACTTTGTTGTCACAGACACAAATGCAATATTTCAAAATGAGCTTAAATTTCCACAGAATTATACTCAGGTCAATTGCCACTTGCAATGTTTCTTTCCTACACTTGAAATTAATTTGCATATTTGAAAAAGGAAAAGGGCAATCAGAGCAGTTTTATTAGAAAACAAAAGGCAAAATAACAATACTCAACTTTTTAGTCATAATTCATCGGCAACTCGAGCTGTTCTTCATTGCAATTGGCATTTTTAATCCCGAAGGATTTGTAGTTTTATATTGAGAATTATTCGTATATTCCCGTTTTCAATCGATATGGGATGCATGTTAATTGGTTCGTTAATGGGTTATACAGCTACAAACCAGAAGAACGAATTATTTTTCATTACTAAACAAAAATAATAATTTATAATCGGTGATTCAATCGAAGCATTCTAGGTTTCTTTGAGTGCAAAGCTGATCTCCAAAGGGACGTCTGAAAATAAGTGTATGGCTGTGAGGAATTATTCTGGTTAAACTCTCAAATTTAAAAAAAATTATTATTACAACAGATGGATCTGGGTTATGATCAAAGGACCGGAAAAAAAATTTTTGCTTGAAAAGGCGTCTTCCCAGAAAAAAGTTGTTTCTTTTGAAAAACTGTATTCCACGTGGCCTAAGCGGTAATATAAAGGCCGAAAAAACCGATTTTTCCAGAATTTTTTTCTGAGAATATTTTTAATTTTATTGATCCAAAAATGTTTACACATATTGGGCGTGTTTTATTCGACCAGCAAATTAAGCTCCTAATAGCTTAATTTTGTATGGAAGATTGCAAACATAATTATGTTGGCTTTTCATAAGCTACCATAGCTCGCATATTGAACTAGAAGCATTTCCAGTTCATCGCTTTTTTTTCGTTTACATTATTTAGGTTGTAGTTTGCAATAGATGACATACAATTTGGACACCTCATCTTGATAGATGAAAACGTAAACAAACAAAAATTACAAATTTTTTTTATCAGTATTGAGTTAAAATTAAGACAAATATGAACACTTGTTTTCGGTTATTTGTATTCTAGACCTCAAATAAATAAAATAAATATATTTGCATAGTATATGTATGTATTAATACTCCGTTTACAAATTTGAAATTTCAAACTAAATTGTATATCAGCTGATTGTTCTTCTCCTAATTGCCAACACAATTCATTTATAAGCTAATATATGAAATAAGCGAAGTGCGTTTTATTTGTCCATGATTTAGCTATTAGTTTGTGATGGTCAAATAAAACACGGCTATTATGTGGTAACATTTAACTGTACTTGAAGACCTAGCATTAGTGAAAATATTTACTTGGAAAAGAATTACAGCTGATCTCCGGGAGCTCTCTCAAAAAACAATTTTTTTTTTGTTTACTACTACATCTCTGAACTGGATCTAGTAAAGCGAATTAAAGGAGTAAGCAAAATAAAATTGTTTGACCAAATGGCGGTTTCTCAAAAAAATCGACTTCGGACCAAAGTTTGGACTTAAATTGTTTATAACAAAAAATATTTATCGGTGGGGAAAAAATTTCGATTAATCTTATCTTACATATGTATGTATGTACAATTAATCGCAAAATGTGTTGCTAAGCGCATAACTCAACAACGCCTGGACCAATTTTGCCAGTTCTTTTTTAAAATGTTCGTTGAGGTTCAAGGATGGTTTTTACAGCAAGAAAAATTCGAATAATTGGCGTAAGACCCCTAAAAATATCCCCTTTCTTTTTCCCACGCAAATGAATGAATATTTATTTGTTAATAACGCTAAAAGAACGGCTCCATCAATCTTGATAAAATTTTCAGAAGTTGTTCGTTGTGGATCCAGGAAGGTTTAGGACTGAAAATACCTTATACTATTCATGAGGAAACGTCGGAAAATTGGATAATTCCAAAAAGTAACCTTTGTCCATACATTTTTTTTTTTTTTTAATTTTTGTTTGGTTTGTTTTTCAATATTTTGATTTGTAAATTATTTGAATCGTTCAATTTCGGTCGCTTGCTTTTTTATTCCGGCTATTCAAAAGAAAAATTATTAAAAACTATTCAGTGAAAACTTTACGCGTGTTTCACACAAAGAGATCAATTGCAGATTGAAGTTTGTTACGAAGCCACGAAGAAGTCGCCCTAATATCGGTCAGCGTTCTTTTTGCCATCAATGTATGGCAGTTCAAGGCAAGGCAAAGCAAGAAGTACTCCCAGGATGCGGTGACATAGGTGCGGAATTATGGACCGCTTTCAATCAGCAAGCGATCGTCACGACGTCACAGCGCGACTTTTCAAACAACAGTTATGATGTTTGATGGACTTTATCATGAAGCGACGTATGTATATGTGGTACTATTAGATGCTAGATGTATTCTGTAGATGTACTCTGTTGAGTGGCAAACGAGAGGTGCGCACACGCACACATTATTCTTCAGATGGTGGTTACACCAGATCAAATTGATGAAATCATTTCTGCGGAAATACCTGATACAGAGAAAGATCCAGTGTTATACGAAGTGGCGAAAACCAATATGGTTCATGGACCTTGCATGGATGGCAAAATGCTTGGTTCTACGAACTCGTTTGAGTTCTAACGATTTGATATTTCAGTTCAAACGTATTCCGTTTCCAGTGAACATTGCATTTGAGATGACAATCAACAGGACACAAGGATAGTCGCATAGCGTGTGGCATAAATTTGGAAATGCTATATTTTTCAAACGGCCAGATATATTATACGTGGCATGCTCACGCGTTGGAAAACCATCTTTTCTGTACACCGGAACAGAAACCAAAAAATTTTATTTATCAAGCTGCGTTACATTGAAAAAATTTGAAATGATGAATTTAACTTTGTTTTCATTTCAAAACACATAATTTCACGCAGTACAACGGCTGCGCGGTCAGCTAGTTACTAAATCATATTTTAAGAAGCTCGTGTTAAAGTTTGAAACTAATCGGTTTAGCCATTTTCGAGTAATGTTGATCACCGAGTTTGAAAACACCATTTGGTCAGTTTACAAAATTTGATCAAAAAGCATTTCGTGTTTAAATAAAGCGTTGCGTTTTGGGGGAAAATACTGTTGAATTTGGGCTCTGCACCAGGTAAACCAACGTTTGTAAGGAGATTTGCTAAGTTGGAAACAGGCGTAATAAGCACCGAGGACAAAAAAGGCAGTGGACGCCCTAAAGATACGATAATCCAACAAAAACAACGAATTGCTGATTCTGAGGAGTGTTTGAGTGCTCTTCGTAATCGTAATAAAACCGAATTTTTGCATGGGCGTGTGATAAAAAAAATATGGTCCCTAATTTCACACTGGAGCCCAATCGACAGACAGCCTATTGGACTGCACATTATGAACCAGTCCTCAGGCAAGGTTATGGCATCAGTCTTTTGTGATGCACGTGATATAATCTTTATCGACTGATTACTGAGCCAGTAATAATCCATTGCACTGCGTATTTGGTCTTTTTAAGTAGTAAAATTTCCAAAAGATTCTTACATAAATTTTGAACTAATACTAATGATTTGAATTATAATTTGGGTAATTGTGAATTGTATTAACTTATAACATAAAGAGATACAAAGTATACTATGTCCGTCTCCAGGTTCTAAGCTACCTGCCCACCAATTTTCAGCCGTTCGTGAGTTATAATATTATATAAATTATAAAATATTTATGCAGCAAAACTTCCTTATTTTTACTTAAGAACGCTAATCTTTTATTCAATGTAAAAAATGTATATAGGTGCCTGAGTGAGCAAAGGCAATAAAATTCGACTAAAGAATCAACAAGTGAACGTCAACTGGATGAATGACGACTCTGCTGCATACTTGTAGGCGCTGATAGTCAAAAGTGTGTATGTGTGCATGTATGTATATGTAGGTCACGAATGGTAATGTATTCAGCAGGCGTCAATTGAAGTGGTATTAGAGACGCACATCCATACACTGAATTGCGACCACGTTGTGAATAACTTATGTAGTGCCAACAAGCGCACATTCGCACAACATTTATTACTAATAAAAACAATCCCAATATAAAGGGCTTGAAACACATACAATAAACAATAACAATAGCCGTCACAGAGTAGGCAAGTTGTCACTACAAATGCCTGTGCTCGCAGAGTAACACATGGTCGATGACAGTTGGGGAGAGCGCGGGAAATGGCATGATGGAGAGGAGAGTGAATGTATATACACTCGTGTGTGTAAATGGAAAAGGTAAATACAAACCACATCACTGACCACTCAGCCACCAAAACACTTAGCACTCAAGCAGAGAAACCACCTAAACTGAAAGCTTTCCCAATTTGATTGCGCCTCTTGCTGGCTGGAGTGAGTGATGCAATGAGGTGAACATTCGAAGGCACTCAAATAAATGGACCGTCACAACGCCGGCTTATCGTTCAGAGATAAGGCAAAGTACAGACTTAAATTTATTATTTATTTCAGGTACTTGCTTGAAAAGAGCTGAAGAGTACTGTCATTAGAATGATGTATTGGTGGAAATGAATTGGTTGCGTCGCAAACTAAAATTATTGGGGGAATGAAAAGATACTCCAGATCAGATCAGATCAAATATTCACATTTATTATTCTGGAAAGTTCAGATTAATTTATTTTCATTGATTAAGGATAAGGATAAATTTCGAATATCAGCCAAATGCGACCAAAGATTCATAACACTGGACCCCAGCACCATTTTTTGGACGTTTTATAAAGTTGCTCTTAAACTTTTAGCGAAATATACAGGAACTCTTCATAACTGTAAAGATACAATAACTCTCTTGCTAAGCGAAGAATAAACCTAAAATCGCGATGCAATCCTCATTTATTTATTAAATCACTCTTCATAACTCTATCTATAATTGAAAACGGAAGGAGCATCACGAATTTTTCTGCCTTGCTTATTATAGACATGCCGCCACCGCTTGAAGCCAGCCATTTGAAAGAATATCATAAAATTAATAAAAATATAATAACAAAGTAACCGAAAGCACATATTTTATTTCTCACCACAATGGTTTGAGGAGGACTCAACCCCCCACTCGCAAAGAACAATCAAGCGTAAATCGCTTTGTCTATTATTTTCCTTTTTTCGTTGTAAAATAATATAGATTTAGAAGCTGCCAAAGCATGTGGATTTGTCGTTGTCAGGATATGTCACTTACTCGCTACCTTTTCACAACTAAACACACAAGCACATAAAGGAGTGTATACACAACGCACCACAACAGCATTTGCCATTGTCGTTCTACTTTTACAATCCACGAGAAAGGGCTACCGTTTGCACCAGCTGGCACTGGGATGCCATTTGCTGTTGACAGCAGGCAATAATCGATTAGCGCTTCCCCACTGAATATTTAGGTCAGCACTGGACAAAGAGCACCCACACTTCGGCTTAAATGCCGGTGTGTGTGTGTGTACACATGGACTTCGCCCGGTGTTCTCTGCTCCATTTGCTCACGTGAAATGGAAGTTTCATTCACTTCGCTTTAGTTTATACTGCAATTTAGATTTATATTGTTTTTTTTTTATCGCTTTCAGTAAATTTCCCTTCTAAATAGTTTCTAGCGAATTCCTCTCCACCTCCTTTCGAAAGTGAATGCACATAAGCACAAAGGCAATAATAGCAACACAAATATTAACACAAATAGTACTTTGGCAGTTGTTTTTAAAAAGCTGAATGTGAGCTGTGGCTGCGTTTCCTGTTGTTTTTGTTGTTGCTCTTGCAACTATTGTGGCAAAATTAATGATGTGGGAATTTTGAATATGCAGAAATATACATTGAAGCAAACTAAGAGCAGATTCCATATAAAATTCTGCGAATTCCTTGCTCTCTTATTTTGAATGAAGGCAAAGCATGGAAGCCACACCAAACTCTATAAATACATATGTACATACACACATAAGCGAATAGGCTTATCTAGTTTAACTAAATAATTCAGTAAATAAATATTATTTGAATTGATTAATTAATTAATAGCAAAATATAACGAATTATAGGAAAGTCATAAAATATAACTGTGAAAGGATTGCTTAATTAATTGCCTTTGCCATTATTGATGCGTGGAATGAATGGTTTCGTGGTTTGGTTTGGTAAAATGCAGTTTGAAGGAGAAGCAAATATTTGGTTTGCCATTGTGCTGACATAATATCAACTCATCAGCGCGTAATTAATTGGTTTTGGGCGGTAATCTAATATCTCTTTTCAATATCGGCAAATGAGTTTTCAAAATAAAAAATAAAAATTCAATATAATACTTAATTTATTGACAATATAAATTTACACATCCATTTTAAATTAGGGAATATTTTATTTTTGCGCTATTGAACTCGAGAGACATTCAGTAGCATTGCACAGAAGACCATTGAGCTCCCAACGAATATAAAATTTCAAAACCACATACTTAAACTAAAAAACAATAAGAAGATTGGTATCAAATGAAACATTGTGTCATACCATATAGTGTTAGAAAGGTGAGATATTAAGCTTCACTTAACCAAAAAAAAAATTAATTTCGGGGAAGTTGAAAAAAGTTAAAAATCTGTTCAAAAATGAGTGAAAAAAAGGGAAGAATGCCACGCAAGCCACCAATGGAGTTTGTGAAGTTTACGGAGACGATGCTGTATCAGTTCATGTAGCACAACAATGGTTCGCTCGCTTTCGTTCTGAAAATTTTGATATGAAAGATGCACCTCGTTCTGGTCAACCGTTGAAAAACTCAATGAAATTATGGAAAAGATTGACCAGGATCGTCACATGAGCAGTCATGACATCGCTAAGGAATTTTCTGTGAAAAATTCAATGGACCGAATTAAGATCTGCGATTCTTTGCTAAAACAAAATGAAATCAAACCATTTCTGAAGCGAATGGCAACGGGGGACGAAAAGTGCATCAAATACGACAATAATGTGGGAAGCGTGGAAAAAAAAAAAAAGAGAAGTTTTACACTGATGGAATAATGTCTCTAGCCGAAAAATTAGGAAAGTTTTCAATTGTACTTATTATATTCATTAAAGTTCATTATAAATATAAAAAAAAAATATGTTGAAATTTAATTAGAAATTGGAACTACTCGTCTAAATAGGTCCTACTACTATTTCCGGACAGAATATATCTTCAATAGGAGTACTAAAACTTAGTTTTGTATTTTTTACCATTTTATAAAATTATATAACAAGCTGCGCCGAAGTCATAGAAACCGCTTCCTTTTAGTTTTTATATTTGAATAATTTCCACATAAAAATCATGATTCCCCACAAATCTTTCTAATTTCCTTCTTATAACCACAAAATACATTTATCTACTTGCAGGAGGCAAAGGAGACACTCTGCGACCCGGAGAAGCGCGCCAACTACGACAAATGGCGCAACAGTGGCATCGCGATGAGCTACAAGAACTGGCTGGGTATGAAGGAGCACGTCGGACAGGTGAGAAGATACACAATCGCCGAGAAAGTGGATAAGGAGGTACGAGTGGCAAATCGAACGCAGCGAGTATAAAATGATACGAAAACTTTCTCTTCGTGCCCCATTAATGCATTTAGTGTACCCCAAACCAACACTCCTGTGCACTGGTGCGAGAACGTACTACAAAAAAAAAAAAGAAAAAAATACGAAATTGCACTCTCCCTGCTTCGCCATGCAAACATTCTTCGCCAAACGCTTCTGATCCCCTGCACATTCACTGAGACAACTCCGCTGCCGCATATTTACTAATGAAAATAGTCGCATAAGAAAGCTTTAAGGTATTACGAAATGTCCACAAAACATAGCAGCTGCTTTTCGGGTGGCAACACCTACTCCATTATTGGCAGGCAGTTGGCCATTTTGCGTCTAGCCATTTTGCTGTTGTCATTGCAATTCCCCTTCCTTCCCTTTATGCGAACTTATTTTCAATCCTGCCACTTTTCCGGTCGGAATTGCATCTTCGTTGCTGCTACTCTGGGACTTCTAAGAATATTTGTATGTGTGTAAATCATCTTAATGTTGTGCAATAAATTTATAGAGCTTCTAAATTTTCCTCTGCCATTTACAAGCACACACACGCGCACAACTAGCTGCCCAGTAAATGTATATATATATATAAATCCTCGGAGTAATCGATATGTACCTATTGGCGCAATTCATGCGCTCCCTCCCGCGTGGACCGAATCGCTTTGCATGAACTACAGAAAATAATAATTTCTCTTGCCACTGAGACCACAGAGCGCATATGAGTAGCATAAATTGCTATACAAACACACTCATTTTGTTAATTAAAATGGCAAATAGAATGTGGAAGACTAAAATACCAGAATTTTAAACATTGTTCCTGTGATTCGAGTATATTGCTAAGCAAATTTGAAATAATATGTTTTTAGTTCAGAAGAAAGATCAGCCGAAGATAAACTGCTCACAATCACTAAGAAAAATCTGCCTATTTAATAGGCGACGACAACAAGAAACCGAGAAAAAAAGTAATTTCCACTCGTAAAATGTTAAATTATAAAGAAAAAGTTGTTTGGCTAAGTTGAGCACTGTTAACACATTAGGTTTGCTTAAAACTTTTCTTTACCTTCTTGGTTTATAGTCGTGATAATCACAATCATCGATGCATAGCCATATTTGACTTGTTGTTTTCAATGCCGACTAGTTATATCTTTTTGAACCATCAAGACTGGCGCTGTGTCCATCGGTATAGCGGACTTACCTTTGAAAAAAATATTGTTAAGGCCGCGAAGTAGCTGCCCTAATACGTACTGGACATTGAAAAGAGCTTTTTATCGACGAAAACTCCAAAGATATCAACTGAATGAACATACCTATGATTCAGGAATACTCAAATATAAAAAAGCTGAGTTTTCCAGGCGAGCCCTCTTTTGACGGAAAACAACGAGTATTTGCAGATGTTCTAGCGTATTAAACCCGAATTTTTGAATCGATATGTGACAATGGATGAAACATGACCCCATAATTGCATGCCGAAGTCCAATCGACAGTCATCCGAGTGAACTGCATAAGAACCCACTCCAAAGGATGGAACAGCGCAACAGTCGGCCTGCAAGCTTATGGCGAAAATATTTTGTAGTCCTTAAAATAAGTAAGGAACATCAATTATTATTACATACCGTTGTTGGGTCATTTAAAGAACGAAATCACCGAAAAACGGTCGTATTTGAAAAAAACAATGCACCGTGTCACAAGACAGTGAAAACGATAAAAAAAATTCATGAATTGGACTTCGAATTGCTCTGCATTAACCGAATTCTCCACATCGATCCCCCAGCGATAGTTACCAGTTCTCAGATCACAAAAATATGCTCTCTTAGATATTGTCGACGAATAAAGTAGCGATCGCCGAAACTCAGGTCTATTTTGAAGCAAAGTACAAATCTTACTACAAAAATAGTATCAGGAAGTTGGAAGAAAGGAACTAAATCACGGATTTTGCAAAAAAAATATGCTTTCCTCTAGTAGGCCCGGAACTTCCAATTGCCCTGTTATACGGCTTTTAATATAAAGGACGTTTTTCTTTATCATTACTTGGTGTGGTTCAGTATATTACCTGGCCTAACCCGGAATTCTGGTCTAATATTCTGCACTAAAAAAAGAATTAGGTTTTCTGGAAAAAAACACAGTTTTCAAAGTTCTTGATGTGTCTTTTAAGAGGTTATTTACTGCAGTTGACAAGCATATTGGGTGTCCTTCGAGCGTGGATTTAAATTTTCAATATTTTGCATGATTAACATACTATACTTAGTTTTCCAGCAATGGCTTCGTTTTTTTTTTTTATAAATATACTTGATGTTGTGAATTTGCCCTACTCCATATCCATTCGTGTATACTTTTTTATTTACATAACGGCATTTTATATAGTTGAAACTGAAACCATACACAGTAACGGTGAATTGTTTTCGGAAAACGAGCACGAATAAAATAAACAAAATTGAGGAGTTTAATCCACACACGGCAATCGCAAACAATTTTCCCTCACATTTATGTTATATTAATAAACCCTCGATTGGGGCGATTGCACGGAGCGAAAACAATTCACCGTGACTACACGGAGACGCGCATGGTAGAATACACACATACTACAACAAGAACACAAAACGCGCACAAAATTTATTCATTTAATAATTGTCTCTTCAAATCACAGTCCATGCACTGGGCCACGCCAAAGACCAAGGACCGCATGCTGCCCGAGGCGGGCGCCACCACAGGCGCTGGCGGCAGCGGCGGACTCTCGGCAGCCTCGCCCAACCCGGCCCATCGCCGTGCCTCCGAGGGCGGCGCTGCGCTCTACTACGGCAACCGGAAAACCGAATGGGGCACCGAGAACTCCGATGTGGCCAACAAGTTTCGCAACTACGAAATTTAAATAGACCACAGCAGCAACAACAATACCAAAAATATACACATATACAAGTAGTAGAATACTCGCGCAGCAGTCAATATCAACAACAGCAACAACTGCAACCGAAGAGAGTATGTAAACATGGGGCGCGTGCTGAATCCCACAGAACCAACCAACAATATCACATGGAGTACACCGGAAGTTTTGACCACTGAGATTTGCAAACCACAAAAACAACACGCGCACACAAACTCATTGAATTATATATGTGCATACATGCACACACACACACATGCAGACACACACTTGCCGAGAATGCAGCTTGCAACCGCGCGCTGCCGGCGGTCAGCACTGCTTCGAAGCGCAAAATTTTGATGACTTTTATCATATCCAAAAATTTTCAGAACTTATCTTAATGTATACACTGAATGTTTTGACCAGATACATGTTGTTACTTATTATATATATATATTCATAGTCAAGGTAATGCTATCATTCGTATTATATGATACACACATACATGCATAAATATATATAAATGTATTTGATTAAAGCGAATAAAAGAAGAAACTAGAAAAAAAACACGAAACTAAGAAACTGTAATTTCAATAAACGCCTAAAATTAACGAGAAGACGAAGTTTAAGCAAAAGAAAAAATATAAAAATTAAAATAAAAACAAAAACAAATAAAAGAAATTATGAGAAAAAAAACTATTTAAAATAAGTGTAAACCAAATATTATAAATCAAATATTAAAAGGTATTATGAAACTAATGAATATTTATATGAAAGTTTATGGAATTAGCAGCATTAATTGTATTTATTTATGAAGCAGAATGAATTTACGATGTTGAACAAACACACATATTTGTAGAACCTGTATTAATTAAGCTAAGAACCACGTTGAAGTAAATATCTATTGATGTTACATGTGTGCCCCCAATGACAATCCCCGTTTTTGAGAACTTTACTAACTGTCGATGTGAGCAGAGCAAGAAGAATGCTTATATTTATATACACCAATTAGTAGCAAGCAACTTGTCCAAGACTCATACACATTGCACGAAGATGTAACAGCTGAGAGAGGCGAAAAAGAATATATATTTCAAGCATTACGGCAAACTAAAATCAAATCTGAAGCGAATTTACGCAAAAAAAAAAAATAGAGAGGATAAACAAAACAAGAAAGAAATCAACAAATACCGATTATTTAAAAAAATTAAGAAAGTAGCGAAACGCGAAACACACAAAAAACTAAAACGAAATAAAATAAAAATCACAAATGCAAACGCAGAAGCTTTTTACTTCCGTTGCCTAACTGTATTGATGTTGCGCACAAAGCCAAATGTCAAAATGCAAAGAAATCAAAACCTACACACTTACATATTCCAAAACAAAATTACTTTTCAAAAACTAAGAATTGAAAAAAGTTCAATTAAAATCGCAAGGTAGTAATGAAGACAAAACACAAGTCGCAAGCGAGACTCGAAAGCGCAAAACAACTTAGTGTTTACTTATGATAATTCACGTAAAATGAACCACCTACCAAAGCAAATACAAAAACAAAAAAATATTAAAAAAATAAAATAATATTTCTTCTTTTTGATATTTTGTAGCGCGAAGTTGCGCCGTAATTGAAGCACTTTTGACAAATACAAAACATTAAGAATATTAGAAATTCAGATTTCCATCAAACACTTGTATTTTAGCTATATATATAGAAAGAGAAACTTACTACTAAAACATAAGAAATACATATTTATGTATAAATGTTGACATTTGTATTGTTTGAATGACGTACTCACGCCTGTGGAAGAACTCTTTAAACTTAAAAGTCCACATAATTAATATTGATAAACGATAAGGTGCAGCATCGCAGTGAAAAAAAAAAATTAAAGAAAAGTTATGAACGTTATTTTTAGCAAATAAAACGATTTTCTTAGCTGTTTACAGAATTCAATAAGAAATAAAACAGGCAAATAAATAAAATATTCTATGGCATTGCCACACGGACTTAATGAATAGTGAAAGGAACTAACTTTATTGCTGAACATTCGGCAGAAAATACACACAAAAATAAAAAGAAACACTTAAAACTAATTTGCGGCTTTGTTTGCTTACATATTTCGTTTGAGTAGTTTCACGAACGTGTAAGTATTTTAAAGAAAATATTCTATTTTTCAGCACTAAAACAAACAGGCTCAACCGAATTGAGTTAAGGAAATCAGTTTCATAGATATAATATTAAATATTAAAATACACCAAAGCCGTAACAATTCTTTAAAAGCTATATCTACTGTCGACCCACAACTCGCAAGGGCGCCGGTCGCTCTGGCCAAACTCGCGGATCCAACGATTGAGCACTGTTGCGAGGAAGAGAAAAACATAAATTTTTGATGGAAAGTACGCGCTTGCAACTTACCCCACTTGGAGCCCACAATAATCGGGCAACCGCCGTGGAGAGTGCGGAGATCCCGCACACCGTCGGCATGCAGATTGTACCAAAATGCCGCAGCGCCCTTCTTGGGCATCAACAGGCGCTTGATATAGGGGAAGGCAGTGCCGCCACCCTGCTCCACATCCGTTAACTTGAAGAAAAAACAAAGACGTTGTTTTAGTAGGATAGAAGTTAGTAGAAAAGAAAACGTCCTTTACTCACATAGAAGAGCAGAGTTGCAATTCGATTGCCCAATTCATGATTGCTGATCAAGCGTTCCTAAAAAAATCATATAACACCAGAAAGTTTTATTGTTTACTAAAAATTCAAAACAGCACAGTTTGTTCTCACCAACTTCGCGTCAAACGCATCGTAATGTTGGCCGTAGTGGCCGCCTATGCCATAATTCTGGAACTGATGATCTTCTGCATAATCCATATTCAAATCAGACATATGCCCAGCGCGCACATCAATCGCCCGCAGCAGTGGGTGGGACTTCTTCGGCAGGAAGACAAATTGGCTTGTGCGTACCGGCGAGATTTCGCTCTTGTTGTAACCCATGACTTTTGACCGCACTATATAGTCGTTGGATAAAGTCTTCATTTGCTCTATTTCAGCATCCGTCACAACATCGTAATAAACCACGAGCAGCGGATCATGATTTAACTCTTCGGCTTTGATGGGTGCGATCAGTAAGAATGGATGGGTTTCGGTGAGATAGCCGCAACGCAAATCACGCTCCTCGCTTGGAGTTTGTTTAAGCAGGCCATTGCAGGTGTGCTTGTAGCGCGTGAACTGATCGGTGCTGAGCATATTCGTTGGCAGTGGCTGTGTTAGCGTTGAAACATTAGCTTTACAATAGGGGAAACTGAATGCCCTAAACTCTTCGAAAAACATTCTTACCCACCTCATGCTCGTCGGTGAGATCAACAGTGGTGTATTCCGATAAGATGTTTTCTAACTGGAAATCTAAGTAGCTATTCGTATAGTTCTCGACATCCGGTCGCAATGCTACCAGCTCAGCATAGGTTTGGTTTGCGCCCTTCAAGTCACCTAAGTGCCTTTTAGTCTTCGCCAATAATTCCAAAATTTCGGCTTCATTGGTTTTCTCCGACACGAACTTCTGTTCGGTGCCGTTCTCTTCGGCTTTGTGCAACTGTTTTAATGCTTCCAAGCCCCACGCATGCGCTAGTCGCATTTGATTTTCCTTTTCAGCGTATTTCGCGATATCCCAACAAAGTTGGGCATCTACCACCACGCTATTAATGAAATAAGTTAAAACAATTAAAGTAGATAACTTGCACTACTCCCTACTCACTTGTATTTCACACCCTCCAGAATACCCTGAGCCATATCCGACGTTTTAAACCGATATACATCTTGTATGCGCAAAAAGCCGGCAATGGCTCCTTCTAATTCAGAAACTTCGGGGAAGGGATTGACGTTAACGTAACGTTCTATGTTACTGAGCGGTTCTGTTAAGTATCGAAGAGCCAATTAGCCAATTCACAATTTAAGTAACACATATTATTTAAATTACTTTTTCCCGCATCATGTTGCATAATATTTTCAACACGCTCCCAGTCCATGGTTAAACGTTTCGTTAATAAGTATTTGTTTACCGGGCTATCGAAATAGTCCAAGCCTTCCTGTAACGCTTCGTCACGATCATTTTCCAATTCGACCAAACGGCTATAAAAATGTAGGGTGTGTTAGAAAAAAACGCTATCTAATTCATACACACTTTAAAAGATTGTATATCTATAAATGAAAACACCGAGATGTATCTCTTGTTCTTTGTATCGAAACTTCTTTTCAACTTATATTTTGTATATTTTCATGGGCGGTATAAATACAGGAAATGAAGTGGATGGATTTAGCAAGAGTAGATATAATTTTAAGACTTTAACCTTGAGTGTAGGTCGGCAAAAATCCTCTTAGCTGTATCCCCCGCACGGGTGTCAACTGAGCAATGGGTGCCGCTGCTTACAATGTCATTATAGCAAGCTGGCTCCTGTCAGAGTCATTACACTGCAGGCAGGTGACTCCTAGCGAAGGCTGACATATTTTCCCAATTATGTTGGACTGCTCTACATACATCGTCAGAAATGGGTGAATGAGTAATACAAAAGTCATTACTAATAAGGTACCTAGCGAAAGGTAAGAAACGCTCTACCCCTAACCTCCGAATTTTAAAACTCAACATGGAGGATAAAAATAAAACGAAACGGTCTGGGATATCAGTCAATGGGAGACAGGGCTGCTAAGAAGAAAGCGCTGTATGCACTAACGCGGAAGAAGAGCTTCTTCGCTCTCCTGAGGGCAAGTCTAGTCTGATGGAGAAAGACGTGAAACGTCTGGCTTGGGCTAGAGAAGAGGTAAAGAACGGCCGGGCATACTTCGTCACTCATAACTAGTGTAATGCCTCGGATCCAGAGTATGATGAGCTAGACGTAAAGCACTTTGGCAAACATTTGACCTTTTGACATTTGAAGCCCACACTCAAAAAATGTAGCATAGTAGATATATCATAAAGCGACACCTTCGCGTCATGCATTGAATGTAAATGTGTGCTCTCGTTTTTGTTAGACTAAATCGCAAATTAAAAAATTGGTTTATTTCTTAGCTATGAAATATTTAATTTTAATTTAAAAAATATTCCGAATACCGGACAGTTGCACTTCAGAAAGTTTAACTTTCAAAGCACATTTTTAAACTGTATTCATTGCATTAAAAAACTGATTACTTCAACTAACTGTACCATAGCTTCAAACGGCAAATATTTCTTATGCAAAACTTACGCCTTTAAAAACTCCAATTTATTTTCATTAAACTCCACATATTTTTGCATATGCTTCAAGAGAACACCTTCAAATTGCACTAATTTCGACATTTGATGCACCGAAGAGAAAAACTCCATTTTGGACGCATACACCGCTGCCGAATGGAGCAGCAAAAGCGCTCTAGTTACCAGGAAAATTAACTGCATTTTCATTGCGCAGAAACCGAGTATCACAATTGCACAGAAAATATAATTGGAAATAATAAAGCACAAACCACGCGTGTCGCTGTAATGAACCGCTAACCGTTCTAGCGAAAATCGAAATTCCAACTGAAAGTCACGTAAACAAAGACGACTATCGCTCGGCTTCATGTGCAAAAAGGTTTCGCAAATACACATGAACACCTGTATGGCTGTGGGCTTTTCATATAGGGAAAGGTTAAAGAAAGGCTCTGAGCAAGTGCGTTCGTGGGTCGGCGGCTCAAATGTGAAGCGATTAGTTAACCGGTTTCTAATTAACATATTTGTAACCGAAGCGTAGTGCCGCTGAGCAGAAGAGCTTTCGGGTCAATGAGCCGCCTGATCATAACAACCTAGTTAATAAGTTGTGGTTTAGAAGACAGTAGACAAATTGCCACACAAATCTTTACATATAAGCCGCAAATATGTAAATATATTAGTAAATACGTATGTCGCTTCTCGTCAGCTTTGTATGAATATTTTTTTAAAACTTTTTTTCTTCATTGGCGTAGATTTCTTTAGTCTTTTCTTCTTTTCGAAATGTGGCGCCAATTGGAGATTCCAATCGAAGCCAGGTCCTTCTTCACCTGGTCTTTTCAATGGAGTGGAGGTCTTCCTCTTCCTCTGCTTCTAGGAGGGTTCTACGTCGAACACTCTCAGAGCCGCAGTGTTTTCATCCATTCGGCTAAGTTAGCCAGCGCAGGCGCAGTCTATTAATTCGCTGAACTATGTCAATTTCATCGTATATCTCATATAGCTCATTGTTCCATCGATGGCGAGATTCGCTATTGTCAATGCGCAAAGCACCATAAATCTTTCGCAGAACTTTCTCTCAAAAACTCGTAACGTCGTAGTGCATCGTCTATGCATCTAAATCATATAGCAGGACGGGGATGATGAGTGACTTGTAGAGTTTGGTCTTTGTTCGTTGAGAGAGGATTTTACTTCTCCTTTGCCTACCCAATTCAAAGTAGATCCTGTTGGCAAGAGTTATTCTGCATTGGATTTCGAGGCTGATGGGAGGATGGAGCTATGGCAGAAGTTCACGTAAGTCAGGAAAGTTTTATGAACGCCATACTCTTGTGTGGGACTAGAAACGAAGGTTTATCATATGGCTCCATCAGCTCGCATCCTCCGGTTTAGACCAAGTATCCTCTGGGATACCAAAGAACATCCGTTTGTGCGATGGGTTTGTTATCCGCCTCCAGTGAAAAAGAAACAAATAGTGATAACTAAAAATTTTATTGACAAAACAATCGAAAAAACAAGTTTCCTCCGTAAAGGATCGGCCAAGGTTCTACATGACAAAGAAAGTGGAATTTTCCACCAAACGACTTATGTACTGCAGAAGGACCTTACAATAATATAAAAACATTTTAATTTCGAACTTTTGAATTTATTCATTTAACTGAATTAAAAAAAATTAAAAAAGGGTTTTTCGAGCCTAAACATATATGCTAATCGTACAAGGATTTTTAATAAAAATTATTCTTTATAACAGGGCAGTCGGAACATTTGGTTTCGTTCACGTATCCATTTATTGGTCACTGCAAAAAATCAGTTTAAGGTTATGTGGATACTTTTAAGTAAAAATATTTGCGTCTATGTTTGTGTATTTTAAAACTTACCCCACTTAGAGCCAACTATCACAGGGCAACCGGCATGCAGAGTTTTAGAATCACCTTCGAACCGATTGTTGAGATTATACCACACGACAGCGGTGCCTTTTTTCGGGAAGACCGCAGTTTTTATGTTTGGAAACACAGTCGCGCCACCTTGCTCTACATCAGTCATCTAGTTTCGCACATAAAATATGCATACATACATATAACTTCTATAATATTTAAGAAAACCAATAATTTGCTTACGTAAAAGAGTACCGTTGCCTTACGGTCACCTTGCATCGCCACAATATCAGCCGTCTAAATAGAAAACATTGAAATTGCAAATTTACTATTGTAATGTCCGCTCAAAGACTAACGCATACTAAGCGCCTTCTAAGTGCTTACCATGGAGACATTGAAGAAATCGAAATGTGTAGCATAGTGTCCACCAAGTCCATAATTCATCACTTGTAACATTTCCGAGCCTTCAAGTTCAAATCCAGTCATATCTTCAATACGTTTATTAACGCGCGTTGTAACCTCATTTGTACCATCGTAGAACCACGCAAATTTGGAGGTGCGACCGGCAACAACCTCACTCAGTTTGCGTTCTTCGCTATACACGGTAGCACGTCTCAAAACCGGTTGGGCCATACGCTGAAGCGTTGCGATTTCCTCTTCATTCATAACGTCGTGGAAAATAACCAAGTAGGGATCAAGGCTGAGGATTTCCATTTTCAAGGGCGCCAATTTAAGAAAAGCTGTGGTGGTCGTGTTGTAGACACAATAGAGTTTCGTTAGCTGATTCGAAAATGCCCCACGGCAGCCAAGTTGATAACCAGTTGGCGGGCTTTTCGTGTGCTAAAAATTAATGCACTTATTACTGCATTATTATCTTAACTCTAAATTGAACCGCCTCACCATTATTGGCTGTGGATCGTTGGTTTTAATGTACAATTCCACGGCATTTTTCCGACGCTGGAGCTCCGAATTAGGCTTTGACGATGGTAAACTCAATACCAAATTCATCATTGTCAAAGCATCCTGATAGCGACCTGAAAGTGGTGATGTGAAGATTAATATATACTCGGACCTTAGTACTCCTATTGTATAGATATATAAAGATCTTTAGACATATTCTGTTTGGTAGGTACTTTGTTTCAGAAGAGTTTCGGCATACAGCTCCATAACTTTTTCTCTGCTCAAGTCATGAAGTCTGAACAAGGCATTCTCTTCGTACGAACTGATTGCGGAATAAAGCCAAAATCCAGCGCCTATATAGTCTTTTCTACCGAAGAGCTCGAAACCTATTGCGTAGCAGTCGAGTGCCGACAATTTTGTGCTACAAAAAAAAAAAAAATAGAATTAAAATTAGAATTTTTTAAGCCTTAGAAACCCGGCAACACAAGAATGTTCTTTATTAATACTTTTAAATCGCTTCGCTCAACAATATAGTTGATAATTTGCCATTGCTTACCGAAGGCCCCCGTCTCAGGGTGGTTCATTTTCAACTGTGATGATAATATTCAGTCTTCCTAAGTTTTTGTGTTGATACTCACTCATACTTTTTGCCATTAATTATACCCTTGATGAGGTCTTCAGTTTTGAGTTCGTATGTGTCTTGTAGTCGACTAATTGCGTTTACCGCTTCGCCCCAATCGTTTTCCGTTGGCAAATGGGACCAATACCCGTGTAGAGCTTCAGTTTGTTCTTTAAGAATACAAAAAATATTTTGTTGTTAATATAATGCTTTGAATTGCGAAAATTTAGGAGAAAATTACCTTGACCAACGCTTTGTTTCATATAAATGTCCAAATAAGTCCAGTCCTTCTGCAATCGGCGTACCAAAGATAATACATTTGTAGGTATGGACACGTAGTAGCCAGTATTCTTCTGTGCCTTCTCATTCTCTGCACGAAGGTTAGTAATCAAACTTTAGGAAAAGTATAGAAATACAGGTGTTGTTTAATATAAAATAAAAATGTTCTCAAAAATGTTTCCAAAACCTAATCACTTAAGGGGTTACATGGGCCTACAAATTTCAAAATATCTATTTTTTTTATTATCTAATAAAATTCTACTACTCCTCTAGAATATTGTCTTAAATTTTCAAGTTGTTCCGAGTAATATTTTCGGAGAGACAGCGTGGAGGACTTGTACGCCCGAGGCTAGCTAGGCTAAGTGCGCCGTCTTTAAACGCGTTTTTCTCGAAACTGTGCTTTTGAAGCCGGTTGGCAAGATTTCTCGAGAACTACTCAACCGATCTTCTGAGAATTAATTTGCACACAGCACTTTTTTCCAAGAATCTGTTAATATGTCGCAATAACCGATAATGGACTGCTACGAGTATTAGATACAGCCGATTGATCTTTATAAAGAAAACTTTTTTATTTGACGAGATATCTTCACGAAATTTGGCACAGAGTATTGTCCAAGACTTTCTGAGAATATAATATTGTATTATCACCATAGCTGTTGGGCCGCTACATAATTAGATTTATAAATTGGAATCATATATCCAAGCATTCGAACGAATTTGTTAAAGTACAAACATCAAATGCCTCAATAAAATGGTTTATATGACATTATTTTGAGAAAAAGTCGGTGAGATAATTCTCTATAACACTATTTGCAGTAACACAAATCACAACAACACTTCACCTGCGAATGACGAGTAACTTTTCTTCCAGTTCTTTGGCGTAGCTTTCCAAATTTTGAATCAAATAAGCCTCCGTCTCGATCAGTTGTTCCAGACCGGCTATGGACGTCGTGAGACTGTCGACATTTGCAGCGTATTGCGATGCGCCAAAGTCGGCGACGAGAAGCAGAAGCAATAAACCGACAAAGAACATATTTCTGTTACGCAGTCACTGGCTGTAAACGCTGCGATTCACCCGATTGTTGGCAACTAAATGAAAACGACGGTTGACCAAGTCTTAGAGCAATGGTTAAATAGTACTTAGACTGTTGCACAAATTGATAATTAACCATATTTTTGCGCTTCATATCAATTTTAGATAGCTGAACTGACTTCCCTCTGATATCTATGTCTTGAATGTGCCCTTTTTCTGTTTGTTTATCACCAAAATGTTGTTCAGACAAATCAAAATAATTAAAAATGAGGAAGATCACATTAACGGTTCAGCAGAGTGCCAAGTGGGTGCCGGTATTGCATTGCGTTTTGCCAGCAAACACTATTTACTGCTATGATAGTATGGGTGTAGCACCAAAATATGTTGGCTCGTCATTTTATCATTTGAAGCGCCTCTTTCTCAATGCCGCGGCCTCAGGTGCAAGTGAAGTTATGTGTTGATAAAAGCGCGCTTATCAGCTGCGTTGTGTTGCTCTTCAATATCATTATGCTCATTTTTGTTGTTGTGACGCATTTTCAAAAAGTACGAAGTACTCCCGGCGCGTGTAAAAATGCGTATAGATTAGCCACCGATAGCATAACTTTCGAAGCAGTTCTGCATAAGAGACCTATGGCCCGATTACTTTTCTCTTCTCTATATTCATAGCGTCAGATGGGTGTATGGAATATGTGTATACATATTACTGATAAGACATAAGCAACAAATTGTTGCTTTTGATTAACCATTTCGTATCCAGATTTCGGTCTATAAGCAGATTCTTCTATCATTTTTACTTTGAAATAATGATTAAATAATGAGCTTTTGTGCAGATTTTGTACTCAATAATTACAATTGTTTTCTGTAAAGTTGAAACGTCTAAACTTCCTATCAGTAAATGTGAGGACCTAGCTTTCACAAGAGCATAGTAATACTATAAACTCTTTTTCACTTTCTCTGCAAGAGAATGGACCAACATGTATTATTTCATTAAAATTTTTAAATTTATCGAGTTGTAGAACATTATCGAGTTTGTAGTTTTGTACCGAGTACTGTAAGGTCACCGAAAAACTACTTATACATATAAGCCAACGTACAGTAGTCAATATCCAAAAAAGGCGAAATATTGTACGTACGCGACAAAGTGGCGGACGATACAAGCTATTGACAGATTCTGATGCACGTTTAACGGAACGAGAAATACAGAAAACCAGTTCGAGGACTCCAAAGATTGCAGAGATGTTAAACAAACCAGTTAGCGAATGGACTGGAAATAGAATTGGTTTGGTATAGGATAATAGGACAAAACGGCTTTATAAACCAAAAATATGAAGGCTCATTTAGTTTTCTAGTTACAAACATCACAAACATTTTAAAGTAAAGAACTGGAAATGCGGGATTTGGTCGGACGAAGTGATGATTAACCGATTTCAGTCTGATGGTATATGCCATTACTGGCACTGTCCTAAAGAATGAATCCAAAGGCATCATGTAAAGAAAACCGTAAAACACGGAGGAGGCAATTCGATGGCATGGGGTTGCTTTGCATGGTGGCATATTGATACCCTTGTAAAAATAACTGGTATAATGAAGAAAAAAGACTACCTGAGCATTTTGCAGATCAATTTGCCAGACTTCGTAGATTTAACCGCCTACCCTGAAGACGAAGTAATCTTCCAACAGCACGGAGATCCAAAACACACCACCAAAATAGTTAAGGAATGGTTATCCCAGCAGCGTTTTTAGCTAATGGAGTGGCGAGCACAATCTCCTGATCTCAATCCCTTTAAGAATTTGTGGCCGATAATGAAAAGGCAGGTAGGAAAATATCAAAAGCCTCCTGGGAACATGGACGAGCTATGACTTCGAGTACAATATGAGTGGTTACAAATCCCCGCAAATCATATTCAAAATATTGTTTAAAGCATGATAAAACGTATTAAAAGCGCCATAAAAAATAAAGAGCTATGGACCAAGTATTGAAGCCAATAGTGGAATGTGCAAAACTGAGCAAATGGGTTTTGTTTTAAGTTTCTTACTTTTTTTTTTATATTTTCCTAGGAGTTAATTTTTTAAGATATTTTTGTATAAATGAATTAAAGAATAAAATACTTTTCGGACCAGTATTTGCTCGGTTTTGTGGGCTACTGTATATAAGAGGAAATGCCTTCCACGAGTGTTAATACAATGTTAAAAGCAGACTTTGCCTAATTTAAAAGCAAGCGTTCAATGCACCTTCAAAATTTTCAAGCAACATCTCTTCATTGTCATGTCAATGGTCTGAATGGTTAATACTCGCTGGCACAAGTCTCCACACAATTACATATAATATAAAGTTGAACTCGAGTTTCACATGCACTTTTTCGAAATCATATCGCACTGACGAATGACTCAATTTTCGGCGGTTACGAAGGTTCCACAACGGCAGAGAGCACCGAATCAACAAAACAAGTAGATGAAGAAGCTTTTCCTCGCTACTCAGCTATTCAATTGAGTTTAACAAACAGTTAAACACAATTTCCAGTAATAAATTGGAATAGTTTGCATTGCAACGAGTCATAAAAGACATCAATAAATAGAGTCGAAAATAAGTAAATATTAATGAAGAACGTTTTGTTGTTTTCCTTATGCACGTTAAAATATATAGTACATTACTCTTTCGTACTCGCTGGGCCGGCAGTTGTTCAACACTTGTGTAAACAGTGACTTTCTGTGTTTCGAACTATTTTCGGCCACGAAAACCGAAATGCAGTAAGTTGGTTGAACACAATTTCAGTTACAATTTTAAATCCAACGAGGCAGAAGCTGAAGATTGGTCTCCGACAATGAAGCCCCAACAGTTCATAGTTTTAGCACTGCTTACTTTTCTTAGCCGCAATGTTAGTGGAGATTACTATACATCCGTCATAAGTTTATTCGATCTGCTGGAGTTAGAAATGAAAGCGATTACATATCTGGAAGCATATATGGAGAAAATGGAGGCAATAAGTCGGCAGGTCAATGAGTAAGTTCTTTATAAAGCAAACTCAAAAACGTGGCAATGGATCGTGTAAAGTACGTTCATTATTCTCACAGAACACTCAATGAGTTGGAGCAGGTTTCTCAAGAGGCCGAAGGGGACTTCTATGAACACTATTCTAATCCACTGAATGCGTATAAGATTATTAGGCGATTTGTGGTCGATTGGCAGAACTTAAACAAGACTGTGCTTGCGGAGCAACCCGCACAAGGTGAGTCAACGCTTTACATAACGCGAAGATCAGCAATAAGTTTTGTATGCTTTGACAACAGAATATATTGCAAATCTCACCGCACTGGAAAAGAGGGACGGTTATAAGCTCCCCACCGATGAAGATTTGTTGGGCGCCAGCAAAGGGTTGGCGCGTTTACAGCGCACCTACCAGCAAGAAACCGTTGATGTGGCTGCTGGCAATCTAATGGAAATGAATTTGTCTTCTAATTTTACGGCGAGCGAGTGCTTTTGGTTAGGCCGCAATTTGTATTCAGCAGGAGAGCTAAAGTACGCTGCCGAGTGGCTTATACAAGCGCGCATACGCTTGGCCGAGGAAACGCAGGAGTCTTATGAACCGCAGGAGTTTATAGATCAAATCAGCGACGTGCAGATACTGGAGCAGCTATCGATTACCATGTTTTACAGAGGTGAATTGTTGTGCAACAATGAAAAATTTATTTTAGTAGAAAGCTGGCGCTTTGTCTTTGAATATGAATATTTGCAGGTAAAAGCAAGCTGGCTTTGCTTTTCAATGAAGAGCTCTTTACCAAAGATCCGAACAATGTGCATGGTTTGCGCAATAGGTTGATCTACTCTAATAAAGCGCTTGAGGAGCGATATGCCATTTCAAATGAAGACGAGTCTAAAAAATATCTGCGGGTATATATGTATATGTGACCTGGTCTACGGAGAGGGGGCTTAGGTGTCAAAAAATCAAGTTTCACTTTTTAGTTGATTCGGATGGAAGATGAGATGCTTTTTTTTTTAACAGCAGTTTCCCAGAAAACTAGTTTTCGCACGTTAGCTCCCTTTTCGTAGACCAGGTCACGTATATAATTTTTCATTTGAATTTGTATTTTTGCTCGCAATTAACTCTCACTCACAGCGCACCGAACTCGACGTACTCTTCGACAAGACATGCAATGGTGAGCTGCAACAAACACCGCGCGAAAAACGTCGTCTACGCTGCCGTTATGTGCACAACAATGTGCCCTTCCGTTTTATAGCGCCCTTCAAGAAGGAAGAGCTGAACCTCGATCCATCAATTGCTTACTACCATGAAAGCATATTTGAGAAAGAAATCAAGCAAATATTAAATGCAACCGAAGACTATGTGGAGCGGTCGATGGTCGGCGATCTAGAAAACGCAACTTACTCGGAAGTGCGTACAAGTCAAAATGCTTGGCTCGATTTTAAAGAACACCCATTTTTGAATAACATCGCGCAACGCTTAAAGGATGCAACGGGTCTGTCTTTGGAATCCGGCGAGCATTTACAAGTAGCCAATTATGGCATAGGAGGCCATTACGGCGCTCACTATGACTTCTCGGAGGTGATTATTACACTATTTATTATCATGCATATCCTTTCATGCTGAACAATTGTATTGTTAGATGTTAGAAAAAGATGAGTACAATGGTCAAGGCAATCGCATAGCAACCGCATTATTTTATGTAAGTTTTAACTTTCGAAAATTATTATATTAAATATGTATGACTGTACTCTTCTTTCTGTCCTTATACTATATAGATCAACGAGGTGGAACTAGGTGGTGCTACCGCCTTCCCCTTTTTGCGCTTGATTGCACCCCCCATTAGGGGCAGCATGATCGTTTGGTACAATTTACACAAATCGCTGGAACTGGATTATCGCACGAAACATGGCGGTTGTCCGGTGTTGGTGGGCTCAAAGTGGAGTAAGTACTAATAATTTACTTTTTCTTTGGTGCAGAAAGGAACGTAATAATTTTAAGTTACCATAGTGCAGGGATTTAAGTTCTATAAGTTCAGAAAAAAGGAGAGTGGATATAAGAATTTGTTCGATTTGGTAGTTTAAAAGTGTTTTGGAGCTTGCAAAGTACTAAAATGCGATGTGAGTTAGAAAAAGAGAACATCATACAATCTTTTTTACATTGAATTCATTTCGGTTTTGTCGTCACATTGGTTCCTTGTACCATACAATTAACTTCAGTGTATTCAAAACTATCTGAAATAATTTTATGGTTCCTTCGCAATAAATATGTCTAACCAAAGTGGCTGGAACGTGGTGCATGAAAACTTTTTCAGCACTCCAATTCACAAGAAATGTCGAAAAAATTCAAAATTTGCTTCTCTTATTTCGCCAGTCTGCAACGAGTGGTTCCACGCAACTGGACAGGAATTCCTCCGGCCTTGCGGCAAAAAGAAGGATGGTCATAAATCATCACAATGGAAGTATGTGTACAGAAACGAAGAGCAGAGCATTGCATAATTTAAGTGATTTCTTTCAAATACAATAAAAATTTTTTAACGAAAAATGGTGTGTACATTTGTGTGTGTTTTTTGTAAAATTTAGGAAAAATAATTTTAGAAGTTGTTTGTCTTTAATTTTTTTTTTTATTTTAACATACCGTCGCCTAAACTGCAAAATAACGTAACATCACTTTTCATAACACTTTTTAGGCGAAGGATAACAATATAAGAGAAAACACTCATATTGAAACACAATTTGAGTTTTGGTTATAAAATGATTATATATTGCTTACATATTGGTTATATCTGACAGCGGAAGTTTCATACTTGTATACATGTAATATGATGTAATGCATCGTAAGCAATAAAAAACTCAATTTCGATCTTTTTGATGATACGTTCGTTTGCATTTAGGTGACAATACACTTCTACCAACAAACATTGAATGTATCCCATTATGGTATACACAGGTAGGTATACAAGCATAAATGCAGGTTTTCTATAAAATATTTACACAGTTAAATTGTTTACATACATAAGTATACAGATGTGTACATAATATATGTATGCTCTTTTTCGGGCTTATTGCCTTTATGAACTCAATGCATTTGACAGCTGTTTTCAATAGCTGGCATCCAACCACAAGTCACCTAAAGAGATTCCGATTTTTTGTTATATAATAAAAGCAAGCGCATCGCAATATTCCCGAATTTTGTATGTGTGAGTATGATGTGGCAGCTGCAGCGTACATTTAAAGTATTTGAAATGATTAAACAACACCGAAAAAACAATTAAAAACTTAGAATTATCTACTCTTAGTCACGTAGACAAAAATTAAAAGAGCAGAACAACAATCGATTATTTTTTTTTTTTCTTTTGTTACTGACACCGGCACAACACAGGTGAAAAGTAATATGCTTGTCTACGAGCATGTCGAAATGTACACGCAGCTCTACAGCACACTATACGACAAATGAAAATTTTCAGTCGGAAGTACTATATTTCCAGTAAGTGAGGTAATGACCAAGTAATAAATAAGCATTAATAATGAAAATACTTCAAAGGTAAGTCTAAAATATTTTTAAATTTTAAATTTAAAAAAATAGCACACAAACATTTGCAACTCAAATTAACCCAATTCAAAGTAACCCCTTAATTTACACTTAGAAAGCCAAAAAGAGCCAATTTTCCAGAATTTTTTTCTGACAAACTTTTAAATTTATTGATATAAAAATTTGTACACATCTGTCCGTATCTTTTAACGGTATTTTAAGACTTAGTATTTATAAATAAAATTATTTGGAAAGGAACTACAGCTGATCTCCGGTAGACGTTTTGCGATGAATACGATGGCTTTGAACTGGAACATCTGAAATTAAAAAACCAAACAGAATTTGTTTAAGTAGTGTTAAATCTAGTAAATCGAAGCAAGGAAATAAGCAAAATATTTTTTTTTTTTTGCAAAATGGCGCTTTCTAAAAAATAAATCCATTTTTAACCAAAACTTCGGCCTTAAATTGTGAAAAAAAATAAAAATCGGTAGGAAAAGATCTGATTAATTACTAACAAATATATTTAATAAGCTCGTGCTGAAATTTGAGACTAATCGATTAGCCGTTTTCGAATAATATTGATAACCTGCTTTAAAAACACCATTTTGAGAAAAACTTTTTTAATATTTAAAATACACTTCCAAGCACTCTGAACAGCTTTTCAAAATTTTTGTGTGACTTCGGAAATATTCACCGGAATGTTATGAGCTTTTTTCTGCGTATTTTTAAATATAGTATGTACCTTAGGAGAATATAAATATAAGTAATTATAAAAAAATAATAATGAAATTTCTAACTGTACGCAACCCCTTACGCATTGCTACTGATGAATTTGTAATGAGCTGATACCATCACGCACCAGAAAGATGTCACATTCGCATTTCGGTAGTCCCCAAATTAATATATTTTATGGTAATTGTTTGACATATAACATGCTCGTGCCAAGCACCGAACATATGCAGTAGTGCAAAATTCTGCTCCCGCAGTAATTATAAACTTTTCTTTGTAGCTTATTGTATGCCGATCCAAATTTGTTATCGTTAAGTTGCTTTTTTTCACTTTGGGAATCTCTCCACCAATAATAGTTTTTAATTTTTCTATCTATTAACGAATGGTGGCAATACTTCTCAGTTAGTATTTTATCCAAAGAATTCAATCGAATTAAAAAAAAAAATTTAAATCCGACAACAATCGCTTATTAAGATTTGTATGCCGTTTGTAGCAGAAAAGTTGGGTAAAACATGCGAAAGTGTAAGAACAACACATGAGTAAGAATATACATACGTGCTTTGTCACGGCTTCGTTTTATTATTAATTTTGGGCTGACCTGAAATGAACCGTGTTTAAAGAAGATACAAAAAATCCACAATTTATTGCCTTCCGAAAGCTTCTAAAATCGCAACGGATCTTAGTTAAACTAGCATTCTTAAGCATTTACAGCTCAGTTTGTGAGAAGCTTTCAAAGCACCATCATCTGTAAAGTGTGTACGAGGAGAGCCAAGTAAACCACGTCTTGTTTTTAAACAAAATTGGCCAGCACATTTGTTTATGTAACCTTTGGCTAACCAGCTAGAGTAACATAGTGACTATTGAAAATACCATACCAACTGACCTTGGGCCGCCTTTACAACATTGTTACAACCCTGAAAAGCCGGCAGCTTGCAGCGATGTCACTGACCTTTAGTAAACGCACAAACATACCAACACATAAGTCACTTCGACTCAAAATAACAGCAGTTAGTCCAACCTCTTTGTTTGCCTTGTTGCTGTTTATGCTAATAACTTTATTGATCTTCGCTTTTGGTTCAGCCGAGGCGCAAACCGCTACAACTACGCTGGACGATCAATATCTAGTGGTTGAGTATTTGAATACACAAGCGGTGTTAACGGACACACTTCGGCGGTATATTGAAGCGCTGCAGCAGAAAATCCGTGTTATAAAGAGGTGAGTGGGGGAACCGATCATTGAAAGCGATAAAACTGGCAAATTATTGAGAGTTCTATAAGCCCTTTTACTAACTGGTTTCTACTATTAGGTTGTCAAGTATGTCCCTTCCGCCCTTTTGTCTTTTAAAATTCGCGGCTGTGTATAAAGCGCAACAGAGCTCGTATCTGGCAATACTTCGATATCTTCTATAAGTCTTGAAATAACCTACAAAACGACATGGAGTTTCCTAACGCCGAAATTCGCGCATTTTAAAGTTTTCCTTCCTTAAAGGAAAATCCGCTTTAGAAACGTTCCCTGAGATTAATGGTGTTTTGGTGGATGGTACTCTATCACTTCGAACTGAAGAGGAATGGTTTCAACGATTCAGAGCGGCTGAAAAGGATACCATGGATAGGCCGGCATGTGGCACTGCGTGGCATCGCCCAGCAGGTGGGAGTTAGTCACCAAACCATTTTAAACCATCCGCAGAAGGATGAATACACGAAAAGGCTTGATGTTTCCGTGCCGCATGATTTGACGCAAAAAACCCTTCTGGACCGAATCAACGATGGCGATATGCTGCTGAAACGGAACGAACTCGACCCATTTTAGAAGCGGATGGTGACTGGCAACGAAAAGAGATCACATACGACAATATCAAGCGAAAACGGTCTTGGTCAAAAGCCGTCCATGGGATTGACGGCTGGGAAGGTTTTTCTGTATGTTTGGTGCGATTGGAAGGAAAGTATCCACTATGAGCTTCTCTCTTATGGCCAGACGCTTAATTCTACCATCTACTGCGAACAACTGGTCCGCTTGAAGCAGGCGATCAACCAGGAGCGTCCAGAATTGACCAACAGGAAGGGTGTAGTGTTCCACCAGGACAACGCCAAACCACACACTTCGATGATGACTCATCAGAAGTTACAGATGACTCATCAGAAGCTACAGATGGGATTACCACATGGTAATGGCGAACGCCCTTGATGGTGTAAAGTTGAACTCAAAAGAGGCTTATGAAAAGTGGTTGTCCGAGTTCTTCCCAAATAAGGAGGAGGCTCCTACGAGGAGGGTATTATGAAGTTGCCGTCTAGATGGAAACTGATTTTCGGACGAAACAGCGCATATTTGAACAAAATTCGATCACTGTAACACTTTTTATAAAGTATTTAATAAAGAGCAAAGAAGCGGAAGGCAGATATTTGTCAACCTAATAATACGATGATCATGTTTTATGGAGTATTCTTCGGACAACTAGTGTCGAGTGCGATAAATTGTCGCCAATTGGAAATTTGAAGTTTGAAACAATTAATAGGATAAAAAACATTCAAAAAATGTTTGAAGTTGATCTCAATTCTATATTTTAGATAAAATTACCCTTAATTTCCATGCCCAAAGACTTTACTCACTTTTTCTCGCTCCCACACGTATTCTCATATTTTATATTTCTGCTTAGCAAAACAAATGAAATCAAAGCCATCAACAACGTGGCCGCCGCTGACATGCACAAATATGTGAGTAATCCCCTGAATTCGTTGACCATTCTGAAGCGCTTCACATCCGACTGGCAGATGCTGCGGCAATATGCTCACAATATTGACAGCACAACAGGTGAGTCCTTCCACTTGCATTGTCCGTTTGGCATTCCGACATGTCGACAATTCGAACGAACTTCGATTGTCAATCAATGTTAATGCAGAACGGAGATTCCTCTGTCATTGTCACCGTCAACGCAATTTCTGCGAGCATCTCTCGCAGTATATCCAACTCACACATACACAAATACACACAGCTATTGCAAATATTCTAAAAATGTTGTTGTTTTCCTACGTTTAATGCCAACAGAAATCGTTAAAAATCTGACAATTACCAGGAAGTCGTTGAAATTCCCGACCGAAAGTGATTTCGATGAGGCAGCCCTTAACCTGCTGCGCATTCAGGGCGTCTACCAGCTGGAGCCAGAGCGTTTGGCTGTGGGTGAGGTGAATGGCATAAAGTTGGGGTAAGTCGTCGCCTATAAGTCGTGGGTGCGTGTAACAGCAACACCAATAAAAAGGCATCTTAAAGCAATTCGCTTTCGGCATTTCTTTGAATATGATTGCTGTTATTAGTAGACAAGTATTTGTAGCACATTTCTTCTGCCCTGCAGTCCAGCCATGTCCTGGAGCGATTGTCTGGAAATCGGTCGTAAATCAGTGAAAAATGGCGACTTTGTGATTGCAAAATTTTGGATGGAAGTGGCGCTGGGGAAGTTGCCTGCTACAGCTGGCGCGTCAATGGCGGCGGCAAATGCCACAGAAGGCATGTCCTCAAGCGAGCGGCGCAGTGTGGAGGCGGAGAATGCGCGCTTGCAGATTATGGAAGCGCTGGCTATAATCGAGTCCAATATGGGTGAGTAGGTGCTTGTGAAAGTGTGTGAAGCATTAGATTGACGTCTCAGTGATTTTTAACGCTTTTCGGATCTACAGTATATAAATTTAATCCTGATTTGATGAGTCAGATTTTACGATTCTACTAAAAAGTATGCAAATAAGTGTTTAATGTTTCTTTCTCTCAATTTAGGTAACCTGGATAGCGCACTCGACATCATCAACACACTACTAAAGAAACATCCCAAAAATAAGAACCTGCTTAAAACCAAGACACGAGTGGAAAGAAAATTCAGAAAACCAACGAAAAAATCTAAAAAAGCTTCAAAGCAGAGCAAAGTAAATAAAGTAGTAAGTGCATAGGCGATCGAATTTACTGAAGTTCGGGATAATTCCAAGAAACTTTTCGAATTCAGGTTTCAGGAGAAACTCAGCTGAAACCCATTGATAGATTTCTGGTCTAACAGATAGATCCAAATCAATATCCACTTTGCTTCGATGCCAATTAAGGGGTTACATTGGTTTCCTTTCTTCAACAAATTTGGGCCCGCGTTTGCAGGATAAATCCTTACAGGATCATCCAAAGTGAAAAAATACTTGTTTTAGTTAAAATCTTAACTTACAACTTGGACAGCGGAAAAAAACTGAAAATGGATTGTTGGCAGACATTTTTACAAAAAATTTAACATTTCACTTAAAATTTCGCCAAATTTTTTTGTTTTTTCAAATAGTTGTTCAAGTCTTGAATTATATCTTAAAGAACTGTGTAAAATTTCATGAAGATCAGTTAAGTAGTTCTTGATAAATTTTGCCAACCGACTTCAAGAACACAGTCTCGAGAAAAACGCGTTTAAAAACGGGGCACTTCGCTAAGCTAGCTTCGAGCGCAAAAGTCTCAAGGCTGTATATGCGAAACAATTATTCGGATCAACTTGAAAATTTAGGGCACTAATTTAGAGATGTTGTAGAATTTAAAAAGGCAGTAAAAGAAACCGATTTTTTGAAATCCGCAAGCCCATGTAACCTCTTAAAGAAACTCCTTAACCGTACTTTTTCACGAAATCAATGCCACCTTAACATTTATTCACATTTAGATTCAGCAAACGACTTCAACTCAAAACAAAACTTAAGCGTTTTCTTCCACTTGAAAGTACTAATAGCGCTTCTATTACCACTTTCCATTCAATACTCCAAATAAATCTCTCGCCAAAGAAAAATACATAAAATTTGAACATATTTTCCTTTCTCCATTGAAGCAAAGTGACAAATCTGTTGAAGAATTGCTGATTGAAGAGATTTGTCGTGCGGCAACAAACATCGACGCCGCCAGCAGCAGCGGCGCATTTAGCAGCAGCGCAGCAGATTGTCGCCTGATTTACGGTAATCTGCCTGAGCTGCTGCTGCAACCACTCCAAGTGGAGCTCTTAAGCCTCGATCCATACATCGCCATATATCACAACGTGTTGAGCGCTCAGGAAATCAGCGACTTGCAACAGATTATCGCCGATGCGGATGACGGCGATGAGGCAGCTGTAGCAAAGCTACTAAAGCGCAAGAGCACCACCGAGCGCTTGCAACGGGCTACAGGGCATGCAGGGCGCAAGTGGGGCGCTTGGCAAATGGAGCGTTGGACGTTCGAAGATGACGTACACACAGAGACGCTGCTGCCAGCGACAACAGAAATCATGGCGAATGTTCTGCTCAATGTGAGTGAGATATGAATGGGCAGGAATCAAATGTGGCTAAATCAATTATGCTCTACATTTCTCATTTGCAGCTGCAAACAGCCAAGTTGGGGGGCGCTATTGTCTTCCCGCAGTTGGAATTGGGCATCACGCTGCCGACGAATGCCTTGCTTTATTGGACGCAGCTGAATGAGTACCATCAATACGATTATCGCAGCAAGCAGCATGTCTGTCCGGTGATTGTCGGCACACAACTCGGTAAGTGAATTCCAAATACCGCAGCACTTGAACTTTTATGTGCTATTGTGTTTGTCTGTTTGCATTGTAGCGGCGTATACCAGCATCCAAGCCTGAGGCAAACGTCCGTATACGCTTTCAATCGTTTGTGCCCCGCAGCAAATTAGAATAGTGCCGCACTGCTCCCGTTCTAGTTCGATTTGCTTATCAGACTGCTATCGATGGAAGCAAGGCCAGGGCAAGACCGAAAAGATACTCATATGATTCGAATTATTTATTATTCTGAATATTCATATTTAAAATAACTGTACATCTGTATAAAGACAGACTTTGTAGAAAGAGACTTTCATGATAAGTAGTAGCCATTTTGATTAATTATATATATTATAAAATAATTCGTTATTAAAAATTTCGAAATTATATAATTAATTTTCTAATATTCCGACACAACAAGCGCCTGTGGATTAAATATATTCACTGAGTCCCTTCGTTAAAAGTTCTGAACCACTGCAAATTGGAAATCTCCAAAACCATAACCTATAAACTTGCACTGGAATGGTTGGTGCATTCTTACAGAGTGTACATGTGACCGCCAACAAAATTGTGAGAGTTCTGAGAGAAATTTTTACCAGTGTTATTTTTTTTTTTTTTTCAAGGTGAATGCACTTCAATTACTCCATTTAGTTAATTTATGATGTGCGCCCGCAAAATATGGTAATCGCCTGGTTTAAAACCTGGTTAGCTTGATTTTATTTCATTTCAGACTAACTGTATTTTAATTGTATTCTCTGTATTGCAAAAAGCGGGGCAATTACTGCCATCGCTCTTTTATTTATTATATATTGTGTACTTAACAGGGTGTGTCATCCTTTAGATTGGTTGGTGGTTGAGCAGTGCTTATGCTAAACCCATTATTAATCGAAACTGTTGATGAAAGTCGATATTGAGGGATGTTTAATCAGAAAGACGCCACTCAAACACCCTTTGAAAGGGAAATATAATGCATGTCTGAGTCAACAAGAGGTGCAGATTTGACAACCTCTGACTTTTTCTTGTGGGATTATTTGAAGACTTTTAAAATTTATCAGTGAAGAGTAAAAAGCAAAGTATACAAAAGCAATCTTCGAACTATTGATAGACGAGCACGAGAAGCATGAAAAAGTTATGGAAACCACTGAAGAGTTTTCTATATATTTCTGTGAACGGAGTCTTGGTAGGTGTTATAATCTTATATATATTGCAAGGGTTGAAATTAAATTATAGCTAACATATAAATCGGTTCTTAATTAGAGCTCACTGTTTACACACTGACTTAAAATGTGGTGCACCCTGTATAACGATGCGATTTGTTTACTCTGAAAAGCCATTTATACCTAAGCGGGCATCAATTTAATTGCATGGGATTTTCAATATAAAGTTTTCTTTGAATATTCCAAAACTGTCATTTTGTGTGTCTTATTGAATTATATATTCACTATCTCAATCAGTTGACAGAAACTCATATTGTAAATACAGTAATTGCATACATTTAGGCTGAGAGTCCTACTATAGTTGGAAATTTGAATACGTAGTAACTAATGAATTCGGTAAATTTGCGTACTCATTTTAATGTTAAAATGTTATACTTCTAGTCGAAATCTGAATGTTGACCTTTGATCCTAGTGAATACGTATAATCAGCTGACGTGTTTGATTGTTAATTTTAACGCGGTTTGTAAGTAACTGATTTCTCTGCGGGGTATTCACACAAAGTAGAAGTATCAAAGTCATCGTAATTGAACAAAATACACTCATAATTTGTGTAAGTTTTTCAAAGAAAACTATCGAGTAAGAAATTTAATATTTCAGAAATTTGGGTACGAATTTAACTATAGCCTTGTCTCTTCCAATATAACAGCATTTTGAATGACACCAGGCTGTATGGCTATGCAAAGAAATTTTATCCTCTTGGCGTATGGAAATTTTGATACGAAAACTAAATAAATACACTCCTTATTCTGACTTTATGCCATATAAGATTAAATATAAATATGTACATATGTAATAATATGATATACAATTAATGGTTGAATTCTCCAACAATGGCACTTCAACACTCAATGTGGGTATTAAGGTTTGTGATTTTTATACCCTACCCCTACCTTCCTTTCCCTACCTTTTTCAAGAAAAAACACAGATACTTCAAATTTAATGAGGAATGTTTATTATTATTGGAAAGTGGATTCTTTGGCATTAATTTCTTGACGAATATCTTCAAATATTGCCGCTGCTACGTCTCAGATGGTCCATCCGTTGAGTCCAATTCTCGATTACTATTTCGGACATCTTGACTGGTAACTGGCGAATGTCACTCCTGTTGTTTTGCTCCAGATTACGAGCTTCAATCTCTGGCATCAAACAGTCGGTTACCATAGCGCGATAAGGTTCGCCATTTACGGTTACGTTTTCTCCGTCATCATTTTGGAGGACATATGGACCGATGATTCCACCGGCCACACAACAAACCGTGTTTTTTCTGGATAAATGGACAGCCCCTGAAATGTCGGAATTTTGCTTTTTTATAAACTCATTGAGTCATAAATGAGCCTAATCACTGAACAAAATTTGGCTCGAGAACGTCCGATCTTCTTGGAACTTTTCAAAAGTCCATATAGCGAAGCGATGTCGCAGATTGGATAACTATAGCATACAGCTGCTCCGCAAGCTGAACGATTGGAAGCAAGTTCTTGTCACTCAAATTTTGTATTTGTGAATGGTGTTATAGCTTCGGAAGACCGTTTTTTGAAGTTGTTTTGAAGAAATTTATTATTATTAAAACGGGTGAAAAATATGTACGAATTCCCTGCTTTAAACAGTAATTAAGATTAAAAACCCAATTTTATAATATGTAAATAGTATGTGTGTGTGTAAGACACTGAACTTGTTACACATCGTCAACAAACTGGTTTCTCATTAGTTTTCATTTATCGATTTTTATATCGCAGAGCTTCTACGGATATTCTATTCGAGAAGAAGCAATATGTATCTAGAATAGTATGTTAGTTTTTTTAATATCTCTGTGAACCCGGTTTTGCTATAAATAAGTCGTGTAGTAAATCAAAAACACACAATACAAAAAAAACTAAAACAAAATCATTTATAAGACAAATCATAACTAAATGCTCCAACTCTTACTTTTTCTCAATATTTAGCGCTGTTAAAGCCACATCCAGATTTTTCAGTGATTGAATCAAATTTAAAGCCCGCACATGCCGAGCCACCTGGGCAGCGCGAAGTGTGAATGTGGAAATATTAATTGCATTTGCGCTTAATTATAAGCGGCGAGAAATGTTGACATAAACGACATTTTGCTGGAATAAAGCAGCCGTGCGGTGGCAGCTGTTGAATGACGATGTATTCAAACAAAGTCTGAACTTCGCTTCCGCTTTGCGTGGGCGAATTTTTGCTTCATTTTTGCACCGTATTTTTATTGCTGTTCGCTCTTGTTTCAGCACATAAATATGTATGCATTTGGCTGTGAGCTTCGCGACGTTTAGCTGAGCTCGCTAATTGGCGCCATAAAAACGGCATAATGTGAAATTCAACAACTTATTAGTTACCCCCGCTGCGGTACACACTGGTTTTCAACACTTCGGAAGTGTTTTGCACAGATTATCAGATAAGTCGCTGATAAGCGGCATGTTCGCAACTCAGATAGTTAGATAGATCGATAATAAAACAAAATTAAATATTTGATTGAAAAATGTTAGGTCTTCGCAGTTAAAATGAGGTTAAAAACGGTGTGAGTTATTTTAAGACAAGTTTCATTTGTTTTGATTCGATTTTACCCGTTTATTTTATTGATTATTTTTATAAATTTATTTTTTTTTTTTTTTGTTATAAAAATTTATTAAATTGCAACAGATTTCCATAACACAATATTGGAAATTGCTCAGTCAGTTCAATTTCTCTCTTTTCTATATTACAAAATATACACGCCAGCTCACAATTAACGAATTTATATTCCTTAGCTACTTAAAGCAATCCACTGACTGAAAGACTGAAGCACATCGCCATCAAACTGATGGGACCTTATCAGTGTGGCTTAAGACTTGGAAAATCTAGAATCCACCAGATTTGCACCATGAACCAAATCTTGGAAAAGACCCGTGAAAGGAATATCGATACACACACAACTTGGTATCCTCTCGAAAATAATACTGCTGAGTAAACAGACGCTGAGCAATACCAAAAACTTCCTTAGGATCGGGAAGGACCTCCCCGAACCGTTCGATACCAAACGAAGCTTCAGAAAAGGCATTTCCCTAGTGTGGAACTTCTTCAATCTACTGCTCGAGAAAATAATTTGAGCTGCCGGGCGGAATAGAGAAAGTACAATCTTCTATGCCGATGATATTGATATCATTGACCTCAACAACCATGCAGTTATTGTAGTTTTACTGGATAAGGAAGCGAAGCGAAGGTGCCTAATCTAGCTCTCTATCCACTATAAAAAGCGTGCAAGAACTGAAGCCGTATGACCATCCAAGCGACATCGCTTGCCTCTATGGACTCTTGAAAAGTTCCTTTTATGGCCCAATGGATATGTAAAAAAAACAAAACTTTCGCATTTGACACGAAGAGTAACCTGAAGAGATTCCAGGGCTGCCATTTTATTACAAAAAAAAGTTATTTCAGAACTTTGACTCAATGGAATAACCATCTGAGACGTAGCCGTGTAGCCGTGGCCAACATTTAACGGAGTTAATCTTCAAAAAATAAATGGAAAGAAATGTTCTCTCGATTTCCTTTGATAAATGTGCAAGTTAAAAGCGCTCGGTTAGATATCGACTCTCGCCCAAATTGATCGTGCTAATCGACCAATTATAAACATCAAATACAAAACGAGTTTATTTTATTTCTAAATCTTCTGACCACTTTAACATTTGTCTGTTCATTTGGTTGATGCCAAAATCGAGGTAACTTTCTGCAGTTAACTTTGTACCGTTACACCGTTGTATCACCTCGGACTGCATTCTTCTTTTAGCACAATAAAAATGGTAGCACAAGCGCAGCATATTATAATGCGGTTACCTTCGAATATATATATACAAGCATATGCATATATATATACATACATACAGCTTTATATACATATATTAGTGTTTTTATGTCTTCAATATTTCCACAATTAAGAATTGTTTTTCAGCAAACAGCTTTCATAACATATGATGTTTACGAAACTAGTTTGGACAAAATTCAAACTCGAGCACACGCGCTTACGCCTCATCTGCATAACTGTTTTCAATTCAAGAACTAAGCACTACATTAGCACTACAAGCGCGACTAAAGGCAAGACACATGTGTGCATTTGTGTGTATGCTTGTGCTTCATCCCATTAGTTAAGTTTTACTCGCTTGATAATGGCGCGAAAATGCGACTTTACGAGCGTTTTTTAGGTTATCTACGCATTACCATTAGCTTCTCCCATATAAGCGTCACTCTAAGCTCCTTGCTTTAATTTATGCTTTAATTAATTAGCTTAGGTTAATAAAACACAGCTTTTAATGGCCAATCAATCGCCTTCTCTCTACTTTCTGTCATTATATGAGATTTGTGGCTTCGCATGTTAGCTGAATTTTTGAAATCACATTCGAGAATGCCGCACAAATACACAGCTGATCGTCACCGGCACCTGTTTGATAACCGTGTGTTATTTTAAACCTGCGAAACTGCCGCCAAAAGCGGAGTAAACAATAGATATACATCAACTATCACCAAGTCAACGCTTTCGCATACTCATTAGACTGACTGACGCTCAATGAAACTTGAATCGACGGCTTAACCCTGCGGTGGTGACGCGGGCCAATGTGCATAGGAAGGAACGTTATCAAGTGAAATTAACTGTGCGGCTTTTGGGAGTGTGGGGAGAATGTATGTTAATAATTAAATTATCAATTTAATTTACAATTTCATTTTTTATTAATGAAATTAATGCTTTATTTCAACGCTAAACAATTTTTTGTGAATTTGCAAATATTGTGATAAGTCTATCACCTAACCATAGAGAGACATATCAATTTTTTTCTTTTGATTCATAATTGTATGCCCTGAACAGGATTTACTAAGTTTACCACGAAGTTACAAGAAAAGAAAGACAAGTTACCTTAACGAAATTTTGCATAAGCTTTTGGGTAAGGCATAGCTTCAATCTCCAATGTATTTTTCCAGATCGGAACAGTACATCATATAACTGACATTCAAGCTGGCCGATCAGAATGAAAATAAAGATCTGTATAAAATATACTTTCCTTACTTACATCATTAAATCGACTCGAAGATTGTTTATACCTACCAACGTTGCTAGTAAGAACTGGATACATCAAAGAGATGAGGAAGACCTAACCCTCCTCAGTGGAGTACAATTATTATGTATACAACGTTATATATATGTACATAACCATAAGAAAGTGTACGAATCGTCTAACCTTCGAAGGCTTAATGGGGCATCATATAGTTCCCTCCAACAAGGTACGGTTTGATGGTAAAAATAGCACAAATGATTCTTGATAAAAATAATGTATTGTATGGCATGACTTTATTCGAAACCAGCGAACAATTCAAATCAATAAAAACGTCATAATAAATATCAGCACATTGCTGTTCGAATGCATTTTTCAAATCGGTAGTACGTAAACTATTTATGTATCTCCACAAACATATATACGAACATGGCCACGTGTGCGCGTGCAAATTGCGTCAATTGCACCCCTCCTTGCAGCGCTTGGCCCATTGCTTTGCCATTCAATGCCTTGCTAACATTCCCATTGTAGTTGACATTTAATTAAAAGCTCATATATTCATAATATAAATATCTCAGCGCATTCTTGATTTTCCTTATTGTAAAACACCCTTATCAATATTCCGACGTATACACACACACACACACACAACTCACGTGTCGATATGTAGAATGCATCGAAATATATAATAATTGAGATCGTAAGTGCGCACACGAATTTCACTGCATGCAAACGAACTAAACAGATCGCAAGGGCCTACAAACGAGCGAAGATAACTTACAACACCCAACATGCGCTCGAGAGATGCTGACTACCGAAGCTGACATTATTAAAATACAAAGATATTCAAAACTTTCGGCAGCCGCTAAAAGCCACCTTCAGGGTTTACAGATTCAAAGCATGCGTACCTAAGTGCGCTACCGTTACCACGACAGTCGGGTCTACGTAACCGGAACGGACCCAGATTTTTTATCCAGTCCGCGCTATAGAAACCAAAATGAAAGCTCAAATCATTCTGCATTTGCATTTCAGATACTGGTCTTTCCTTTCTCCTTTTCAAAGCTCATCAAAGGGTTTGGAAACATTTTGAAAACTGGATCCGTTCTATCATACATTTCCTATTCTCTTTCTGGCTTTTGTACATTTACCCGATCTTAAAGCACAAAATATGGAGTCGAGTATTGTATACGGTGTAAAAATGAGAACAATTTTGACTTTAAAAATAGAATTACAATAATATTCAACTCTAGTAATAAACTACTACAAAGCGACGCGGAAGCCCGCGCTGATGGACCGCAAACCAAAGCCTTTGTATCGAGTTGCGACATTGACCTAGTCGAGTTCTGCTCTTAGCTGCTCTTGGTGCACACAAACGGCAGCCAGCGAGTTATCATGAGCTTGCTTAATTAGTTCACTGCTTTCGGTCGCCCGACGCAGCATAAGAAGTACCGTTGGAATTATAGTTAGTATTTAATTATGTAAGCGAACGACTGTGTGCTGCGCGATTCGCAGACGGGTTAAACGACGCGAATATAACAGAATAATTTAATTTGTATCATAAGTGCTGCTGCTGGACAGACGAACGCGATTGCCTTTTAGCAAAAAAAATTTGCATAAAAAATGAAACAAAAACGAAATAATTAAATGCAAAATACACAACTGAAATGAAGATGTTGAGCCACTCACGGCGGCAGTGGAAGCGCGTCAAAAGCCTTGCTGAAATCTCGCCAACAATGGACTAGTTGTGTTTCTAACGCGACGCCGTCAAGTTCACACAAATCGCGCAGCTCAAATAGCGAATTGTGCGACGCGCCCGAACTACCATCGTACACGCCCAGCTTTCGGTCCGCACGAGTAACGGCCCAAGTGACAAGATCAGCTCTGTGAACAAAAAGTGCAAAGTTGCAAATTCTGCGAATGTTCGAATGAGCTGCTCAGCATTCCAGTGAATCCAGAACAAGCGCTGTGGAGCGCAAACAAATTATGAAAAGTGCAATTTTTCAAAATTAAAAATATAAAATAAGAAAATATAAATGCATAAAGTAAACTCAAAATTATTCTGAAAAAAGTGTAAAAGCATTGGAATACTATAAACTAAGACTTCAAGCATTAAAGCATTAAAACAGCACAAAATGTCCAAAATGCATTGGACAGGTGCAACGTTCCTGCTCATCGTTGTCAGCCTGCTGTCTGCTTGCAGCGCTCAAATTGATTATTTCTCATCCATTTCCGGCTTAGAGAATTTGCTCCGCACCGAGGAGTATCTGCTGCAAAGCTTCCGAGAATATGTACGCGCCAGCAAGCATCAACTGCAGACACTTGAGAGGTAAGCAGCTTGGGCCGGGTGTGAAAAATTCTAGCATTAGCATATTGCTAAAAAGCAATAACTAGTGTGCCCAGCTCGGTGTCCACGTGTGTGTGTGTATTCGTGCTAGAGTGTTTCTGTCCAAGCGACACTCGCTTGAGTCTTGCTAATAAATAAGCGCTAATTTATTATCCTGATTTATCATGTTTTATGAAATATGGACAATAAAGTATGTATAACATCGAGTTTGGCAAGTTCGTTAAGTGTTCACGCAATACCGAGTTCTGAGCAATACTCGCAAAAACTCAGCCAACTGTACAAAGACAGCAAAGCAGATTTCCAGTTGTGCTAATATCTATTTGTCCCATGTGTATTATTTCGATAACTATTAAATTTGCTGTTAATTTTATGCGTGTTTTTCTGGTTTTTGAACGCATCGAAAGTTTGGGCTTCGAAAATAATCAGCAGCCCAGTGGTAATGGGGGATTTCGTGCGGGGGGTTTCCACACATATACATATGTATAGAATATTATTTATAATATACTAGTATGAGCAATGAATAGAAAGACCTTGTTCATAAATTTTAAAATTTTAATTTATTCTTTAAACTTTATGTCGTCCGCCTCAAAGTAGTCTCCCTTGACCCCAATACACCTGTGCCAACGTTTTTTCCATTCCTGGAAACAGTTGTTGAAGTCTATTTCCGGAACACCCTTCAAAGCGCGTGGCGATTCACGTTTAATGTCTTCAATTTACACAAAACGGTTTCTTCAGAGCGGTCGTTTGAGTTTGCTGAATAGCCAGAAGTCACACGGAGCTAAATCATGTGGTTGCGGCACGATATTGGTTGCAAATTTGTCGAATCACTCACGATGATTTAAAGCAGTATACGACGGTGCATTATCGTGAAGTATAGACCAACAGTTGTTGGCCTTTAATTTCGTCCTCTTTTTACGAATAGCTTCGCACAAACGACGCATAACACTCAAATAGTATTCCTTGTTAACAGTTTGGCCGGTCGAAAAGAATCAATATAACGTTGATTTTTGAACTGCTTGGAGTGGTTTTTTCAGCTTCGGTTGACCTTTGCAACGATATTCGGCCGATCATCTATTTCCGGGTCGTAAGCATAGGTCCAAATAATACGTTTTATAAAATCCTGTTAGGCGGAAATCATTGTTTCACAGACGTTAACGCGACTCGGTTTTTCAAAAAGTATTACTCATTTAAAACCTTTCACTTTTCTTAGGCCCAAATTATCTTTAAAAAGAGTTTTCATAGATCTTTCCGATATTCCAACGATGCTACTGATCTCAAACTGTTAGTCCTCGATCCTCAAGCAGCAATTCCTTTATTTTATTGACGTGTTAATCATCAGTTGATGTTGGTGGCCGGTCTAGTCGTTCGTGATCGTTCTCGACCCTCTTTGAATAATTTTTAGCAACCAAATGAACTTGTTCGCAACCTAAAATTATCACCGAAGCCCTTTTCCAACATTCTAAACCTTTCGTCATCAGAAATTTGCCACAAAATTTAATGGACTTTCCACCGTCTATAAGTTGTATAGTAAGTAATTAGTGTAGCGGTTTTAGTAATTAGTGTAGCGGTTTTCAAGCTGCCCTATGAAGCAATTGACAAACAAATATTTGTAATTTTTACTACGCATTTTTTATCATTTCTTTATCTACAAAAAATTATTTAGAAATAATTTAAAAAAAAAATTTCTTTGAGTTATGAGTCCTTGAAGTAAAGGGGGAAAAAGTACGAGGATGCGGCCTTCATTTCTATCCTTGCGATCATTTCAAAAATAACACAATGTTAGACCAATAATTTGTACAAAATTTGCTATCTCGGGAAACTGCAAAATCAATTTTTTTAAATAAATTGAAGACCACTCAAACACCAAGGTCAATTTTTCTCTTAACTTTATCTTTTCACAAACAAATTTTTATATTTTCACAAACAAATTTCAGTTCTTAATTTTTTTTGCTTCATGTGATATTTCAAGTAAATGCTGCTTTCCTGATACTAGCTTATATAGTAACCATTCTTTACAAGGGGATAAGTCAGTCTGTCAAATCAGAAATATTAGCTATTTCGATCATGTTTGTGCATACAGTTCAGTCAAATAAAAAAAAAAAAAACTGATGTGTGGAAATTTCAAAAAACGGCAAGAGGCTCTCAAAAGTACCATTATTGGAATGTACCAAAGAGGAGATTAGTTGCTCAAAGCAAATTCATTAATTTGAAGAGCAATGCTCGAAAAAGCTTACGACCAAGTACCCCTCTATTTGCACACGGCCTTGTACTATGAACAGAGACGAAATTCGCAATGATCATGAACAAACGATGAACCGACTGCGCATCTGCATAATAATACAAATGCGAAACTAACTAGCTGAAAATAAATAAAGATGAACAGAGAAATGTTTGAATTTCAAATGAAGATTTCTTCAAACCGGTAACACTGACGTTGAACATCAAATTATTACGTTGAATAGTAAAATTTGAATGTTTAATAAGTTAGACACTGACCGTTGGCCGTCGGCCGTCGGCACGTTTGCGAATGCCTTAAAAGCCTATCTCATTAACACACCTACCTACACGGCGAGCACGTCGTAAGACGACTGATACCAAAGCACTGATAGGCAAGTTGATGCTAATCGATAAGAATAACAAAAGTGAAGCCGACAATACAATAGTTCAAGTTCACAGCGTGAGGAGAGAGCATCTTTGCTATGAGAATCATGGCCAGTTTGAAAAGCACTGAAAATGTTTGTTTAGTTCAATGACTGAATGATTATGAAAAGCTTCTTCTCAAAACCTATAATATACTTTTAATACAAACTGAGCTTTATTGATTAGGGCATCAAGAATTAACGAATATATGAAATTCACATATATGGATGGAAATTAGTGAATGTAATCGCCAATGTAATGCCCTGGGCAATTTTTTATTTAGACTTGTTCTTTAAGCGGTTATTGGCGAGTTTGGAACAGTGCGCCAGGCGTTCTTCCTTTTTGTTGTTTTGCGCCAATTAGAGTTTTTAAGTATTGCCAGATTCTTCTAGAACCGTCGAAAATTCTCAGGTGTTCTGTTTTCATCCATTCGGACAACATGACCAAGCCCGCGTAGCCGGCTGATCTTTTAATTGTTTATTTAAAATTATTATTGAATGAAAAAAAAATTTATTTTAAAAAATAAATATTTGTATGCGCCTGCCTGTTCCGTTTCCTTGTTCAACAATGAATGCCTCTCACTCGATAAAACTGTCGGTGACAGCTCGGCCGCTCTTGATATTTCGTCGTCATCGTCGTCATCTAACTCAGGGCTCAATGTACGCCATGGTTTCATATAATCTACACTACAACCATGTTGTTCTACCCTTGTTACAATAACGTCTTCGTGTATACGCTGTTCTGGTAGATCTTCAATGATGTATCTATTGTAGTTTAGTACCTTCGTAACGATATTTGGACCTTTGAATACTTCATCCAGTCCCCGATGTCATATTTCCGAGATGACTGATATCGTTTGCCATAACCGTCTTCCAATAAACTTATCGTATGCTACGCTGGGAAAGCCATTCTTTGTCGACGCCTTTTAGCTTAGATTGAGCTGCCAACAAAGCTTCTTACCCACACCAACCATATGCCTGTTGTAGTTGCGTTACCTTTTCTATAAAATGCACCGAAGTTAATGTTCCAAAATTAATGTTAATGGATCAATATTAGGTAATAACTCAATGCTTTCGTGAACTGTACTTCGCTTCCATTCACGTTTTGTCATAGTTCCCAATGGTTGTAACCCTATTGTCATCGCTGTATTATAAGTTTCATGTGGTGGAGTCGTACACATTGCCGCCTGACCAACGATCGTATCATTAAATGGAATATTATAACCATCTATATTGACCAGAACAGTTGTTGCATGCCTCATCTGAACTGCCACAAGCTCACTCACAGACTTTGTACGTCCCGAAATCAGATCACGCATCTCGTCCATTTGCTTTTGCATAGGAGACATTTCACCGTTTTGAAGGTCACACGAATGTATGTAGGAGGAATATTTACGGGGCATCTACATACATTCTACCGACAACAACAACAACAACAATACGATAGACTATGCGTGGATGTACCATAAATATTGAGGCCGAAAACATTTTCGAAGCATTTCAAAACGCGCCAAGAGTTTAGGTGTTGGATAATGAATATCGAACTAAAATTTCAGCTAAGCAACCAGGGCTTATATTATTTTTCGCACTACTACCACGCGATATTCAAATGTTCCACAGCAGCCATCACCGAATAAATTGGGACACGATGACTTCCTTCTGAATACACTTTGAGCACCCACAGCCTAATAGTAGTAAATAGTAGTTCTGGAAAACTTAATCGTGTAATGGAGGACAAATTGGGAATTGATTTACTTAATAATTTGAGTAAGAAATTTTTTTTTACCTCCAAATAATAGTGATCAACATACGCTTCCAAATCCAAAACCTGATGATTTTCTGAATGAACCACAATTGTTAGTTGCCGACAATTCTATCTACAGTTTTTTTTTTTTTTCAAATATGATTGCCTTTGTTTTTTTTTTAAACATTTTTTTTTTTTTTTTTTTTTTTTTTTTTTTGTTTTTTGGCATAGCTTACTTCGATTACTTGTTGTGTTCGTGCTTTCCCTTATATTCGTTGGGAATTTTTCTGTTACCATGAACAACTCTCCGCTGCCTCTCTTTGTGATATTATGTTATGTTGACATTGTCCATACCTCTGCACCAAATAGCAGGGTGGGAATGATGAGTGACTTGTAGAGTTTGGTCTTTGTTCGGCGAGAACCGACTTTACTTCTCCATTGCCAACTTAGTTCGAAAAAGCACCTGTTGGCAAGAGTTATTGCTGCTTTGGATTTTGGGGCTGATATTGCTGTTGGTGTTGATGCAAGTTCCAAGATAGACGAAATTATCTACGACTTCGAATTTATGACTGTCAACAGTGGCGTGAGAGCGAAGTCTCAAGTGCGACAACTGTTTGTTAGACGACAGAGGATATTTCTTCTTGCCCTCCTTCACTACTAGACCCATACGCTTTGCTTCCTTATCCAGTCGGGAGAAAGTAGAACTAACGGCACAGTAGTTGACTTTACACTCTTATAGAGGATAGTACGTCTCCCTTTTCGTAGACTATTCAGAGCACACTTAAATTCCAATCCTCGGGAATGCTTTCGTCCGACCATATTCTACAAAGAAGCTGATGCATGCTCCTTATCAGTTCTTCGCCACCGTGTTTGAATATCTCCGCGGCAATCCCTTTTCCCCACCGCTTTGTTGTTCTTCAGACTGGTGATCACTATTCGAACATCTTCTTGGTCGGGAAATGAAACGTCTGCTTCATTATCATCGTTTGGGCAGTTGAGTAGCTCCCGTAAAAAGGGCTTGGCATATCGAGCTATGTCCCAAACTTTCAAACCCCTTTAAAAATCCAGTAAGCGCCGGGATGGTTTAATGGCGCTGTTGTTGTTGCAGCGACAGAATTCTATCGAATTGGCACTCATTGGTCGGAGAAAATCCGGATCCGTTCCGATTGCGTAGACCCGACTGTCGTGGAAACGGTAGCTAGGCGCTGGATCAAGTTGGCAGTTCACTTAAGTTTTTCACTTTTTTCACAATAAAGGTTTACGGCCTTGATAACTTGAATATCATTTCAGTGAACTGCATCGCATCGAAATGGAATATGCGCAGGCGGCCCGTAATACCGAAAATTATTTAACCAATCCCGTCAATGTTTACCGCTTAATGAAGCGCCTAACCACCGATTGGACGATTTATGAGGAACGCGTGCAGTCAGATGAGGCTGCGAACAGTAAGTGAATTAAATTTTGTCCATAACATTCCAAAAAGCATAACTTCATCCTAAAATAATACTTTCGTTTTCCAGCTTTCCTGCGACAAATGGTTGAGTTTCGGGAAACACTCAGTTTCCCAAGTGCAGAAGACTTCAAAGCATCCGCGGCTGCTTTGGCGCGTCTGCAAGAGACATATCACCTAGATACGGCGCAAATAGCAGGCGGTTTCTTAAATGGCGTCAAATATGGGTGAGTGATGACGGGGTTTCTGATCTTAGAGTATTTGTCATGGTAACAAAATTCTACATTTACTTTCTGAACTATGTACCTTTTCAAAACAATATACTTAGATCGCGTTTATATATTTCTTATTTGTTTCCATTTCGTCCACTATTACGTTTTTCCAGAACAAGCATGACCTGGCAGGACTGTTTTGTTTTGGGTAAGCAACTGTTCCATTTGGAGGAATACAATCACACAAAATTGTGGTTGAAGGAATCCATGCAACGACTGAGTCGCGAACCATATTACAAAGATCCGCACACACTCGAGTACGTGGAGGATGTCGCAAAAAGTTTACTCAATTTAGGTAAGCTATTTCCACCACACTCTTCCATTTCTGAAAAAATATTCTCACTCCATTTTGATACCTCACAGGCGACTTAGAAACCGCACTTAAGCTCTCAGATGACGTGTTGAGCCTTGATCCGACACGCGCAACCGCTTCATATGTGAGAAACACAATACTCAGTCCGGTTGGCGAGCGGAAACCAACGCTAACCACAAGTCCCTCATACTACCATGTAAGTCCACCAACTTTAACTAAATTTAAAGGATTACAGCTTAACACACAAACTCCACTCCGCTTCCCTACACTTAGCAAACCGAGGAATTTGAAAGGTATAAGAAAGTGTGTCGTGGCGAAATCACTGCATCGCCCACGCAATTGCGTCCGCTGCGCTGCCATTACGAAAGCAATAATCATCCTTATCGCTTTATCGCCCCCTTCAAAGTGGAGGAGCACAGCCTGGATCCGTTGGTGTTGACACTTCACGATTTTATCGACGACACCAAGATTGAAACCATCAAATACTTGGCCACGCCCTACATGCAACGCTCCACCGTACGCGACGTGGTCACTCTGTCCAAAGCTACCGACTTCCGCATCAGCAAGAACGCGTGGCTGGCCTATCAGGAGCACACTTACATGCAGGATATGTTGCGTGATTTGCACGACCTCACTGGCCTCGATGTGACGCGCTGCGAGAAATTACAGGTCGCCAACTACGGACTGGGCGGCCACTATGAGCCGCACTGGGACTTTTATTTGGTAAGCACACACACATAGCCATATTGAGTTGTGGCACAAGTGCAGCAATTTAGTTAGTACACCTATGGGTTTCTATATTATTTTCGCTTTGCTTTCAGGACACCGAACGTCTGCCCGAGGGACTAGGTAATCGCATTGCCACCGCCATATTTTATGTAAGTGTGTGTTCAATATTTTCCCGTAAATTCTTAAACAAAACTATTTTTACTAAACTCCAGCTCTCCGAAGTCGAACAGGGTGGCGCTACTGCCTTTCCGAATTTGAATTTCGCCATTAAGCCCAAGAAAGGCAATGTGCTGTTCTGGTACAATTTACACCGATCCTTGGAGGGCGATTACCGTACGAGACACGCAGCCTGCCCGGTGTTAAAGGGATCTAAGTGGAGTGAGTACAAGAATATAACACTTGTAGTTTAATATCTTACAAAGCGATCATTTTAGTCGGCAATGTCTGGATCAACGCCATAACGCAGCCATTCACCCGGCCCTGCCTGTTGCATAAGGACGATGCCATTTCTAAACCATACTTCACAATAGTATAGAACTTAAAAGTTTCCATATTTATTTCCTACTTTTAGTCGCTGTGAATATATTTATGTATATTTGTTAATATTTTGTATACACTTAATTAAAGAAAATCACATTTTATATAAACTTACAAGTTGCATTTCTTTTAAGCCTTCCTTCTATCGGTTATTCCAAGCCTAATACCCGACTATGTACATATATTGGACCGATGTCGATAATTATTGAAATTAAAAAAAAAAACATAATAGGATATAAAAAATAACAGAATTAAAAAAAAACAAATACTTTGACGCCACATTCCATTTTCAGTGTTCTGCGTTTGGTGCAAATAATAAAGATTAAGATATCATTATAAGCATATTCAGGATAGCATCTCCCACAGATGCAATGAAATAGTGTTATTTTTATGTAACCTTTTATAAAATGTAAAAAATTTAAACAAACAAACGAATTATCACGGTTTCCATGACGCTGCGTTAATGTGACAGGTAATTTAATTACACATTCTTGCATAATACACACACACACATACGTGTTCTACTGATTTCGTTTATTGGTCATTGGCCAAACTGACCATAACGGCATACAATGACATGGTGGCCTAGATTGGTTCCAGTTTAGATTCCAACATGCAAAGTAGGACCTGCAGGCAAAGAGTTTTCACAAGATACTAACCACATTTCCCTATAAATATAGTTCTCTAACACCGATTCTCTAAATATCGACTATGTACAAAAGTCCGTTTCCCAGTTCCTCTGTTGATTACTTTCAGGCAAGGCACACTGTTTTAATTAACAGGGGTTTAGTAAGCCGTATAATAAAAACACAATAACAAACATGCAATACACATTATAAAAACATACGCGAGCTAAGAATTTCAAACCACATCTGCCACAGAAAAGCTTTTCAATGTTGTGCTCTGTAACCAAACTTTTGCTTTGTGACTAATATTTGTTTCCGTTTGCAGCGAAAATGTTGTGGGTAGAAGTCTGCAATAAGCGAAGTCAACAACCAGACTTTTATACACTTCCGCACTCATGTGCAATAATTTGTATAAATCACCACAATGATTTTATGATAGAAATTCAGGAAATTAAAAAAATAACCAATTTTAATATCGTACACTAGCTCTAAGACTACAATTAGTATATATTATCAATTAAATAAATTGCTTCACTATCACTACCGCATATTAGCTTCGAGCCGTTTGCGTCAAATGTGTTGATAGATTTTCGCAAATTCGAAATTAAACATGTAACATTAATACTATTCTTTGCGCGCTCGCCATTTAGCCAGGGATTAACATTTTCAGCTACCGGTTTTTCCATATTGGTAATGCTCATGTTAGATTGCTGTTGCCATAACCATAATTCGCCACACTCTGAGGCTGTGAACAGTTTCGAAGGTTCTCTATGATGAAACCCGATTTCAGTTATGGCGCTCTTGTGTGCACTTAAGTAGGATGCCGGATAGCCTGGTTGACGAAGATCCCATACAGTTATGGAACCTTCCTCTGATCCGGCTAGTACGATATGCGGTTGTGTGGGATGTGAGGTGAGTGCAGATACATAGTTCGGCCGTCTCTCATCTTCACACGATGTCATGAAAGCCGTAACAGCTACTTCTTCATCAGTTGCTCTTGTATCGAACATGCGTATGACACCCATACGATTTGCAGTAAGCACCTCATTCGGATTGACATATTTAACAGCTGTTAGTGCAATGCTGTCAGCTTCAAGAGTGCGCCGTATTTGACTGACATCATTAGCACTGATAATATTTAACCGACCATCTTCGCCAACTGTGGCTATCTCTCTTTCAAATACCGATACTCCCGTACAAGGCGCCGCATCTCCACTTGCGTTAAATTTGTGCAGAACCTCACTTTGGTCGTTTTGTTGCAAAATATCGTCTTCAACCGCACGCTTAATTTCCACTATTGTTATGTAGCCTGGCAGGTAAGAATTTTGTAAGAGTCAAGAGGATAGTGAGATATAAATATACTTACCATCAGAGCTACTGACGACAGCTAAATCGGTCGTAATGAATTCGATTCCCGTGATGTCACTATTGAAGGATTGTTTGTCACTACAGCGGGGCACAAATTCATTGTAGTCATCGGCATATTGATTCTGCTGTAAACGCCACAAACGCACAAAATTTGAAGGCATATCCCAGCTGCCGGTCAGAAAACGTTCGCTTGCTTGCAAATTATCTGGAAGCCAGCGTATTTTAGATATTTTTTCCGAAACAAAAAATGTATTCATTCTTGTGTCCATTGCGATATTTATATATTAATAAATTAATTTAAATCTGAGTTCTTAATACAACAATATTCTTCAAATTGGACAGACCGGTTTAATTTTATTGAGGTTAATTCGGTGACAGCGAAACAGCTGTTTGTACAAAGGGTGACACAAATATTTTGTTTTGTAAAACTGTTCCCATTGCTGGTGTAGCTAAACTTGTAAATTTTCACTTAATTCTTTTAAATTTTTACCTATTATCCTAATTAGTATTATTAACCATTTCTAGCTGCTTTAAAACTGCGTAATGTTTTGATATTTGTTCATATTTATTATGTGTAGTTAAGATGCATGGAAATATTTACAAAAATGTTGATCCGTCAACACTGCATAAATTTGCGCGCGAAAATGGTTCATCTTCAATCAGCACCTGTGTTTGTCAATATAAAAGTTAGCATTTATACGCCGCTTCAATTTTACAATAGGACGGAAGTAAATAACAGAAGTACCTAATTTGTATAGCATATTTAGTAAAATGATAAGACAGCGTAGAAAAAGAAGTACAGAAGAGGTAAACTTTATTTGCTATTTAAAAGGTTGCCGCCTTTTTTTTTTTACAAGTGGCGTTGCACTTTCAGAACGCGGCATTTCCAGCAAAGGACAAAGAAAATACTGACCTGGATGACAATCCGCCGAAACGCCGTAGTGCACGTTTGACGCGTAACACACGCTCGATGGCTGAAGATGACATTGTAATTCCGGAAGAAATAGAAATTAAGCGCAAACTTCCGTTTATAAAGTACAAGGGCACTATTAAATACCATACAGAAGGACATGAAATAGCTGAAGCGTCAGACCTAATCTTGTAAGCAATTGGATGTTATACTGCATTTGTTCCTTATATTATTTGTAATAAAATATATTTTACAGTCAGTGGGTAGAAAAGCAAGTGCATACTGAATTGGTGCCAATGGCGTTTGACATGGAATGGCCATTTTCTTTTCAAACTGGACCGGGCAAATCTGCCGTTATACAAATATGTGTCGAGGAGCACTGCTGTTACATATTTCAATTGACCAATTTGAAACGCCTGCCTGCTGCGCTGGTAGCACTGCTAAAGCATCCAAAAGTTCGACTACATGGTGTAAACATAAAAAAGTATGAGGTCATCTTTTATGAATATAAATGTGTCAAATTCGTCATCTCATTTCAATTATATTTGGATTCAGTGATTTTCGCAAGCTGGCTCGTGATTTCCCAGAAGTAAACGCAGATCATCTTATTGAAAAGTGTGTAGACTTGGGTGTTTGGTGTAACCAAGTGTGTCAAACTAGTGGACGTTGGAGCTTAGACCGCTTGGCAAATTATGTTGTGTGTTATAGTTAATTTTTCAGAGGCAAAACTTAACAAGGTTTTACTAATATCTACTTTTTTTCTGCAATTAGGTAGAGCAAACTGTAGACAAAAACAAAAAAGTACGCATGAGTAAATGGCATGTCATACCACTGGATGAAAACCAACTTCTGTATGCAGCTATCGATGTCTACGTAAGTAAATCAAGTTAAATATCAATTCTTCTATGGACATATTTTACGCTTTATTTAGATTGGACAAGTTATTTATCGAGAATTGGAGAAACGTGAACAGATAAAGCTCAAAAACGAAGTGGAATTCAAAGAGAAAAATGGTGAAGCAGCATTCAAAGCTATTAAGGCGTTGGGTGAAACCTTTTTAAATAAAGCTGAAGAGATTGCCTTGGCCGATTCGGGAAAGCAAGTGGCTAAAACAATAGAGTAACAGTTGAAGTATTACAATTAACACTTTTTACTAAATTTTACACACTTTTATAACTAAATTCTTCTTTATTTGCGTAGACACCGCTTACGCGGTTATAGCTTAATTTATTATTAGTAGTATTTTTTTTTTTTTTTTAAATTTTTATGCAATTGACTTCTATAATACAAAGGTATTTTACAAATGTTTAAATGGCCAAAATATATTTATTGGTATACACTGTTCAACATTTAGTTTCAATTAATAAATGAAATTCGTATGGTAAAAAAATCAAAAATTAACATTTGTTATTAATTTAAATGTTGCAGCGTGGGACGTCGAAGAGTTATAGCTTCGATGCGCCGCTTGAGTCCTTGATTATCCAAATCGATTTGTCGTTGCTTCTTCTTTCGGTTTATCGCTGCGCTGGTTATACGTGTCGTTGGAGGTAATGTGGCGAACTAAGGATTCCACAATTAATCAAGGCATTTACTAATTTTCTCTATATAAAATATAAATAATACTCACTTTAGTAGGTTTTGGTGTGGCTAAATGGTATGTCGGCTTCTGTGAGAGTATTTTTCGTAGCAAGATATGGTTGTGCCGCTCAATTTCCCGCATGCGATCGTTAGAGAAGCTCCAACTTTTGCGGGGATTGGACCGCATTCTACAATTCATAAGTAATTAAAGGGAAAATTACTTAGAGTACTACCTATTATTGCTAACCTCAGTTTATCACTTGATCCACACGTCTTCAAGAAGTTCAAATGGAAGGCATACTCCTCTGAATTAAAACTAGTAGGTGTTTCGCTAGTAATATGTACATCAATACTTGGCTCATATTCCGCAAGCTCATTATCATTTTCCTTTGGCGGACCATCACTAACGATAGCAATATCCGCAAAGTTATTCATATTTTCTCTCAATTTCTCTCCTGATGATATGTCAAACGAATTCACGTGCACATCTATCTCTTTGTGCGAACCATGGTTAGGAGGTACGTCATACGGTTGCGGGGTATTGCACGCCAACAATACATCATCCTCTTCCTGACTTGACTCATCTTGAATACAACTTAACTCTTTCAATTTGTGAAGTACCTCGGTTTCATTTTCCGTAATCACTTCAGCTGTCGCTTCTTCATCGACATTCGAGTCGAGACAGTCCGAGACGTCGCCATTGCTCACATCATCGCTGACGGTAGGAGCAGTATTTGGTATTTCCACAATAGAAAGCGGTTCAACAAGCATTCGTTTGTTTCCAATCATTCTCGCCGAGGAGCTACGCCGAGTCAGCGCTGCCTTAAAAGAAATTTTTGGCGTTTCGATAGCTTCGTCCATACACATGGGTTCAGTGTTAATTTCGGCGATAGTCTCACTAATTACAACATCTTGATCGTCTTCGGAGGAACTATCGTAGGGTACGTAATTCTTATTTTGCAACGAGCCCTTGCGTCCACTAAAACGGCTTCTTGCGTAAGCATAGAGCTGCAATAATTCAAGTGTCATGTTGGAGTTATAGAGTGCTAGGATTCTGAGCTTACCGAGCTGTTAGATGGTACCGTGTCAGGTTCTATTTCACTATCACTGTCCGTTTCCGATATTTCAGGTATCTCATCCGTGTCGTTTTCGAAAGACTCGTTCGCGTATGGGTCTTCATCAGAATTCAATTCATCCGACATGGTTGCTTAATTTAAAAGTACTCAATTTGTCAATATTTTCGCTGTTTATTTGTTTAAATTAAGTAAACAAAAAGTGTCAGTCTTTGAAGTGTCGGCTGCTGGCAAATTAGAAAAATGTTTGAGCACAAGTGCAAATGGCAATTTTTTTGTGATTATTAATAATATTCTTGACATTTTTTACATTGTGAATTTCAAAAGTGGATTTGAAAGTATGTATTTTTATTCTGCTTTGCTTACGTGCGTGTGTGTATTGAAGTGGCCGGCGTGTAAACAAAAGCATTCGAACCTGTCACTGCTAAAAGTAAGTGGCTGACTAACGGTGTTACTAGCGAATCGTTGAAGGCGTGATGTAGGTTAGCGTAATAATAATAATGGTTCTTTATTTTAGTTTTGAGGTCCGTTGCAGTTTCGTGGTGGTTAAAACAGGTGATCTTTTTTGTTGTTTTCCAACCACATACAAAGCTACCACCACCAAACTTATTGGTATAACAGGTACGGTAAATATGATTGTGCGGAACAATCAAAAGAGTGTAATTATTATATGTATATGTACATACGTATACAGTCTTACATATGTACATATACATTCAGTAGTTGTTCGATTTTGTATCGACGACTGTCAATAAATAAGTGTGAAGCGAAGTATATATAATAGTATGTAGGTACATGGCATGTATATATGTTTATACCTACATACTTATATACAAGTATTTCTTACAAATAGAAGTTTGTACATATAAACATATGCTCTTTTATGTATGCACATATGCGTATGTATATAATAAAAATATAGAAACCCTAAGTTTGATAAATTAATGTTTACCAAAATATTGAACAGCACAGGATATGTACTGCATATGTATATGTATGGATGTGTTCACTTGTTGTCTGGGCAACGCTTTGCACTTGCGCATTGCTCAGTAAACAATGTCATGAAACAATCATAACAATTTACTGCAATCTAAGCCCGAAGAAGGTTTCAATACTGTGACAATAACGTTGTTGATACAAAACCTTGGCGGTCAAAATTGAATCAAAACTGTTCTAATGTGAATCGCATGTTGAACCAGTGAAGGTGTCTGCATCGACCAGAACAGATGATAGTTAGAAGGGGCAGGGCCGGTTCAAAAAGCAAGTGAGTCTAAAACTTCTTAACGGCTGTTTTCTCAAGAGCAATGGGCTTGCAACATGAGGCCTAGCGTTAACCTGAAAGAAAATTACTGTATCTGGTCTAGCTACTATTTCCGGTCTTTTTTCGATAATCATTCAATCTAATTTGATGAGTTGATTCGCTAGAGTTCCCCAAATATTTTGCGCATGTGTTTGTTGGTAACAACTGACCATATGAAACCACTTGAGGGCAATTTTTTCATTTTATTATCATTATTATTTAGTAGCAGTATTAGGGTTGCCACTTGATGCTAAGAGTGCTGTATCATCAGCATAAGTTGCCGTAATTGTGGAGTCAGAGCTGACCACTGGAAGGTCTGCTGTGTAAAGAATGTAGAACACAAGGGCGAGTACACTGMCTTGGGGCACGGCAGCACAGACAGGTCTCAAATCCGACGTAGCATCACGAGATCTAACGCAGAACGTCCGATTGTGCAAGTAAGACTTTAGCAGCAAATAATAAGGTGCCTTAATTTCATAGGCCTAGCTGCCAGACTTTGTCAAATGCTTGGCTGACATCAAGGAACACATCAGAGCAGTACTTTTTATTTTCCATAACATCAGTTATAAAGTGTTCTACGCTATTACATTGTTTAATTGTGCCATGAAATTTTCTAGTGTAGTTAACGCGACTAGCTAGCTCTTCAGGAGCTCCTTACTCGATAATTAATTACTGTTTGGATCGTTTAGATCATCTACGTGTGCACTAAGCATTCAACTATGGTAACCATTCAGCCTTGATTGATAATTGATTTGAAACAAAAAAGTGATTGGCCGGTATTGTCAGCATATTTATACCGCAATAATTGATTTCCTCTTGCTAATTAATCACATCACTTAATGAAGAAAGTTGATTGAAAAAGTATTTTAAGGCAAGGTCACATTTTGGCGTTAAATCGAAGCGTTAATTGGAAATCAGAGCTCTGAAGAACTTATTTGTTCCCAAAGACCACTTGCGATATAACATTCCATTCAGTTTTACTTAAATTCAATAAGCGCAACTAACGAAATTCATATAAAAATGAGTTTCAAATTAGCTAGAAACAGCGGTTTTAGCTGTTGTCCAACCGCGACCAACTTCATGTGTAAATATTGCCTGTTGAAAACTATACACCTGAGAGCGAGAGTGTGCTCCCATTGGAGTTTGCGCAAACATGAACTTGGACTCTGTTTCTTGGCGGATACGGTGGTTGTTGGGAGAGCGTCGAAGGGTAGGCTGGAAAACAACAATGCGGTTAACAATAGTGGCGCTGAGTGTCCACAATGCGTATGTGGAACACAAGAGAGCGACAGCGCCTGGCAGCTAACGGAGGCGAGCGCTACTTCAATCGGCCGAGAAGACTCGTAGCGTGAAGGTGCTGCTGGTGAAATCGCGCGCGTTCACCAACAAATTAAGAAGAAAAGACAGGAAGATTTTTTATAACACTTTCTGCTTCAGAAACATACATAACGGTAGGACTTTAGTGACTTGTGGCGAACGAAGTGCGAGCATTTATTTGGAAATTCGTGTGAAAAATTACATAAAAAGTGAAAAGAAATAAAATCGAAAGAAAATTTTTTAAGAGATTAAAGAAGAAGTGCTGAAAATCCTTAAGTGTTTGGTGCGAATTCACACGGTATGCCAAGTGAAAAATGGCTTTTGTGAAAATGTGAGTGATTCGTGCGGAATGTCGTAGCTTAAATTGTTAAATCAATATAAGCGGTGCGAACCGGGCTGAACTGAGCTGTGTGGCGGGGTGCGGTGTTGCGTTGGTCGTTACTAAATAATAATTCAATTGAGGTGAAGTTGTCGCATGAAGTCTTGCGTGGGCAAATACGAAGCAACAAACTCACTTTCAGCGTCTAATTAAACTACACAAACATACGCACACACTCACATGCACACAAAACAATTACACACTGCCAGGCGAGCGCTCGTGTGCGTGAAGTTTGTGGATTCACAAACAAATTGGTGCGCTTTGTTGGTATGGCCATGTGTACCAGGTCATTGGCAGCGCCAGCGACAACTTTCAACTCTTTATGAACACACACACACACACACAAACACACATATTTTGAGCATGTATGTCGGTGTACCATATGTTCGACTATGTGGCTATGAAGAAAAAATTCCAGGCATTATGAAAAGTGAAAGTGACCGCAATAATGTTTCACAAAGCCCCACAAAGACAATAATAAGACTTGAATAATTCACGAGACAAGGTTCATGGCGAGCTCCAAATCAGCGCACACCCAAAACAAAAAGAAGGCTCACCAGCGGCATACACATACATTCATACATACTCACGTAGGCACATAAATTTCCAAAATTGTATGCAAAACAAGCAGAAGTGTCGGAATAATGAAAAGGAAACGCTGTGTGCTAGAATATATTAATTTGGCACAACATGGCGTATGAGCAACCAACGAGAGACCGTAGCATGCGGAGGCCAAAGTGCGAGTCAGCGAAAGTCAGTGTCGACTGTAGATCATAAAAAAGTCGCCATCCAAGCTTGAAAAGGCAACAGCCGACACACACTCAACTCGCAACACAAACACACACGCACACACACACACATGTTAGCATGTACTATGTGTTTTACTATGCGAGACCTCCTGCCGTCCCCATAAGATAGAAATTAGTACAGCTCGAAAACGGCAACACAAATATACATGTTTTTTGCATTTTCGCATTTTTCATTGTGCCATTCATTGATCGCATTTGTATTTCTCTCCGAATTTGGCTTTGTTTGGCAGTTGAGCTGTTGCTTTGGCAGAAACTCCCTTCAGTAAAATCGGTCTGTGTGTTTGCAAAACTGTTGCTTATGGCCTCTATCGATTCTTGTGTCTTTCCCACTGGCATTTAGTTACTCGCGCGCGTTGACATTTCAAATACAGCTTAGGATGACAAAAATATACTCTAAAAGCAACACTTAGCATGCAATAAGTGGGAGGCTGTTAATATTCGTATTTGCAGTAAAATTTTATAATTTTTTACAAAGTGATTAATTGGATTATGGGTATAGCAGGGTTAGGATATTGTGGTTATGTGCCTTTAAGTCCTTAGATTTGCTTTTCTTCTCTTATATCCAATATCAGCTTCACAAGATATTCTTCAGTTAAAGGGGTCTTCTCGTTTCCAAACAGGTCATGTAAAGCACTAAAAGAAAGATTAAAACACAAAGCACATTTCAAATCTTTACCAAAAATATTTTCCCATCAAAAATAATTTAAAAGTGAATATTTAAATAATTTCCCTAATAAAAGCCAAGTGATGAACTCCCACACTTTTTTTCAACTTTTCTGTAGCCTTTTATCATACTGTAATTGCATTTAACTAAGAATTATGGCTTTGCTAAAATTATCCAACGTTTTTTAGTCTACCGTCTTTAGCATAACAAATGCGGCTCATAAATGCACGTCTTTTTATGTCAGGCTGCCGCGGTGGCACGAAGCCTTTTTCATTTAAAGTTCCAATTGGATAAGAGGGGAACGGGGTGCTGCAGACCAAAGAGAAGTTTTAAATTAGCTGCAATTTGTGGGTGAAGAGTTCCGCGATGCGTAAAAGTTGGAAAGTATGTAGTCAAGCTGATACTTTTGTATGAAAAAGCGTCATGGGATAAAGACTCTTACTTACAAAAGCAAACTTTGTGAAAAAATGGCAATATTTTAAGCTTAGTGTTTTTGCTTTGTATTTTTCCATCCATTCATTTTTCTACTCAGAAATAATGCACCCGAAGTTCAGTTAAGTGCTAAGGCATAATCTGATTAGTACCCAGCACTAAGTAAACGTGTCCCACGAAGCGCAGAATCCGATTATTCATTACTTAGAGTTACTTCGGTTAGTTTCTACGAGTTACCCTTGATGTGGCCCACACTTAAATTGCTATAAATATACTTTTGTAGAGAGAAAAATTCCTTTAAGTAGGTCTCAGGTCCCATCTGTTTAAGAGTTAGATGCCAGGATGTCTAGCCTTGATATTGTATAGAATCCGGTCTACGTAGTGTCTTTTCGTGAACACCTATGACGAAAAACGTATAGATCTAAACAATGCGTTGGTCAGCGTCCCAAATGGTCAAATGGAAGGGACAACCTTTCCACCTTGTTCGGGTTCGAGGCCGACCTAAAACCACTGTCTTGTTGTGGGCACCCGGCCCCAGTGCGACTTCACACTGACCTAAAATGAAAATTCTACCTGTCTTTAGGTTTAAATTACAGTCACCACGAATCTACCCAATGAGCAGATTGGCGCGAAGACTTACCGATCTAAATAGGATTAGATCTCCGAATTAACAGCACTCGGTAGTATACAGACCGCGTCGATTTCGGTGCGTAGAACCGGCCGTTGTGGGAATTGTCGAGGAGGAGCATAATGAACTCCTCTCTAAGCAATTTCTACTGGGGTCCTTTCGCTGAAACCATCCTTGCAGCCACTTGCTTGGAAAGGAACCACCTCTTAGGAGTATCAAGAGGTGGAGCCGTCAACATATTCAACGACTTCTCCCCAGTGAATGGCATATTTGGAGTCAAACCAGACGAAGAACTCGAGTTGCCGCGAGAAACAAGAGTGACCCTTGCGCAGCTTCGTTCTGAATACAGTAGCAGATTAAACTCTTACTTATCCAGAATAGGCCCTGACATATCTAATATATGTCCAGCGAGCGAGGAGACTCTAACCCTAACTCTACTCGTTCCTTCCAGTTTAGCAGAAATTATCTCGGTAAATAATAACATCTCTAAAGTATTTACTGCTTCCTTAGCGCCGGCCACACTTGCCAGAAAGACACTAAGCTAGTCTGGATGTATAGTTACCCACAGTGGATACCTTTCCATAAGTTCGTTGGAGTAATGATATACTGCTTCAGCTTTGTTTAAAATATTTATCAGAAAAATCTTGACGAGAAAAGCTCGCTTGTAGTCTCATGCAAGCCTAGACCTTAATTAATTCGATTTCATACTCGCACAACAGCCAGCTAGCGCGCTTATGACAGACAAAAAGACCCAACCTGGCTATGATGCAGGCGGCACGCCGCCAGTTGTTAACCACATAATTAAAGCGCATAATGATCAAATGAGCTACAAAATTAGTTAAACAAGCATCATCGCCGTCTGCACTCAACTGACGACAGGCAGGATAAATGAAAAAACCAGACACTAAGGCATACGCACATATCAGCAAATTAGCGCACTCACACACACCCACAAGTCTTTTTATCGTGGTCTGCATAGGCAAATATCAAGTCGCTCGAATAAAACGTGTCGAAAAGCGCGGCACATATCTGCAACGTGGTTTTCTGCGGCATGTTGCAAGCTATAGCAATTTAATGATATGGCGCCACGATACTTCGCGAGCTCTTCTCACCACAATTGCCGTTGCTTGCAAATATGCCACGCCGCACTCACTCACTTACCACAATACACGTTACGCTCCCATTGCCGCGCGTATGCCGTGCTGCTCATAGACGCACGTAAGAAATTAACCACGTTGCACATTCGAAAGGTTTCATGAAAGTCACGCATTTATGTAGTTGCGCTCACGCGAAGTTGAAGGTGTCCTTTGTGCGTAATGAGTTCGTTGCGGCGCGACAAACGCCAACCAACAAAGCCACTCAGCCAGCCAGCTCGCGCACCGCCGTTGTGTAACGGCGTAACTCAATAAAAACCCAACGAAGAGTATCGTTGACTATCAATTCGTGCATTTTTTGTAGCAGGCGCACTCGTGGTAATGCCATTTACCGCAACGTTCGGAGCAAGATCCACCGAGGATGTCAACGCGAACATTTGTGCAAATGAGTTAAAGTGCCGCAATTTGGTGTTGGTCCATTATAATAAAAGTACTTATATAAGAGCACAGTGGCCACAAGCGCAGTGTCGCGAACGGCACCCCGTGCGGTACTCGTAACGTAATTTAAAAGTTAGTGTCGCAGGCGCCCGTTGCCCCAGTTCAGTTAGTGCGCCGAGGCAATTGACGCCAACAACGCTTGTCGGTTCACATTGTTGTGGTTACTATGCACGTTACACATGCTGCAAGGGATGGGTGTCAAACTTTAAGCAACAACAGCAGCATCGACAGCGACAACACGCGCAAAAATAGCGCGAACAATCATCTAAGCAGGCAACTGAAGAATAACAGCGATAGTTGTTGTAAAAATAGCAGCACAAACGACATTAATAAACGCTGCAACACGACGAGTGACGGCTGCAATACACAACATCCGGCGGGCATTCTGCGCCACAGCTGTCACATACACAATCGCCCGCGGAACGACAATCACCCACACTTTGCGATTGATAACCTAGAAAAGCATCGATTTTTCGACGCTGACGTCAACGTTGACGCTGTGCACAGCAACGGCATTTGACGCACGCGACACGTAATAGACAGTTGCCGGAGCCGAGATAGCGGAGTCGACGGTGTAGCCAGGAATAGCGCCGAGGCAAACGTGCTGTTAAAGAGGTGTGAACTGCAGCAACAACTAGAAAATTGTGTAATAGCAGATTCGCAAAAATCGCCACTCTTAACACCCATATCGCCCGTGCGCCTCTCGTCCTGTTTTTCCTCCACTTCCCATAGTTCCCCTTCGACGTCTTGCAGCCAATGCACTATCGTCTTTAAGGCGCTGCCACCTCCGCCGTTGTCAGCATCGACGCATTCCATAGCATTAGGACGTACATCGTCGCCCCCGCCAGTGCCGCCACTTCGTTCGTCGTCGTTGTCGCAGTGTTGTTCGTCGCCAACACAGTGGCAACCGTATCCGCACAACTTCTCACTGACGCTGGCAGTGTCGCCAGTCGCAAGTCATGTTAGCTGCAACAGCAGTTGCCCACGGCTCGCAACGACATCAACAGGAACGACAAAGGCGTCCGCGTATAAGAGGGCGCCGTCGTTGCTCTACATCAAGCAAGCAGGCACCAATAGAACTTGCAGATTCTGCGACACAACCGACGAGTACGACGACCAAGAACAAGACGAAGTTAACAGTTCTAATAACGGCATAATGGTCTTGAGTACTGAATGGTCTCAGGTGGAAGTTATCGATCTGGTAAATGATGGTAATGGCTTGGGCTTCATATTGGTCGGTGGACGCAGCACTGGTGTTGTTATAAAGGCATTGACTCCCGGCGGCATTGCGGAACGTGATGGTCGTTTGCAATGTGGTGATCATTTGTTGCAAATTGGCGATGTGAACTTGCGTGGCTTCAGTTCCGAGCAAGTAGCAACGGTTCTTCGTCAGACTGGAGCTCAGGTTCGACTGATTGTAGCGAGGCCTGTGGAGCCGACAGCCATCGATTTACAAACGTTGGCCAGTCATGCGCCAATTATTCCAACTAAGCTCCTCTCCGACCCAGAAGAACTGTCGCGGCATCTCTTTCAAAATCCCAGCTTTGCTACTAGTGCTACAGGCGTTGGAGTTGGCGGCGGCAGCGGCATGGGCGGCAGCTGCTTCCTACCAACGCCGGACACTGAACTAGCCGATTTGCCACTGCCACCCATACCAACTGATTTACCATTATCTGCATCCGCAGCGGCGCGCGCATGTCCCAAGGACTTGGACATCGTACCGTTCTCGATTGTATCACCGTCACCGCCACCCCTATTGCCTCTACCATCCCCGCCAAACACAATAGCAACGACACTCGGCACATCGGTTACATTGAGTTCACTACACCAGCAGCAATTTGACATTACCACCACCAACACAAGCAGCACCATCATAAATTACTCAAAAACCACTCAGTTGGAACAAATTGAGACTGTGATAGCTGGCGTAGATGCCGGCACCTCAACGAATGCACCGGATGCAGCGCATATTGATGCCGATCGCTGCTCCACGGCTTCATCGAATTACATCGATTCACCCGAGACAGAAACATATGAGGTAGAGTTGCATAAGAATGTCTACGGTCTTGGCATCACTGTAGCCGGTTATGTTTGTGAAGAGGAGGACCTTTCGGGAATATTTGTGAAAAGTATTATAGAAGGCAGTGCCGCAGAAGTGAGTGAGCGCATACAGATCAACGATCGTATCGTTGCTGTAGACGGCCGTTCACTCGCGGGCGTTACTAACCATCAAGCGGTGGAGATACTCCGTAATACTGACATCGAAGTCCACCTGACACTGGAACGCTTCTTGCGTGGACGCAAGTATGAACATTTGCAAAATGCACTCACGGAATTGAAAGGAGACACGCAATCACAGAGTTCACTGCCCGCATCACCTTCGATTGCAACACTTTCTTGGCTGCCACCACGTTCCGATGCCGATTCTGTGGCCACGGAAGGCGGTATTGTTATGCTGGAGTTTTCCGACTTCCCATCACGTGAAACTGTCGACTCTAATATGTCTTACATGCTCGATCGCAGCGATCACAGCGGCATTAGCAGTGCCAAACGGCAAAAGACGCCCACAACGCCCACGGCTAAACACTTAGCCAACGGCAAAGCAACGCATATCAATGGAAGCCATGACAATGACAGTGATGATCACGACTCAGCAACGCTGGCGGTTCAAATGCAGTCTACCGAATGGCAGGCGTCTACAATACCGGAGTCATCGGTGAAACAGCCAAATGGTGGTCGTAAGAAATCTGTTAGCTCAGTGACTGCAACAACTGCAGCGGTGCCGGCAACAAAAACGGCGGTGACGGTGACTACAACATTAACAGTGCCTGCGGTGGCAGCAACGACAACAATAACGGCAACAACGTTAGCCGCCAAGCCCGCCGCTTCAACCTTAGCCCCGCCCAATGTGGAGACGCTGAAGCTGACCTGGAAAAGTGAGTTTCCTGAAAGTGAAATTATTGTAGCCGAAATAAATAAACTTTCAGGTCTAGGGATCAGCCTGGAGGGCACCGTGGATGTCGAAGGCGGCATTGAAAAGCGTCCACATCATTACATACGCTCTATCCTGGAAGATGGGCCTGTGGGGCGACAAGGCATACTCAAACCGGGAGACGAGCTACTACAAGTAAACGAATATAAATTGCAAGGCCTTAAGCACACTGAAGTAGTTAAAATACTGAAAGAACTGCCAACACACGTAAAGCTGGTATGCGCGCGGGGACCCACCGCACCATCCGTAATAAACACATCGCAAAATCCAGAGGCTTTCGAAACACGCTCTCTACTACCAGGTGGTCATCAGAGCCTGCAAAATCTGCTAACCAAAGCACAATCGGAGAGTTCTCTATACACATCAAGCACTGCCACGCTGACCGACCAGCAACGTTCCAAATCATTGGAGAACGTTTCGGGTCTGGCGCTTTGGAGCAGCGACGTCACTACCATCGAAATCGAAAAAACCGAACAAGGTTTCGGTTTCTCTATACTTGACTACCAGGATCCGATGGATGCCGAAGGTACGGTAATTGTGATACGTGGTCTAATACGTGGTGGCGCAGCAGAAGCGACCAACGAGATATTTCCCGGAGATCGATTGGTCAGCGTCGGCGAACACACACTGCACGGACTCGATTTGGACGAGGCAGTAGCGATACTCAAAGGCATGCCAGTGGGGAAAACCAAATTGGGCATTTGCAGACCACTCTCAACATCGGACAGCAATATAGCATCGCCAGCGGAGGAGGCCGACTCGCCAAGCACATAGTTTTTAAGGAACTTTTACTGTGAGTATAAGACTTGCCAATACTTGTATTTTTACACTGCGCCAATGCATATTTATACAAGGTTTTCATTTAACTTTATGATTTTTCACTACCAACTTCTTTTGCTCAGAATTTCCAATATCTTCCATGTCCATCGCCTGCTTTTCTATTATGGAAGTTGAGCAGCACGTCATTAGCGAATGCTGTAAAATGATTTACGCAAGTTTTCAACTTCGTCTTGCTACGATTTTCTTGACCTCTTTTCAATAAGCCCGACAGGCGTTCAATACTCGACTATGCCACGCATGCATGCCGCACCCGTGTCAAAGGGGCACAACAGCTGTATGCTTGCTTGCATCTTTTGTGTATATTCTATATTTGTCCGTATGTGTCTGAGTGTGTGCGTGGTGCTCAATTCCAAATGCACGCGCGGCTCACCCGCGACAGCGGAAGCCTGACGCTTTTATTAAAACTTTGCACCTATAAATGAGTGTGTGTGTTTATTTTACTCGGAGTTCATCTAGTGTGCTTAATACCCTTGGGTTGTTGCGCCCGTCCATTGAGCTACTTCTTATACTTTCACTGATTTCAATTCAATGCAATCTCCTTTGTTGTATTAATTCCAGGTTTAAATTGTAAAGATTCGTTGAGTATATTAATGTTTTTGTTGGATGATGTAATTTGACTTTGTTTAACCCCATTTACTGGCTTTGGTCCATATTGAAAACTAGAAAAATTAGATTCACATTTTTATATTATCCGTTTCTCATAACTGGAAAGGTGTGTGAGCAGTAAAATACGGAAACTTAGAATGTGTGAGCCGGTAAGGTGAGTGGCTGAGATTATCTTCCGAAGTTTGGCGTGTGCGCAGTCTCTGAAGACAGAATGGAAATGAAGGGCAAACACCGTCTTACAGTTTTCTACTTTTTTTTCCTTTTCATCTCGTTTCCTAGATTTTGTACAAAAAATCCCTTACGATGTTTTGTAAACCTAACCTAAGATAGGTTATGTTAAGTTTATCTGGTAGACCAATAAGTCATGCATAGACCAGTTTCGGTCCTTTGCGCTACCAGATGGAATTCACTTGCTAAGTCCAAGAGGAGTAGTCATAGTTTAGGATGCCAATGCTTGACGCGAATTTTAACAGACTTTGCGGCCTCACTATCTAAACCTCCTCTAATGTATCATACCGTGCGGACCCCAGATGCTTACGGCGCAGTCTTGCCTATGCGGAACAACTGCACAAGAGATGTTTCATTGTTTTCCTGGTACCCTGCTATTGACATTTCTTGCAGTTTTCTCGATCTGTTAGTCTTCTACTGCGGTCTTGTGACCACGTTTCAGATGTTCTTGGCAATCTCGTCCACTATTTCTTTGCCCTCGATGCTTGCCAAACCTTTCCACTGCTCCACTGGATCCGAAGACGCTTCTGGCCGATATGCGATACTATGTTACCGCCTTGATAGCTGGTTGGCTGCCTACGTAGATTTTGACCTTGAAATTGAATGCAGAGGCATTAGAAACCAGCTCTAAGACTTGAAAGGTTGGATTATGCCTAACTCTGCACAGTATATTCCCGCTTCAACTCCATCGGTAATTTTTGAGCCATCCTCATAGATGTTTGGAGTGTTGCTTGTAGCTAACATTCCTTTACGACAACCACCTTTCTATGCTTACTTTGAACCTTCTTTCCTAGTTGAAAAGATGAATTTAGACGGTGTTTACCCAACCGATATTATCCACCGAGCTATGCCCGAAGGTTCTATATGTAAATTCTCCTGCAGTCAGTCGTCGTCCCCCGGAATTTTCTGCGCAGTTTTAGTGCCAGTTTAAGAGCTAATGTTAAAGCATTTTAGCATTTAGCTCTTTAAAGCTCCCGTTACACAGCAAGCCTCTGAAGCCTTTTCATTTGCTTCCGGTAAGTGGATTTCCGTACGCTTGTCCACCATACTACTGAACCTAGCCTAAAAAAGGGAGAAGAGAAACTGTGAGTTTTTCCATTTATAATGATTTTCTTGTCATTGAGTTATAAAACTCATACGAAGAAAAGTTTGCCCTAAAATAATGCAAATTTAACCGCAAATTTCTTTAATGTTTAAACAGTTGAACGTCTTCTGGCTGCATATGTTTTGGCCACCACTGTATAAAATTCATTTGTATTTTTATTTGTAGTGTTTTAAGTTCACTCTCGTAAAAAATGTATATTTAAACCAAATATTTGGCCAAGCACTTGAGCAGTTTGTGCAAAAACGCATTACGTGATTCCAGGGACGCATGCCGCCGAGTTCTTTCTTCTTTTTTAGGTTATTTTTAGGTAAACATTTGCTCCATTTTAATTGCCCATTAAATACTTATTTGCGAACGCAAAATTAACAAAATTGAACACCAGCACACAAAGCAACGTGGAGGAGTGCATACACACACACACACACACTCCGCAGAGTGAAAGAAGAAAAACATTCTTTATTTATTTTTGCTTATGCACAAAAAACGCTAATTTAACAAAAAATGTTGGCATTCAAATAAAACCAAACTGCGATTTCAATACGCAATAAAATAAATAAAAAGTCAAAAATATGGCAGAAGCAAGGAGGGAGGGAATTTTTGAGCATTTCGGTTCCTCGCAAGTAATTATAATTAATCATAATCAATTGGCAATTTGAAAGTAAACATCTCCTTTTCATTTTAATTTAAATTAAATTCCTGAGTGTTTATTTTGGAAAGCACTTTTCCACACAAATTTAGTAAATATCAACGCTTTCATTTTCAACAGCCAGCTTGCGCTGGAATTTGTGGGAATCCGCACAGATTCTGTCAAACATTCTCTGTGTATATAACACCTTTTCTTCAAATCTTAACAGATTTGGCAATTTGGTAATTCGTAACAAGAAACACAACCCAAGTGAACTTTGCCTATATTAGCCCTGAAATAGTTGGGGCGTGATAAATTAGCAATGTGTTCGCGTGCCAAGCGTCCAAGCCACCCGGCAGCCAGCGTCAGCGCCAGTTAAAGTAAATTACAAAAGTTTTTCTCTGAGTGAGGTAATCAAATGTCTGCCAAAGAATATAGTACATATGCGGTAGAAAATATACCATATACTGACATAAACACCGCTATTTCATAACCGTATGTGTGTGAGTCCAAACGGCAACTTGCCACCACCAGCTGCTGGCCACCAATTTGTGACGTGACGCCGCTGCGGCACTGTGTTTATTGTTGTTGTCGCTAGCGTCTGACTGTTGTTTACATAATGAGTATTGAAATTGTTCGCAATTCGGCATTCACGATTGCCTTTTGAATTTGAATTTCATGTCTCGAATTATGGACATTTTGATTTGACGGACCGACGCGTCGCGATTTGCATTTTCCTACAACTCAGACAACTAATCGGCCAGCTGGTCAAGCGGTAAGCACAAAGCCAGATGTGGCAGGAAGGCTTGTACAGTGCCGAAATTATGCTGAATAAAATATCACTTTGGATTTGCTAAACTTGGACGCGAATGTCGTAATTTGCATACAAAAACAACAACGCAACTATTGACGCTGAGCAGATGACGGTCTGTTGATGGAAATATTCGGTGGTGGCACTTCGTGTTCCTCTTTAGCAATTGGTTACAAATATGAACATGATTCTTGCAACAATTTTTGATAATCAAATGCTAAGCAAATTACCGAAATTTAATATTTCTGTTCGAAATCTGGTGTTACATTTAAAATGAGCTCAATGAATGGCGAAGCTTCTACTTGCAGCATATTCGATTTTGCATGCTAATCAAATGCGAATGCAAAGGCGATTAAATTTACCGTGTTCAATATGTTTTGTTAGATTTTGTGTAATAACAACAATTGTTGCAAATGTTCCGTTAAATGCTTGTTTTCGTCTTTGTGAAAGCCATAAAGTGCAGCAACTGGAAAACTTTATTACTCGGTCGGTTTTATGAAATTATCCCCCGCATGGCTTTACACATCCATAATGTGCATGTTTGTTGTATGCATGTATGTGAATATCCGTATTTATAGGTATGGTCTGCACACATACATAAGCTCTTGTACACCTTCCACATCACATATACTAAAATAATTCTTTGAATTTAAATAACAACCTGGTACCTGGTGCATATTTATAAAATAAATAACTAAAAGCTTTGCTGTCATGTTATTTCACATTTGACTGCGTTTGTTCTTGAATTTATCATAATATTCATAATTTGATTTTAAGTCTCGTGCATTATACACTGATTTTGCAGAGTCCTTTTAAAGCTCACGCTTATGCTCGTTCAAGGTCATGCTTATGAATTCCCAAAAATATTTGAAATAATACCAAATTAACGCACATTATTTTTTTTATTATTAAAATTTTATTTAAAAACCTGCAATAAAATTAGAAGTGTTCTAATAAATAACAAACATAAGTGATAAGTTTATTGTCTAATCTATATCCGAACTTGCTTTCTTTGAAAAGTTTTATACATACCATTGTACAAGGTACGTTCCAAAATAAACAGAACTCTTTGAATCTAGCGCCCCTGGTGGCGTCATCTATATGTCGACTGTTGCCTTAGATTCTGCTATCTTTATCGATTGTTCAGTGAGAACTTCATGACATTTCGTTGATTGGAAGTGAAGTTATTGCATTTTAAGTGTCAGTATGTTTGTGTTATCGGTGCGAAAATGAGCTTCGAACAAAGAGCCAACATTAAATTTTGTTTTAAAATTGGTGAAACTTTTACCGAAACGTGTCAATTGATGAAGCAATTTTATGGCGATGATTTTCAAACTGGTCGTGAGGACATTAATAGTGATCATCGAAAATTCCATCGAAACTGTGCGTGAACTCATCAAAAATCAGCAGAAATATTCATTGAAACTCACGGAAATGGAATTGAACATCTCCAAAACATCGATTTATCGCATTTTGACCGAACATTTGGGCTTACGATTGTGTGCACGGTGTGTTCCGCAGATTTGACTGACGACCAAAAATTGTTCAGAATACAAAACGTTTTTTAACCATTAACCACTCCCCGTATTCACTAGATACGGCACCGTGCGACTTCTTCCTTTTCGGAAAAATGCATTTGCCCATGAAAGGAAAGCGTTATACAGACGTAGTTATGCAGAAGAAGAAGAAGGAGCTAAGATACTCGTTCGACTTCTTTTGGACCATGCAAAAAGCTGTATTGAAGCAGAAGGAGACTATTTTGAATAAAATAAATTGATTTTGTCGACACAACGATTTGTTCTGTTTTTTTCTTTTTAAGTTCTGTTTACGTTGGAACTCACTTGTATAAGTGATGGACGCGACTATTATCCCATCGATGAGTGATGTGCTTTATCCAATTTTGGGGTCCAGGGAAAGGACGCTTTCCACTTCTAACGATTCAGAAATTCAAAAAAGAATTTCATTTGACCAAGTCCAATCATTTTTTTAAAATGGCATTGATAAATTTCCTTAGCACAGCGGGGATTTTTAATAATGAATGAACCATTTCGAGTTTCCCGTTTTCGTTTAAAAAAAAAAAAATGAGGAATATTATATTATCATACGAAAGAACATTCCATTGCATTTATTTTTGTGAACATTACCTGTTTCAAACGTTGGCCGCGGCTACCCCTCAGATGGTCCATCCGTTGAATCTAATTTTCAATGACTCGGAAAATGATACGCGTGATATTTTGCTTCACGACCTGAATCGAAACGGGATTACCTGCATAGACCTTATACATTACATACCCCAAAAAAAAGTCTTACAGTATGACATCACATGATCTTGAAGGCCAATCTGATCACCGATTTGTTCTCTCAATAAGTCCATTGATTTGTGAGATTACGAGCTTCAATTTCAGTCATCAGATAGTTTGTTATCATGCCGCGATAACGTTCCCATTGACAGTTATGATCTTATCGGCATCATTTTTAAAGAAATATGGACCGATGATTTCACGGGCCCACAAACCACACCAAACCGTTGTTTTTTCTATATGAAATTGCTGAACAAAATTTGGCTAGAAAATATCGGATCTTCTTGAAAATTTTCAAGAGCCATAGAGCCATCACGCTTGTAAAGTTCGTGCGGCATCATTTCTTGCACAAGCTGTATTTGAAATTCTTTCAATTTAAGATCTCGGCGTAAATCGCGCAAATTCATTCACTCATACCATACGTCAGTCCGAGATGCTAGTAACGGCACCGAATCGACATTCCACCGTCTTTGCATACACTCTCAGCTACGGCTCCTATATTTTTCCCCCTGCGTGTTGGACGTGGCCTATTCGGTCGAATATTATTCAATAATGAATGCTGGGTCTGAAGATGGGTGACCAACAATACTGAACAAAAATGGTAATATAATGATGATAATATAAGCTAACACGATGTCAAATATCATTGCAATTCATTGAATGTTTGGTCAAAATATAATAATTTCACTGCCTTACGATAATGCGGCAAGTATTTCCAAAATTTAACAAAGTAAAAATTTAATCGATAATACGAGGTTTTCAAATCTTCTCCTCAATGCAATAAAGACATACTAAAATAAACTTTCATTTTTATTATTTAGTATTTTCTGGTTTAATATGCGAAAATACTGAACAATGGATTATAAGTGAGTACTTACCCAACACTGAGGAATGTTGCTGATTATGCACGTCATAAATTCAGAGATCATGTGTTCTTGGCACTGCAGGCAGTAAAGTATTTACCCTCCTCCTCCTCTCCTCGTATCATATATGTGTATGTAGTTATGAGTATGAGGATGTGTATTAAAGGTTCGATGCACAATTTCTAATAAAAGTCTTGAAAAATACAGGGGGCACGCAGCGTGCGGTCTCTGCAGCAGTAATTTGTGCAAGCTGGCAACCTCATATGCACTTTTACACACACTCACACATACACACTTATGTGATGCGTTGTATGCATCGAGTTACCTATGCCTGGTGTGGACGCAAAGTGCCAAACAGAAAAACTACAACGAGCTTAATTTATGTGTAAGTGGGCGAGCGGGCGGCGCAGTGGGTGGCTTGTCTTAAGCGAAAAGCTCTGCGGTGGCATCGTCTGTTTTAACGACTTGGTGTCGACTTTATAGCACAATTATCATGATTATTATGGTTCAAATCGCATTAGCATACCCTGAAGAAACAAAAACAACGCCATTATCCTCATCAGCATTACAGTGTTGTCATTATCGTCATCATCAGCCGAAGCGACCATTAGCATATTCCGAGCGGTAGGGGCGCGGCTTTGCCGATGTGGCTGATGTGGCTGATAAGAAGTGAGGAGTCTACACTTGCTTATTGTGTGTTGGTTCTGTAACTGTGCTTGTCAATAGGCGTACATCCGCTTGCGTATTTTGTCTGTTTTTCCGACTATTCATATACACACTTTTTAGAGTGTGTATGTATTGTTTCTACATTTCCTCAAGTATATTATGCCACTTGAGAGGGTTAATTTTAAGAGCCCTTCGCACTCTATTGCCACGAAACACTCACATACACTCATGCACCTACACATATGTGTGGCATCTTCATTAATAACCCACACATCTACAAATTATTACATTTAGTCTTGTGGGGTGTGTATATTCCTCTTCACGACAGTATTCAATATCGCAAGCTTCCACATGTAAGCAGGGATTTGCTAATAACTTCGTTTAATTTTTTGGTAGATAATATCTTAGCCCCGGAATTCATCAGAAATAAATATTTGTTATCTATAGAAATTCATATCTTGCAAAATTTTTTACTCTTATTTACTCTATTTCATTCGGATCCAACTCCGAAAACATACATAACATTGAGTACTGTTAACTGTTTTACTTAGAGAGTCGGATATGTAATATTTAATCAGCTTGATAAGACGGTCGACAAAGATTTCGTAAGCAAGGTTGTAGGGTTCCTTGCAATGAAGCATCAAGAAAGGTCCAAGATTTAAGATAAAATAAGATCACGAGGATGGCACTGTCACCTAACATCTATTGTACACTCTTTTTTAATCGCCTAGCCGCAGCATATTGATAAAGACCTCTAGGTGCTAATGAGGCGATGGGATCGATATTTTGAAACATGCCTTTATTCTGCGATTGCTCACTGCTAGGCAGCCCGTCAGCAGGTGTTCTGAAGTTTCAGGCTCCCTTTCGCTGAACCGGCAATTTGCGCAAGAAGCTAAGCCCATGTTATTTCAGTGCTTCTTCAGCTTGCAGTGGGTAGTGTGAAATGCGAAAGTAGCCTGAATTTGTTCCTAGGAAGAATGGTAACATTTTTCAACCTGTTGAGATTATGACCCCCTATTAGCAACTTGGCATGGCGCATGCTTTGGAGTTATTTACAATACCTCTCTGACTACTCCTTCTTCCTGTAGGAGTGAGGACCTATCGCGCTAAAGGGTTCAGGTCATGTTATTGAATATTTCGGAGCCGGTGTCTCATCAGCCAGGTCATTCTCGGCTACACCTTTGTTATTCAAAATAGTCTCCTTCTGCTTCAATACAGCTTTTTGCATGGTCCAAAAGAAGTCGAACGAGTGTTTTAGCTCGTTGGCCGGTGTGACCGACAGTATGCCGGTACAAGCATTTTAATGGCCTCTACGTCTGCATAACGCTTTCCTTTCATGGGCAAATGTATACGGGGAGTGGTTAGTGATTAAAATGTGATTTTGGTTAAATAATCGATCACAAGATGTCCTTCGAATGTTGGATTCTGAGCAATTTTTGGTCGTCACTAAATTTATGCAGAACAAACCCTTTCGTAAGCCCAAATGTTTGGTCAAAATGCGATAAATCGATGTTTGGGAGATGTTCAATTCCATTGCCATGAATTTCAATGATTATTCGGGCTGATTTTTGATGAGTTCACGCACAGTTCCGATGGAATTTCCGGTGATCACTATTTATGTTCTCACGACCAGTTTGAAAATCATCGCCATAAAATTGTTTCATCAATTAAAATGTTTCGGTAAAAGTTTCACCAATTTAAAACAAAATTTAATGTTGGCTCTTTGTTCGAAACTCATTTTCGCACCAATAACACAAACATACTTACACTTAAAACGCAATAACTTCAGTTCCAATCAATTAAGTGTTATGAAATTCTCACTGAACATTCAATAAAGATAGCAGAATCTAAGGCACCAGTTGACATATAGATGGCGCCAACACGCGGAACGCACTTTGTATATAAAAAAACATTAGAATTCGAAACAGAAAACCACTGAACATTAGAAATGTTAAACATCGAAGTCTATCCTTATAACGTCTTAATAGCATGGCAAAAAGTTACTGTTGCTGTTGTGAACTTGCTTTTATAAAATTCTATATACTACTTACATATATTCAACTTAAAAGGTCAAATAAAGAAACTTCAAACCCAGAAACTTCCCATACCTCATTGGGGTTGTGTCTACGCAGCTTTGAACTATTGCAGCCATTTAAATTATATTTTTATATAGACTCCTAAGTCGCCATCAATATTTATCACAAATTATGTACTCGTCGTACAACCGCTACCGTTTTAGCTACATCCGCAATCAAACAGTGTGGGTGTAAGTTAATAAATACCACGTGATAGCATAGCTTGTAACAATAGGCAAATATAATACAGTATCTTTTTCATGCCGTCTACAAAAGTGATATTGATTTATGAAAATCACACACACACATACAACTGTCGAAATTGTAAAACCAAACAATTGAATTGATTTGCCCGCCACGCCGCTGTGGGAAGCCGATGAAAAATTGCTCTCTATGCGCCGAACAATGCAATGTCATCAATCAAAATTGTATTTGCAAACATTTAATCCATTCACAATAGCTGCTGCCACTCCCGCCGTGCGAAGCGTTCGGTACCCGAAATGCACACACATACAAATACAAGTACAATATATACATATACATATGTATACTCGTAACACAAATGTGCCTACGGAGATCAGTATACAAATTCGGAGCACTCATACGCCGCGTCGCACTCCAAGCCACCTGTGCTGCCGTCCACGCGTTCACTGCCGTCGTATCCCCGCATATATTCGTTACAACAATGAATTTGCATAGAGTGCACACACATATACACACAAATTTGCAATCACATCCACTTACCTTTACACACACATCTACACGCCTAGAGCACAGATGGGCGACAGATTAGACGGGTGCGGGCTCAAGTGCAGTTCGCAAGATAAAAGTTATTTGTACGCGTCTGCATGTATGTTTGCGTTTATGTGTATGTATGTAGATTGGCACTCTTGTACAGCTGCATGCATAAAGCAACAAATACAATCAGTTATGCATATGCAAACATGCAACAATAACAATGTTTGCTTTGTAAGCATGTAACTGCGAAACACCACATACACACACACAAAAGCTATACATTAAATCATTTCTGAAGCATGTTTATACGTTTTTCGAGTGTATTTGCCAGATCATCTTTTATGTGGCCTTGTTTGTGTGCATTGGTGTATGTGTAACTCTATAAATGAAATGATAACAACGTAGATAAATTGCAAATTGTTCGCATGCCGTTGCAAGTGCCAACCAAGCCACTCTTGTTAGGCAATCGAAAACTCGTAGCAAAAATGTAAGCAGCTCATAAATTACATAATTGCCACGAGAGCTATTTATATAAGTTTTAGTTTGAATGAATTGTGTAGATTTTGATTGAAATTGTCCTGGCACAGGTATGACAGTAAATGTCTGTGGCCTGGTTTGTGGTAATACCAATGGCAGTGCAAATTGGAAAATTTATAAAAACAGTTTTTCTTTAGTTAAAGTATTATTAAGAAGCAATTGTTTTCAAATACCGTTATCATCGGACTTTTGTGTTTTAACTGCGCTAAGCACCGCTGCACTTTATCATAAACTTCATTTTGTAAAGCCATTAAACACTTCTGATTTTCGCTGGGTAACTTTCACAAAACACTACCAACTCTCTATGCAAATGTGTGAGCTCATTAATGCATGTCAATTTTAGTGATCTTTTGCCGTTGACAAGCCATTTTGTCATGTCAGTTGAGTGAAGGGAAGTTGTGTCTACTAAAACATAAAATGCAATTCCAATAATAACCCACGGTACTGCGAATAAGTCATCGACAGACATGTATAATATACACAAGTTTTATATGCGTAGATACGCTGACAGCCCAATTGGAAACATGTATAAATTTAATTTATTCGTGCTTAAATTAATTTTATTGTAAAAAACTTTACTTACACATCGACACATTAAAAATCGAAATTATTAGATAATATTCCTTCGATCATGACCTGTAAAACTATCTAAGAAGGTCGTGTAAAAATGTCAAAGAGATCAGTTGAGGTCTTTATTTTGCAACGTTTTCCTGCCGATATTATTTTTGTCGCTTCAAAGACGGTTATTTCGTTATTAACGACCGTCCGCGTAAAGGAAGGCCAAAAGCCTTCGAAGTCGCTGAATTGGAGACGTTGCTCGATGAGAATCGATGTAACATTTAAGAAGAGCTTGCGTTAGCATTGGAAGTTACCCGCCTCGTGTTCTTTATGGCCTCAGTACCAGTAGAGGCACGAACCCGTTAAAACCCACTAGGAAACGATTAAATGGGAAGTTCTACCCCGCACGCCATATTTCCCTGATATTACATCGTCCGATTTTTATTTCTTCCGTCCGATGACACTAGGTCTGGCCCAAAAGCGGTTCCACTCACAAGACGACACAGAAACATGGCTTGATTCTTGGATATATCACAAGAGAACAGTTTTACCGTAATATTATTCGAGCGTTGTCAGAAAGTTAGGAAAAAGTTGTGACTGGCGATGAAATTTTTGAAAAACATATTTCTAACTCGGCCATTGCGACGCCATTTCCAGTGACCCCTCGGAAAAAAGATGCGCCGACGTTGGCAAGATGACTTCTCACAGGATCTCTAAAGTGAAAAAATACGTTTTTTAGTTAAAACCTTAACTTAGAACTTGGACTAAAAACAAAATCTGAAAATTGGATTTTTGGCAGAATTTTTTCCAAAAAAAATTTTAATTTTAATTTAACGTCCAAGTGTATCTCATAGGCCTGTGTAAAATAGTTCCAGAATAACGCGTTTAAAGACGGCGCACTTAGCCTAGCTAGCCACGAGCGCACAAGTTCTTAAGGATGTTTCTCCGAAACTATTACTCAGATTACAGTGAAAATTTAGGACAATATGCCAGAGGTTTTTAGTTAATATGATAATAAAAAAATATTCCATTTTTTTAAACAAGTAAACCCATGGAACACCTTATAAAAAATAAGCGACCACTTAGTTAGACACCTAATATCTCAATCCAATTCAAATGAATATATTTCAATGCAAACAATAAACAAATAATATAACGCGAAAGAAATTGTCCTATAATTACTAAAATTCCGATGTTTTTTTGCCGACCTTATTTTGAAACAAGTATTGCCCGCTGTAAACTCGTCTATTTCCTGGCTGGCGTGACGCTTCACTGGCGAAATATAACACACATTATGGTAGTGTATAGTATATACATATATGTTGGCAGCTACAATATTCCAAACTTATTGAGGTCATTTGCAAAATTAATATTTGGTTTTGCCAGACTCACATTTCAGTTTGCCTCCATAAATATTTGGAATGTGTGCAGCTTTACAAAAGTCATATTACTTAGTTGCTTAAGTGAAGGCTTGCGCTCAACATTCAAAATGGTAAAGAAATTAACTTTCGAGAAATTATAATTTTGTTCAAAATTTTTTTAAACTCGGCTATAACCGCGAAAGCGTTGTCTACACCAGTAAAGAAGAAGAAAATTGTTTATAATTCGAAAAAAAAGGAGTTAGAGTAAACAAAGCTCCACAAATTCCATATAATTCGAAACTAAAACAGAAACAAATTTTTCGAAACCAGCAAAATTTTCTTTCATTTCGTCTTTAAAAACGTATCACTACTATTCAATATAAAACCATGTGTAATTGTAATTATTTATGTTCACTCTATATTTATTTTACACAGGCATATTTTGTGTTTCTCCTGTCAAAGTCTTATGCCTAAATACATATGTAAAGGAACACAATGCGCTCCAACATATAATTCCGTCTCGAATAAAAATAGAGAGCCACACTAATATTTTATTGAGGCCACAAATCGACCGCCAAACGCTTGAATAATTCTATTTTCCAGCTAGGCAAATAACGTCTATTTTTACCCCCAACTATGTGTATTGGTAGTTTGAGGTGTATTTTGAGAGATGAAACGAGTAAAATAAGGTTTTCCAAATATTTACGTCATCGTAGTACAAATATAAGCCAAAGGAATCCGTACCCCGTAGTCAAATAGGTGTACATATACATACATGTATATATGTATCTATGTAAATTGTATATATTATTCTATCCCGTAAACTAACAGCTGTTGGCATTTGATGCTATGAGAAAACAATCAAACTGTCAATCACTATGGAAATGGATGAGTTGCGAATGTCATATGCGATTCATTAATTACTGTGATTCAAGAAATGAAATAATTCATTCTTATGTTGTATTAGGATAACAAATTATTCTGATAACTTTGGGTCAAGCGTGGATCATCGGGACTTACGATATTTTCAGAGTTTGGTCAAACTAATTTGATGTAAATGGGTTGTCATATGAAGCAGTAGTACTTTAGATCACGCCAACTCAAAAATTTAATAATTGACTATAAACTTCAATCTAATTAATTGAGACTCACAAACTAGTATTTTTCAGAAAATGTACGAGATATAGTACAACGGATTTATTCACGGTTAGCATATAGTTAAGGGTTATCTGGTTACAACTCTAGCGAAGCTAAGACCAAATTAAAGAAGAAATTTTTATAAAGTCGATCTTTCTTCAACACGTGACTATCAAACTATAAATTTACCAACATTATGTTCTTTCGTACAGGCGAAGCATTGAAAAGCTCCAGGCTGAGCGCTCTAAGTAGTGAGAGAACCACAGAGTTTCACATAGCTCCATGTGCGAGACATGTGAGCGTGTATGAGTACCAACTGGCTTAAACATATGTGTGCAGTCTTGATATAGGGAAATTTCATGCATTCGCCCACATTTCACAATTTGTTGTTGGCATTTAAAATTCATTAAAAGCCATTAAACTGACGGCGACGACAAGTAAGAACGAGAATAATTCCAGGCGCCAAGCGTAAACATATCTTGTATGCAAAACATACATGCGCATAACTGTGCATATGTAACAAGAACAAGCAGCGTGACCTGTACTGTATTTTCTGGCAGAGCGGCAACTAAGCTGGGATATTTTGCGCAGAAAGTTCTGTCTTAAAATTTACTATTAATGAATGGAAGCAAGTTGTTGGGATTTGTTATTCTCCTTTCGGGGTAACTAACTATGAGTAGTTCCGGAAATAAATGTATTCCAATATACTTTATATATTATTACAGCCTATGGTATGGCGTTAATACTCAAATGGATAGAATACTGAATATATGAAATATTGTTTATTTCCACAATGATTTTCCGATTCCTTTCAAATTTGAACATTCTTTATTTTTTTTTTTTTTTTAATCGTCGAAGAAATCACCTGTTGAGAGGATCTTGTATATACAAAAAAAAAAAAAAAATTTGTTTTAAAAGATTGTAAGAGCCAGGACTTATGAAATGTTTTAATTTAAACAGAAACTTTCCCAATTTTTGAACGTCCTCAAGTAATTTATTCTCACCATTCTCGAAGATGGAAATTATTTGCAATTTGTCTGACTGTCTTTCCGCATTTGCGCTTCCATTCGTTTCGCAATCAATATGGCTTTGGGTGTAGTTGTAATGAGGACACTTCACAGCGTGCACGCTGACAAACCGATGGATTGATGTCACCAAATTTGATGGCCTCGCGCGTGAGTGACGTCCTTCCGTTATGTCTTCCATCCGACATCCGAAGCTTGCGGACACGGAACAATAATTCGCAGAAATAAGGAAAAAGTCGTGGTTTTAAGATTTATAGAGGAAATATGAATAAGTAAGGAAGAGATAAGTTCGGGTGCAATGGAATACTTTATACTCTTGTTACTTGAACGAAGCCATTGACATTCCAAAGTAATAGTTTTTATCTATCTTTGTCAATACCACATAACATGAATATGGCACATGTTAGTAATATGTTGCCTGAGATTCTTTAAGGTACCATCACCAATCACACTAAATAAGGATTATGTTGGTCTATGGCTGTTAGATCAACTTTTCGCCTAATTCTAATCGGAACGGCTTTCTACTAGACTTGACTTACTCTCTACGAGCACTCATCAGCAACCCGGTAAAAGGTAACTGTAGGCCAAATTTCAAACCCCTTTGTAAAGATCGGAAGAACGGCTGGTACCTTGAGGAGAGAAAGCAGACAGTCTACCTCGCAAAAAAAGAAAGAAAATATGAGAAGTTGGCCGACAGGAGTAATACTCAAAAGTTCTATGAAAAGATGTAGCGACTAACAAAAGGTTTCATGACCGGAGCATAATATTGTAGAATCGAAAGACGCGCTTTACTGGCTGATATTCGGAGTATACTGAAGTTATGGATAGAACACTTTTCCAGCTTACTGAACGGCAGTAAAAGAGTAACATATAGAGATGGCGAACCCGATTGCCCATACGAGGTTTCTGACAAGTTGACTTCGTATCGTGAGACTTCTTCGACATATTGCTGAACAAAATAACAAAGCCTACAGAGCTAAATAGAAATAGTGTGGTGGTGGAGTGCATGCACCTGCACCTATACTTTGGTTCCAATTGGTAGGGTGGGACTCCCTAGCCGCCTTGATCGGGTTCGCGGCCGACCTAAAAAATCTGTCATACTCTCGATCTGGGACCCGGCCGCAATGCGTCTCCACATTGGACAAATGCCCTGCCTACAATTAGGTTTAAACCACAGCCACCACGAATCTCCACAAAGGGCCAAATCCAATGAGCAGATTGGAGTTATCTCCAAGAGCTAACTGCTCCCCGTGGTACCAGGTTAAAGTCTTTGGTGTGACCTTGTAACTTTTGCTACTTCCAGTTTGAGTTTTCATAATCCCAACTCAATGGCTGGTGCCATTTGTCGCTTGAACAACAAATGCCTTTATATTAGGAATTAATATAAAATCTATAATATCATTTCAAGCTGAGTGTTCTAGCACTTGTTCTGACTTAGACCATTTAAACCAAAAAATGTAATATCAGACACAGTGCATGTTAATTTTAGTCGCCTCTTACGACAGGCACTTACCACGGGTATATTCAGTTTCCCCTCGAACCCAGAGGAGTCCCCCCTACCCGCAGGGGGAGCCACTGTTGACAGTCATAACTTTGAAGTCGTAGATAAATTCATCTATCTTGGAACCAGCATCAGCAACAACAACAATATCAGCCTTGAAATCCAACGCAGTATCACTCTTGCCAACAGGTACTATCGGGTGATTTTTTAAGAGCTTGATAACTTTTTTAAAAAAAAAAACGCATAAAATTTGCAAAATCTCATCGGTTCTTTATTTGAAACGTTAGATTGGTTCATGACATTTACTTTTTGAAGATAATTTCATTTAAATGTTGACCGCGGCTGCGTCTTAGGTGGTCCATTCGGAAAGTCCAATTTTGGGCAACTTTTTCGAGCATTTCGGCCGGAATAGCCCGAATTTCTTCGGAAATGTTGTCTTCCAAAGCTGGAATAGTTGCTGGCTTATTTCTGTAGACTTTAGACTTGACGTAGCCCCACAAAAAATAGTCTAAAGGCGTTAAATCGCATGATCTTGGTGGCCAACTTACGGGTCCATTTCTTGAGATGAATTGTTCTCCGAAGTTTTCCCTCAAAATGGCCATAGAATCGCGAGCTGTGTGGCATGTAGCGCCATCTTGTTGAAACCACATGTCAACCAAGTTCAGTTCTTCCATTTTTGGCAACAAAAAGTTTGTTAGCATCGAACGATAGCGATCGCCATTCACCGTAACGTTGCGTCCAACGGCATCTTTGAAAAAATACGGTCCAATGATTCCACCAGCGTATAAACCACACCAAACAGTGCATTTTTCGGGATGCATGGGCAGTTCTTGAACGGCTTCTGGTTGCTCTTCACCCCAAATGCGGCAATTTTGCTTATTTACGTAGCCATTCAACCAGAAATGAGCCTCATCGCTGAACAAAATTTGTCGATAAAACACATTTCGAACCGAACACTGATTTTGGTAATAAAATTCAATGATTTGCAAGCGTTGCTCGTTAGTAAGTCTATTCATGATGAAATGTCAAAGCATACTGAGCATCTTTCTCTTTGACACCATGTCTGATATCCCACGTGATCTGTCAAATACTAATGCATGAAAATCCTAACCTCAAAAAAATCACCCGATACTTTGGACTTAATAAGCAATTGAAAATTCTAGTGCACTCCCTACGAAGAAAGATCAAACTTTATAAAACCCTCATCTTTCCCATCCTGCTATATGGTCCGAAGGCATTGACAATGACATCATCTGATAAGTCGGACTTAGGATTGTTCGAGAGAAAAGTTTTCCTGAATAGCGAGTACAGAACGCAGTCGATGGAATTTGAAGATTTTCGATTCAGTAACCGTCGGTTTAATCAGAAGAAGAGGAGGACCACCACTTCGCTGGAGAGATCAGGCGGAGGACTTGGCTGCACTTGATATCGCGAATTGGAAGCAGCTGTACTTTAGAAAAATATGTCTTAATGTTATCCTAAAATACGTATTAAATACTCCCTCCTAAATTAAATAATTGAAAAATTAATAATAATTAAAATTAAACGCACGTATTCTTTAATTCAAACTTTCCAGGAATGTCCGAGACATCCTCTTCTCACCCACCAATCTCATTAAATTGTTCGACATTTTCAATTACGATTTTTCGTGCAAACATTTGGATACAAGGTGGTGATTTATTGACCGCAATCGCGTTCCGTTAATTGCCACAGAAGGATCGAGTGGCAAGCCGTGTATGGAGGACTAACCTTTTAAGCCCACCAATACACTTTCCACTTTAATAATGTTTCCTGTACACTGGTGGTGCTACTGGCACTTCAAGTGGCAAATGCCGCAGTTTGATAAAGCAAATTACTTGCACACACCCACATGCACAAGTACACTTGGTGCAGCACTTCAGTAAATAATTTCATGGCAATTAAAATCGTTTTGGAGCACTTTTCACCATTTGCTTTTGACATGTTCATGCTTATTGCGCACATTTGCAGTGCTCCCAAGTATTTTGTGCTCTTTGCTCTTTTAGATTGCTCGCGTTCTTCGCTTGCGCACTTCTCAGCCCTCTTTGCATGTCTTTCCAAGTTCTGCGATACCTTTGGAGCATTGAGTAACCCATTTACCGCATTCCTTCTTGTTTCGCAGAAGGGCACAAAATCGCTTTTAGCCGATTGCCAATGTTTAATCATCAGATAGCACTATTCTGTGGCGTAGAAATCATTCGTTTTGAATTCCGTTCTACAACACAACACTCGTCACTACTCTGTCACTCAGCCATTCATCCATTCATCCATCCTATCTATTTTATGTTTGAATCCTGCTTGCTCGTCCACTTGGTCATGTCTGCGGTGTGTCATTCGAAGTACCTGTAATCTATTGTTCAGCCATTCAGCTATTCTTCTTTCTGTTCTGCACGGCGTTGAACTAATTCATTTCATTCCTCGCGCTGCTTTCGATTTTGCTGTGCTCTACATGTTGGCTGCTTTTTTGCTGTTATTGTTGTGCGAGTGTGAATTGTGGTACTCTATATTGTTGATTTTTGATGGTAGTGTTATGTCCAGTGATTGTGTATTGTTACCTTTCTCAATGTTCGGCTAACTGAGTCGGTGACAAAGCAGAAACCACATCACGGCGCAGTGGGAGGAGTTATTATTGTTTTTATGTATTCCGTTTTGTTTTGTACACCTTCGGCACTGTCCTTTTGTATTGCTTGCGATTCACCTGTCATTCTCGAAGAACGCAATTGTCTCATTGGGGTTCCAGTGTGTTCCGCATAATGATCCTTACAAAAACATATGAAATGGACTACAAAACGGTTTGTGGTGTGCTGATTTCCCTGGCGATTAAATAATTAATTTCGTGTCTAAATCGCCTCTTAAAGTACATTGAGCTTCACTCCACTCGATTGAATTGAATATTGAAGGTCGAATCGAAGCTATAATACCCTCCTATAAGTAAGAATGGAACCGTAAATGGTGACCGTTATCGCGCCATGATAACCGACTATTTTATTCTTAAAATTGAAGTTACGGATCTCGGCGTTATTTGGTTTCAACAAGACTGCGCCGCTCTCCACACATCGCTTCAATCAATGGACTAATTGAAAGAACATTGCGGTGAGTAAATAATTTCACGTTTTTGGCCGGTCGATTGGCCATCAAGATCGTGTGATATGAGACCGTTAGACTTTTTCACGTGGGAATATGTAAAGTCTAAATTCCATGCAGGCAATCCCGTTTCAATTCAGGGTTTTGGGCAAAACATAATACAAGTCGAAATGCTCGAACGATTCACCGAAAATTATACCCAACCAGCGAAAGAATCAATCTTCCAAAATGATTTTTTAATACCAATCTGTTCGAACTGGGTTCCACTGTTCGAAGGCGAATGACCTGCTTTACCACCCAAAAACATACATATTTTAGTTCGTGCAATTGACTCTAGTGTGCGGATTAATAGCACAGACACAAGTAGATTAAATCATCAGTCACTCATTCACCGCTTGTCGCTGTCATTTTGCCGTTCATTGTTTTCCGAGGACTTTTATTAAATGTACAACACACTAAAATGCCAATGGTTAGTGTTGACCTTTTCGATGTTTTACAATGGGGTGCCGACACAAAACGGAGAGCAAAATGGGTTTGCAGAAGTATTGTGGGAGAGTCGTAACTTATGCACTCACGAATGCTTTCTCGTGTTACAACAATTTTATTAAACATCCTACCATGAGTCCCGTTATTGTTTGTAATTTTGCGCTTCTGTTCGTGAATATTAATTGGTATAATGTTTTTACAGTTAATTTATGACCAATGACTTTATCAGAAATTGAGTGTTGATATGAAAGAGAAGTATTTGTAATTCATGGTAAAATGTTACATCCTTTGACTGTACCGAAAAGTGTCAAAATTTTGTTCATTACCCTGTTATCAGTTGTATTCAGAGATGATCAGACTAAATGTTAGAATAAATTTCCAATGGCAGTTAAGTGTGTGGACACTTTTATACCTGTAGTTGTTGCGCTTCTGTCAAGATTTTACTATATATTCGGGACATTATTGTTATGGAATTAACTCTTCACGTAAGCTTAAAATTATTATTCGATATTTTAATCAGTAATTGCGTTTCATTCGAGTTTACAGACTTTGGGACTAACTTTCAAGAATAAAAATAAAGTTTATCACATTTTGGGAGACAATTAGATGACCGTTCGTTCATAAGTTCATATTTAAAATCTCACTCAAGAGCAACTGAGTTGCTTATTAAGTAATGAAAAGTAGAAAGCCGTAAGTATGAACGAACCCTAAAAAAACAAGGCATTATCATAAACCATTGTTCGGCTTTACTGCAACTCATCAATATACTAGTATATTCGTTTATCCGCTTAAGAGGCGAATTTTGAGTTCTTCGGGATGGTTGCATGTAAATGGTACTAACCCGCAGAAGCGAGGTCAAACCCTTCTTCTATCTTGGGCTAAATTTAAATTAACTCACGGTAGAATCGATAGTGAAGTTTTTTATAAAATCATATAATGTAATTGGTAACTCATCTAACCTTTTCTCGAATAAACGATGACGTCGGAGAAGAATATACATTGTGAGAATGTAAGCCGACTTGACTCATTTTTTGTACTGAATCACTACATATACATAAAATAACCAAAAGTGAATATCTACCACATAAGTTGTCGACGTTAAGCATATTTATATAAAACATTATGAAAATAAACAGGCGCTTTATTAAACTCAACCACATAAATTATCTTGCGGTCAGACATTTTAAGTTATAAACAATGGCCAACTCACAGCCATCATAATAAGCGTTCCCATATTGTTATACCGTTACATGAAAGAGATAGTGAAATTATATTTTATCGCTTAGACAATAGACAAAGATATTCATGTCTAAACCATATGCAGTCGAACCAAATGGGAAGAGCTGGCAATGTGAGAGTCACGAAGTTTAGCTCGATGCTAATTGAAATCACATACAAAAAAAGAAAGAAAACACAAAACAAAATTTGAGGTTTTATGAGTAACTGGCACGAAACACTTATAAAGCAGAGCCTATATGTATTTTGGTTACTACGACTTTGAGCAACCCTTCTCACATTTAGTTACTCTTATGGGCTTTGAAGTAATCAAAGTCATTGAAGATATGAATAAACTTTTTATTGCTTGCGTGCTATTATCCAATACACGACAGAAGCACAAAATGCGCGCCAAGTGGGGTCAGTGTCACGACAAAATCGTGTAGAAAAATGGGCATTTGCTTAAAATCACCAACACATGCACATGCACACACAGCTGAGAAGTTGGCGTGTTTCGTAAGAATAATTTATTCACTTGCGTATGCGAGGCAATAGCTAAGAAGAAGAGAGGAAATTTTGCGGCAATCCAAAAATGCAAAAAGAAAACGAGAAAGTAAGAAGCAACAGACGGCATAGCAAGTATTTGGCACTGACAGCACTAAAGTAAAGTGGAATTATTTATATACCTACTAACTTACATGCGTATACCTGTGTGTGTGTGGCATGACCACCCACCAATGTGCAATAAAATATGCGCAATCAATTTTTTTCTCTCTTAGCGTTGTCGCTAAGCATGTTCGAGCGCATAAATTTGGCTCTGCTCTACAGCGATTGACAGCATTACTGCGATGCTTTGGGACACCAGTGCGTATGAGCAACGATTTTTACTCACAAAATGTAGCTCATAAAGAAAGTACACGGCGGGCAGCGGTACTAACACGGTGGGGCAGAATGGCTGCAGGCGGAGCATGAACGAGGCAGGAAAAGTGGGGAGGTGTGTGTTTTCACTTTGGTACTCAAAAGGTCGAAAAAGTTTAATGATTATGACCGCTGCTCAGCAGTCGGTTTATGTGCCAGAGGATGTACGTCAGGAATGTTTAGCGTTTTTATGAACTAAACAAGTGTTTCAAACAGCGTCTCCTTAGTAACCCTGATTTCAAGTTATGTGGCTGGGAGAGCTTGGAAATAAAATATTCTACATTATCATTTTTATCAGAAATTATAAACATTTTGCAGCAACGTGAGGCTTTGAACTTTCTTGATGAGGGTGCTTTACCTCAAATTGCATGTTTCATTCTTCTCATGTGATTTTTACATACATGGTATATATTGTAATTTACTGTTATATGCTTTAAGTCCTTTAGAAACATTTTAATTATGATGCTAATTGCGAGTTATTACGAAACTGCCAACATTTGAATGGCACAATGAAGGGTTCGTTCTGTTCAACATGTGGCGGTGCCACAATCAACAGCAAATGTTCACTTTATATCCATTTCATGTTATCGGCTAAGCAGCTGTCCGCTATCTGCCATCTTTCAACTCGGCAGCCACGAATTGGCAGTTATATTGCAGACGGCAGCGGCGGTTCCTACATTAGCAAGATAAATATTTATATTATTACATACACATACACACCTATTAACAACGCATGTGTAAGTGCTCATAACAGCATGGTGTGTATGCGTGTGAGCTTTTCTCAATCTGCCCGAAGCATTATGTACAGTTATGTATTTTATGACACGTCAGAGAATTAGAGCATCTGATTCGACTTGTTCCAATGCAATATTCAAGGGCATTCAGCAAACTTCATATGGTGTTGAAACCATATCCAGTCATACAGCAACCGGAGACTTACTCCACATCCCCAGTACACGTTTTTATCATCGCAGGATTCCATCACTATCACCCCCGCAAGCACTTACTTTCACAGGGGTGAAGCACTTTGAGGCCATCACTACACACAGATTCCCCAACAGCGCATTATTATGCATCAACTGTGCGCCAAACATCCTTGAGTCCTGCCACGTTGCCTTGCGCCGGCCAAGTTTACTAAGCTAGCAATATTTCTTTGCCTTTTCCCGCATTTCTTTATTATTTTTATTTATTCTTAGATATTATTTGCTTGTCTGTAAAAAGTTTTCTTTAATATGGTACATGTTGCACGCACCGAGGCAAGCATTCAAGCGTCCTTGGCAGCCAGTCCCTTACTGCATGTGGCGTTCGGCTCACGAACGAAAGTAGAGCAATACTTTGTGGCACAGTTTGCTTATCAGGCGGGCTCCGCTGTTTGAAATGTACTTATGACTGGTTAAGAAAAACCGGAGACGACAACACAATTGATAAATCTTTTAAATATCTGTCGTATGTAGATGTATGCGCATTCAAGACAGATTTACTTGCAGTATTTGTCGCTTTCGAAGCTGTGCTGCGGTGTGGTGTGACAACCTCGCAATGTGCTCGGGGTTTACTCACTCTCTCGCGGAGTTCTCCGTTTTGCGCCTTCGGTTAGTAATTAGCACTTGTTATGATATTATTGCAAGGAAATTTAATTCCCTACTCTATTCTGTGAATGCCTTTGTCTCAATTCGCTGTATATAAATTGTTAATTATATTCAACGTTGTAGAGCAGCAACCTCTCGTTGTTTGTACTCCCCTCTTGCTCTTAACCATCTCTTATTGTTGGTTTCGCCGTTGAGTTGTGGTGTCGGTGGCAGTGAAAAGGCGAAAAGCATCTGGTTTCAGTATTAGAATGGCCTTATTAGTTTACGCTCGTGCTCACTTATACACTTGTTCGTTACATACATAGGCATATTCGAGGATAGTCTGTGTGCGTATTCCAAAGTGTCAGGCTATTATTAATGAAGTGATTACAAACACATTTGCATTAGCCTGGATTTGTAATAAGCAAAGTTAGATCGTTTAAGTGGAATTAAATTGAAACTTTAGCCATCAAATATTTACGCTTTATAACTTCATATTTACTGTTATATACCATATTGATGTGTAATATGTAAATGCTTATTAGGCATATGAATCGGAAAGGAGAGGATGGACCTATGGGTATTTAATAAAATTCAGACCCTTTTATTTGTAAGATCTTAAGAACACTAATATGATCTATATAACGGAGTATTTTATTAAGTATTATCATTTATGTACCCATTGTGCCTATTGTGAATGGTGACTGGAACGCGTTTAGTTAATCCATGTTTGTGAAGGCATTATTAGATGTTAAGCATCCTGGGGTTAGGAGGACTTTCTAACAGTAATGGAATGGGATTAGATTTCTTCAAAATAGCATTATGAAAGCGCTAGAGATCCTTCTAAAAAAAATTTGTCCTCACATACTTCTCCTTTATTGGCATAGACAACGTTGGCTCCGAAACAGACGAAATTATCTAAGACTATTCCGAAGTTATGACTGTCAACAGGGATGTGGGTTCCAAATCACGAGTGCGACGACTGTTTGTTTGATGACAGGAGATATTTCGTCTTGCCCTCCTTCACTACCGGTCCCATTTTCTTCGCTTCCTTATCCAGTCTGGAGAAAGCAGTTCTAACGGCGCGGATCTTGAGGCCAATGATATCAATATCATCGGCGTACGTCATCAGCTGTACATTCGTATAAAAGATTGTACCTTCTCGATTCAGATCCGCAGCTCGAATTTTCTCCAGTAGTAGATTGAAAAAGTTTCACGACAGGCAGTCGCCTTGTCTGAAACCTTGTTTGGTAACAAACGGCTCGAAAAGGTCCTTCCCGATCCTGACAAAGCTTTTGATATTGACTAACTTTAGGTTACAGAGCCACATACATTTCAATGATCTTCATCAAAATGCGAATCTCTCAACCGAGACTGTTTTCTTATTTTTTATTGGGAGTGTTGTTTACGTGAAGGATCCCAAATCCTCTAAGTAGGGATGTTTCGCTTTAACTCACCTTCATATGGATGCTTTTTGGCTACCCAAATGATATTTGGTCCGGAAGTCATAAGCTGCTTGAACCATATATTAAACAATCGTTTCTGGCCACTCCCAAATGAATGGCACTGAGAAAACTTTCCCCACTTGCGTGAACTTCACTAGGTCTCAATAAGCTCAATAATGACTTTAATCAGATGTCAGGCTTCTATATTAAAGCGTTTCATGGTGTTCTTGTTATTCAGAAGCAATCTGTCATAAATAGCAGTGGTTAATAAATTAGTTACATTCACTTCAGAAAAAAAGTAAATATATTCGACAAACTATGTATTGAATATTTAAGTAGTGGAAAGCGTAACCTCAATACGGAAACTCGCATAGTCAGCCTTAGTTGCTGTTCAACCGCAACCATTGAAATATTTACTTATGTAATAATTTATGTGATTGATGAAATACATATATTATCGATTGCACCATCAAAAACCGTGAAATGGTGGAACGAAAGAATGCCGAAAATACTTCTCTAACCACTTGAGTGTGTAATTAAAGAGATTGCCAGTGGGTAAGCGAAACGCTGAATTGTAATTCGACGCGAGCATTTGCATTATTTGGCGCAACAATAAGGGTTGGCAAATTCCTAGCTGAAGGGTTTGTTGGCGAATTTAAACTATTAATGAAGCCGCTGATAAATTAGACATCCGATATAATCACCTGATTAGGCAACCACTTTTGAGGTGCTTGGAATTTAATTGACCGCAGAGTAAAGTAGCTAATTGATTAAAATCCAAATAATACGGCACTAAAATCAATTCTCACTCAGTTCTCTTGGCGGCGGCTAATTTATGGCTCACAATAATTTGCAAAACGATTTTCCCCTAAAGCATTGAATTAAAGGGACAAAATCGATTTGGGAAATGGCGAATTGACGATTAATGTTCCAGATTGTGGCCGAAATAATATCGCAACACTCAACAAGCGCCAGAAAGATTGCTGAGTAAGGCGAAAGTTGAGTGGCAAAAAAGTGAAAATGTTTGACAAAAGTTTGTGGAGCGTTTAAGTCACGCCATGGCCGGCAATCGGCTGGCACATTAATTTACTTTCTCTGTTTGCCTGGCAAATCTTTTTTTTTTTTTTGTCAACCATCTGGGCAACTTGTTGTGTTGAAATGTTGAATGAGTGCGACTGTGTGGCAGTTTCATTTTCATATCCTGTTATTCAACTTCAATCTCTGCCTTGCCGCATGCAATATTTGTTCCCCTTTCTCTGCTGCTGGAGCTGGGACCTTCATTAGCATGGGTTTTAATATCCGGTTGCATTCTCGCTCTGCCTTGTTTGTGTGCACAGATGAAAAAGTTAAGGACAGAGGAGAAATTGGCTTGTTTGCGGTTTCCAAAGAGTGCAAGTCAGCGTGTCTCAGCAATAATAAGTCTTGAAAACACATTTGAATAACGCATTAAATTGCATAACCATAAGTTTTCGAAAATATTTCTATATAAAATATAGTATTTAACATAAATACATATGTAAGTAGAGCCTGGTTTTTCTTTGTTTTTTGCTTTAGCATGTATTCGAAGGTTTTACTCATAAGCATAACAGTATAAAACCTCACTAGGAAATCAGGAATGACCACAATGATAATAAGCTCTTTCTCAAAGTATACGGGCAAGCGTTTATTCCTGCCAGCAAATATCTAGACATTTTTATATTATTTCGAACCAGAGGGACAGTTCCAAGACAAAATAAAGTTTATATATAAATGACCAGTCAGATGATATGAGTCGATTTAGTTTATACATCTAGTCCCTCAGTTTTCGGGGAACCCTCCTTAAGAAGCTGCTCCAAATTGACCGATCAAAGTCAAGATCTTTTTATGTATACCAGTAAAGGGTATTATAGCTTCGACCAATATTAGAGTTTTTGTTATTTATTATTCTCCGGACTTGTGTCTTTCGACTGCACATCTTTTAAATTTCACTGTACATTTTCGAAAATTGTCTTAACTGAATTGTTATACAGGTGCAACAGAATGCCACTTAACGCCAGGAACTTGGTTTTTACTGCGAATGTCCGTCGATGAAGCGAATTTTTGATATCCTTTATATTAGGACATTCTGCAGCAGCTTATAATAGATAGATGTGTGTCCACAAGGAATATATTGGGTAGTCGAAAAAGTCTTTTCGTATTTCTAATCAACCTTCAATTTTTTATATTTCTAATGAACTTTAATAAACTAAATATGTACCATTGCGGTCGACCATTTTTCCGCTAGAGACATCATTCCAACAGTGTTATACTTTTCTGGAATATGTTCAAAAAACTGCAGCAAGTAATTTTCACAAGCTTCTTTTGAAGCCAACTTTACTCCATTAAGAGAGTTCTTCACTGGCCGAAACAGATGACAGTCCGATGGTGCAAAGTCTGGGCTATATGATGGATGCATCAAAACTTCCCAACCAAGTTCTCCCAGTTTTTTCAGAGTCATCAAAAATGTGTGTGGTCTAGCGTTGGCCTGATGGAAGATCAGTTCTGGCCGTTTTTTTCGATTGCTTGCTTCAATCGCAACAGTTGTTGACAGCAAAATGTAGAATCAATCGTTCGTCTAGGCTGGAGCAGCTCATAGTGGATGATTGAGTTCCTCAGCGATGTCATGGCTGCTTATGTAACGATCCTGGTCAATCTTTTTCATACTTTCAACGACTTTTTCGACGGGGCATGTTTCGCATAGTATATGACTACAATGGCATCCGTTGACAAAATACGAAAAAACTTTTTAGACTACCCAATAGTTATATTGATTGATGATTTTCCCTTTGACTATGCTAAATCACAAGGGATAAGGATACACTTATTATTGTGCGTAAAACTTTGAATTTCCTAGAGAGCGTCCACAAACATATTTCCCTTGAAGGCAATTGTTTGGCTTTCGCTGGTGCGTTATATTTTTTGCATAAATTACTCTGTGCTTACTTTATTTTTGAGTAGCCCATTTAAAATTTTAATTTCATTCGGCCAACAACATATGCCAGTAATTTTCCACACCTACCGCCTCGCCAAAAAAGCATTGCCACACACTCATACATACATAGTTTTGTATGAAAATGAAATATTTGCGTTGGCTGTGGTTACGCTATATACATATCTTGTATATCCACACATACACTCTTACACACATATGTATGTAAGTCCATGTGCCGGTGCATAATTGCACGTACGACTTCCTTTCATCTGCCTTATTACACAGCTTTATCTACAAACGTTGTATTGTTTTAGTCTACTCTTCTACTTCCTTCACAAATACAAGTATATGTCGTGTGTGCGTGTGTGTGTGAGGGTATGTTTCGGAAATAAAAAATTCATTTTCAACGCCAAATAGTCAAGCGCCGTAAAAGCAGCTGCGACACCGAACACTGAACAGTGAACGAACAGAGGGAAAATGGTGTCCTTGCGCTGGCATTAAGAACCACATTAACGGTCATAAAAAAGCAAATCAAATGAAAAGCAAATAAAAGTGAGCACAAAAAATCAACTAAGGAAAAATGGAATGAAATTCGTTGCTAAAGGAAAAGGAAAATATAATATGAGAAAGGGACTTACGCCGACACAGCATTGCCATTGTGTTTTGTTGTCTCACTTTAAGCGTATAATGAGTTGCATGCCTCGGGGGAAGGCAGAGAAGTAATATTATAATATGCGAATAAATGAGCGAAAAAGTCTTGAGCAATTCTAGACCAAAAGATACATACATTGCCCGATAGTAGCACTTCGGACGGGTGAAAGTAAATCAGCTCAGCGGTTCTCAAACCTTTTACGCACACAATTCGTTGAGCATGAAATTTTTTATTTTGACAAGCAAGCCATCTAGTCATCAAAAAATCCCTTTCTCAACTGGAAACCTTGAAATTTGCTTTCATATATACATATGTAGGTACAAAATGTTATTAATCAAAACTTGCTGGTCAGGCAGTAATCAGCAAATATTAATTTTTGCCCAAAATTCTGACCCCACCGCTTTCTTTTTTTCCACAACTGCTGCTTTTTATTTGGCACACTTCGAGTCAGTCTTCCTTCATGCGAAAATGTCAGCAAAAAAATGTGTTATTTTAAAGAAATGTGTTTCATAACACAAAAGTAAAAACTGTGTCTTGTCAAAAACTTGTATCGTTTAACTTTATGAATGTTTACTTAGAGACCGTTTAAGATAAATAGTTATGTACTTTAAACTTTGGCTGAATTGAAATCGCAAAAAACATTAAATGCCTTCATACAAATATGCAGCTTATGTCTTTTGGATTTATTCACTCGTACACCTAAAACCTAAATTGCACGATGACGATATTTGGCTGCCGGCCAATTTATACATTTGTGATCCCAATACAGACAGACAGGCAGACAGACACACGTGCGCAGCTGTTACCAACTGATAAAAAAGGGAAAAAGTAAGGCTAAGCCTTGCCCAACTTAACTGTTTGTGTATGTGTATGTAAGTATGCAGATGCGTCACAAAAAATAACTGTAGGCTCCTGCAAGAGCTCGCACCTCATACATTTATCCCCTTCCCCGCCCTCCTCAACGCTCTCTGCCTGCTTGCAGTCGCATATCCGAGCTTCACTGCCACCTTTTATGCTTCCTCCCAGTCAATTGCAACTTTGTATTCTTATCGGTTTTTGTTTTTTTTATTTTAATTTTGTTTCTGTTTTCACTTTGCTACCGCCACTTATTTATGCGTGTGTGTTTATTTTTGTTTTGCAGATTTCATCGCATTTTCGCAAATTTAAGTCACGACGCTACCAAGCGCCCGGATGAGTTCACTTCACATCGCGATTATACGAACGAAGGCATCTCACATTCAAGTGGATTCGTTGCTGACTATGAAGCGGTCCGGGGCAGTGTGCCGGCTGCAGTGCAATGGGATGTGGTTGGAGGTGGCAACTTGGGTTGTTGCTGCTACTGCCGCTGCCGCTGCTGGTGTCGAACGACGCGAATCTCTGAAGTGCTGTAAATATTTTGTTAGCCCAAGAAATTACTTAACAAAATTAGTATGTACGTATTTGTAAGGATTAGTGCTAAGTAATTAGTTGTTAGCGAACAGAAATAAGAAAAATTCGAATAAATATGCTGTAAGTTCGCGATAGGAGTTCATAAGCCATACATCAGTTGTCGAAATATCAGCCTTAATGAGTTAATCAAAACATTGCGCCGGAATTAAACATTTTTAATTATTCATATATTTTGAAAAAAATCCTGAAATATTATATTTTCAAACCTTTCAAAACACTATGTTGTTCTCAATTCTCAACCTAACCGCCTTACATATGCAAAATTGTTACTTAATTAAGTTTCTTTAAAATATATGTATATATTTAGAAGGAATTTAAAACTATAAATAAAGTGGTAGAATTTACAATATTTTCATCGGCAGTTGGACTGCATTCGAAACACTAAGCGACACTAACACCTTTTGCACTTAAGCTTTCGGAAGTCTTCGTATTCCTTTAAGACCATATTTTATGTTTTCAAAGCTGGAAACTTCCCATCCATTGGCACAATGTGTCTCAGCCAATCATATTTTCGCAAGATCTTTCACAGAAAAGTTCTTAGAGCTATCTTATCGAATATTGTCTAATTTCACGTTACTGAACTTTATGCTAGGAAGAGATGATGGGTTTATATCTTAATATATTACCCAATTTAATATAACAAATTAGTTGAATTTCAAGCCTACCCACTTCTTGGTTAGTTTACATCTACATCACTGTCACAGAACAAACTTTTAAAAACATAATTTATATTGATTTTAAATAAGGCAATAAGGCTACAAAAAATCCTGAGACAAATTCAAACCTTCATACAGGCGATCTTAAACATTTACCGTGATTCATTTTCCTCTTCCTCAGCTATATTTGCAAACCCATATTTTCAGCGCACAGTTCTTCTTCGTATTTCCAAACTATTTTACCGAGCAATATTATCGTCAAGTCAAAGTGAAATTTCAAGTGACCGTTATAATTTATGAAATGCTAATTGACGAACACTCCTACAACATACACATGCATGCATATCAAAGCATAGGATTGCAGACCAAACATAATCTATCTTATACATAACTGTAAATAGTTGTTGTTGACTTCTATAAACTTACTATAATTATTTGCATTGCTATTTTTAACATCAAGGAATACCGAATATGAAGCTAATTTCATTCACAAACTTTAGAAAATTGTTTAACAACACTACATACACACATACACACATGTACATTTTAGTCTAACTAATTGCATTGCCTTGTAGATAACAACTGAGTAGAACTATTCGATTGTAATATAAAAGCCATGAATTATTAAAAAGTCAAGGTATATATGTTTGTATATACACATATATATACGAGTGTATATAAAAGGAAATAGAAATAAAATATAAGGAAATTGCGATGATTTGCACATTTGAAGCAAGGAAAAAGCGAAATTGAAGCGGAAATGCGTAGCATAATTTAAGCATTACTACATGAAACCAATGTAATACTTTAGTAACTAATTACTCGTAGATACATGAATGGAGAGCACAAACAAATCAAGTGTGAAAGGCACAAACAAAGAAACTTATGATTAACTGTTAAATGCGTACATATGAGATCACATGTAGCCAACATGAGATGATTTAGATTAAGTCAAGTCGAAAAGCTCATTTCACGAAAAAAGTAATAAAAATAATAACACAAAAATAAAAAATACAAAATTAAAAATAAAATTTAAATGAAAAGCGAACATAGCTAATTCACTTTGCGAGCATCATACACGAACTTAAATTAATTCATTCCTCCAATAACTCCTATTACTTAGAAGCATATGAAAATAATTCACTCTCAAGACATCGCATGAAAATAACGTTAGCTCTAGCGAAAATTAAAAAAAAAAAAAGTTAAGGAGACCGATTATGGTGGCAAGATAACGTAAAATATCTATCTGAAAAACAACTGAGTTGCAAGAGAAGCTTAATAGTGATACTAATTTTAAAATGTCTAAAGTTTATTAAATGAAAACTAATTTATAAAATAAAAATAAAAAAAAATAGTTAAATAATGCGAAAACAGCAACACTTGTATAAAAGGTTTATTAAGCAATTCAAATGCGTTTCAGCGCTCACACACTCACACACGCTCACATTTCCACATCATGACAGCTCACACATACAAACACGCGTACATACAAATTAGCTTACAGTTAGCCTATAAATGAACTAATTCAAATAAATAGTGATTGGTAAAATTAAATTGTGTTGTTGTTGATTTAATTTAATAATACAATTCTCGTTAATTAAGTTATCGTTGGCGATGTACATCGGTGCATACGAGCGCATTGGCTGCAACATACGCGCATAGCGTTCACATTAGGGTGCGTAGGCTGGGCATACCAAGCGGAATATTAGCGAGTTATAACTCAAAGAAAGCACAATATGAAGTTGTGCTAATTATTACCGCTGCACATGGTTGCCACACAGAATCATGACGAGAATTGCACTATAAGTATAACCGCCCGTTTTCTTCTTAAAAGTAAACACTAAAAAAAATGTTTCAAGCTGCCAGAAATCTCGTTATTGGTTGCTATATATAGTCGCTGTAAGTATTTTTCAGAAATTTAAATCACTTTTAATAATCGTTAATTTTCAAAATTCATTATTATTAAACTTGCAGCTTCAGTTTCTAAGTAATTACAAGTTCTCTATGACTAGCTCCATTCGATATTCATTTGAACCCTTGTAAACTCAACGCAAAAGACCACAAGCGACGACCTCAACCTTCCCTCATACATACATACATACATCTGAAGCAATTTCTTTAACATAAATTTTAATAACCAGTTTACGAATTTGCAAAGGCGCCGCCCTAATGTGCCTGTAATTATGCAGACGCATGCTCATGTACATTATTATTTTTTTTTTGTTTATTTTTCAGTTTGCTGCTGCCAAAAATGCTGTCATATTACAATGTTCTTGTTGACGCGCTGAAATTGCAGAAGCAAGCGTTTTTCGCCGTCATTAGTAAAATTAATTTAAAGTATTTGAAATTGTTTATGGCACGTGCCCGTAAACAAAAATGAAAAATTAAGTCTGAAAACATTATTATGCATATTGAGTTGTCGTTATTTCCAATTTCGAAAATTTCACTTTGTGAAAATTAGTGCAACGAAATTTGTTTACAATAAATTTAAGAGATGTTTTTGTTAACATTTCTTGATTGCTAATTACATTATGCAAAAATATGTGTAAACAAATTACACTCATATTGTTCGATTCGCGCAGTTTTTCCATTAATTTCTCCCTTAATGCAAGATAATCAGAAAGTTACAAAATATGCTAAAATCTACTGAAAAGTTTAATAGACATTATAATAAGCAAAGCGCTGTAGTGGATTAGTTCTTTAATTAATTGGTTTTGATTGGAAGCAATGGAAGTAATATATTTCAGAAGGACGACATAGAAATGAACACGAGCATATGGTGTACGTAACCTTATAAAGTCATTGCAGCATACTTGCATAAATCTAAATAAAATAAAAGAAAAAGTGTACATAAAATTGACTTTACGACTTAACGAGGACATAAACCAGCTGGTTAGCGACACCTTCGCAATTACGAGACCGGACATTCCAGATGCATGCCCTTAATCGCAATCCTTAATACGTTTTCAGTGGTCGTCATCCAAAGGCGGATATCTTATCCGCGACTGTTTTCTTCTTTTCATTGGTCGTGTTTTTTACGTGGCAGCTCCCAAACCCAGCGCATAACACTGGGGAAGAATGTTTCGTCTGCTCACTTTAGATCGCCTTCAAATGGATGTTTTTTGGCTACACAGAGGATACTTGGTGCGGACAAGAAGTCTTGAACTATTTAAGCCATATTTATCGGGACACTACAAAAGTAGACCGATGGGGACAGCAACCGCGACCAAATTTTTGCCGCAGTTTTCATATTTTGCTTCGTTAAGTTTTGCCATTTCATCATGGAAAGATATGCGATCCAAGAACGAGTCCAAATTATTAAAATCTACTACCGAAGTTCGGAGTCAGCGGCCTCAACCTTAAGAACGCTATGTCTAATTTATGTTCATTAGATTCGTCCTGTCAGGTCAGCAATTGAGCGTCTAGTGGAAAAATTGAAATTCACAGGCACAGTAAAGAATTTTTCCGTGCCAGTGAGACAAAGAAAGGCCCGTGGTGTCCCATCATTGAAGAAGACCCAAATCAGTCTCCCACACGTCCTTCTTAAGTGTTGGGCATCTCTATGACATCATTGTGGCGAATTTTGCGAAAAGATCTTGTCCTACATCCTTACAAGGTCAAATTGACGCAAGAACCGTAGCCGCTTGATAGCCACAATTGTCGTATGTTCGCCTCATTTCTGACTGAATGGCTTCGTCGATAAGAAAAATATACATTTTTGGTCAGGCAGGAATCCAAACTCCATGAGTCATAATTGCATACCAAAAAAATTACGGTTTGGTGCCGTACTACTTCCGTGATGATCAAGGCTGGCATTCCCTACCGCTCAATGATAACCGAATATTTTTGCCCCGAATTGGGTGATATGGACTTAGACAATATGTAGTTCCAACAAGACGGCTCCCCAAGCCACACAGCGAATGTCACAATTGTTTTATTGAAATCGAAGTTTGGTGAACGTGTTATCGCACGAAATTGCCCGGTCAATTGGCAGCCTCAGTCGTGCGATTTGATGCCGTTAGACTATTGCCTGTGAGCCTACGTCAAGTTTATGGTCTATGCCAACAAACTAGCGACAATTGACGAACTTCGTACGTGAAATTGGAGCAATATCGGCCGATTTATGCTTGAAAACTGTCGAAAATTGGGTTCAAGGCCTGGAACGTGGTGACCTTGCAAAATAAATCAAGTTCCATGCATAATGGCATCGAATGCACTTTCACAGGAATAACGAATTTCATTAATAACTCAAACCTTTTTTGTTTTATTAGAAAAAAATTTGTAGTGGTCTTATTAAAAACCCGTAAAAATAATCGTTACCCAAGTGAATGGCGCTCAGCGAAATTTCCTCACTTGCGTGAATTTCTACACAATTCCATTGTGATCATTACAAGGCAATTTAATCTGAAGCCTAGAAAAAATAATCCTAGAATTAATGAACCCTCGGAAAATCAAAACCTTTAAGTTGCAAAAATTGTGGTACAACATAATGTGAACTTGAAAGTGGAATAAAAATTATCAAAGTAATCTGCACGTAATCTGCACGAGAATGCTATAACAAATAAATTTCCTTAATTTAAAAAAATTTACAAAATATATATAAAAATAAAGGCATAGATCTACTAAGTATTATTTGTGGGAGTTTACTGTGTCAATATTATATTCAGAAGACACAAATCTCTTCTCTAATTAATCACTTAAGCCGCTAACATTTATAAATCTCTCTCAGATGCGGACAATTTATACACTTAGTCACCAACCGGTTATTATATCGTACATGTCCAGTCATCAGCAATGGGCGCCACGCTAGCTACAAGACCACTAGAACGATACATTCATACACATACATGCAAACATACCTGGGTTGAGCGTTAGAACACGCTTTGTCTGCCGTTAAATCCAGATCTAAGTCAATTGTCAGACCGGATGTAAGAATTTAACGTGCCCCATTGTATCACACGAGTATTAAACTGAGTTGCCACCACAAACCAAATATATTTTAATTAATTAAAACATTCCGCCACCGACTAGGGCTGAAGCTGAATTCAATAAAGAATCATAGCTCTGCAAACAAAAAACGTTTGGCTTTAGCCCCAAGGTTTAGTTTTCACAGGAATTTGTTTTTTGTTTTTGTTGTTTCAGCGGCTTTGTGTTCAAGTGACAACATGTTGCCCATTACTCGGACCGCTATTTGCAGCGCCACTTCATATGGAATCCCTTCACAAACGCAGAGGCAAAGGTATCAGTGGCGGCAATATCGCGCGTTGGATATGCAATACTAGTAATGATGTCATACACGCAAAGAAAGATTGGCAAAACGCACAGGAATCACAGAGAAACGAATCGGAGTGCATAGAAGCGAGGAAGATAGTTCGCTAGTCTGTTATGTGTTGACAGCTTTGCGAAGTCTGAACATTTGTTTGCTCCAATGGTTTTTGCGGCAATACCCAGTTAAGTATGGTTGCCTTATACTCTTATAAAAAAATGTAGGGATGCCAGTTATGAAAACATTTTTTGGAACTGAACTAAAGAGAGATACAAGTTGGTTTCCTCTGATGACAACAAGATTTGCGATGAACGCCGCAAGAAAAAGTTACGAAAACGCTTTCCATACCAATTTATAATATCTCAATAAGTCTCTATAATATTTGTGTACCCATTAACCGTGCGATTCTGTACTGCGATACAGCATCAAGTCTCTAAATTTGGCAGAGACTATTTTTGAGACTTGAGACGATTTTGCTATTCTGTAAGTGATAGTCACAAACTCTATTACATTTCATTATTCAGAGATGTTTTTATACTTGAATGAAAATAAATATGTCAATAACAAATATTAAGTTTTCTATAACATAGTCAAAAAACATAATTATCAATAAAAATAAAAATATATGTTGACTTGTTGTTTCATAATATTAACGAAATTTATGTAAAATTTATTTATTTTTAACCTTTCCGTGTTTGAGTTGCTTACAGAATATAAAAAAACGACAATCGATTAATATCTATGGTGATCTCTATTCAGTATATTCAAAATGGCAGACAAAAGTTCTTTTTGGTTTTGTGACTTGCTAACTACCAGGTCTCAAATTTGAKDHAATATTTTGAGACTAAAGCTAGAGACTGTTTAGTGAATAGTAACTAGTCACAAATTGAGATTTTACCACAAAATGTCTCAAATAGAGACTAGTGACTGGTTACAGAATCCCGCTATAAGGTTAGGAGCATGCCATAATACAGCTGTTTAAAGGAAGCTGAACTCAAAACACTTAGCATGAGTATGATAAATTAATTATATAGAAAAACATATAATATTCGTACTGAATAAAGATAAGGATGATGTTTATAGATCAACAAATATTGTAATGAAAATAGATATACAAAAAAATTCCTGCTCTCTCTATTAGCTTGAACTGATTAGGAATCGGAATTGTAAATCTATGTTAACAATTTTACAAGAATGTTCACTGGGTAACCACAAAACTCATGTGAGTGAAGAATAGCGCAATGGATGCTCATTGAATCTAGCTTAAACTGAAATAATGCATTGAGTGTCATGGAATAGATGCTACGTGCAGCAGTGCCTTGCCAAGCCCGTGGCGTCCTTCATTATGCGTTCCGGTGTTCACATGTCTGCCCGACTGGCTTTTGCCGATCGCTTTGCTGAGCACTCCATTTAAATTCAATTGCTAGTCGTTTCTGCCTTCTTGCACTGACTACTCCATGTCAATTGCGTGAAACCAGTCCATGGGAGCTCAACCAGTCGAGCTCTTTGGTTACTGCATCCCCGCAATGCCCATGCCCCCGATTTGGGGTTCGGATAGCGCAGCTTGGTTTTGAGGTTGTATTGGGAATGTCAATTTAAAATCAGATTGGTGTGGTGAACTGTCGAATAAAGAATGTAATGGGAGGGAGCAATTGGAAAATCATGGAGAGTAGAAAAATGCACATGCATAAATATTGATTGATTGGTTGTGATTGTAGATGTAAAATTTAAATATCACTTGAGCTACCAACCGGAGTGGAATGTGATCCGAGCGACTAAAGTCAGGGCACAGTGTGTTACACACTTGATTAGATGAAAAAAAATTTAATTCACACTTGAAACTTAGGAAGTGAAAAATATTTAACCCCTTTAACTATATTGCCTCGCAGTTGAGAATCACTTTACCCCTTTTCCAGTAGTTTTTCTGGCATACGGCGGCCCTCTATTTCACTGTACTAGTAGCGGTTAGGCAAGCTGAGTGGCGCGCGATGTCGGTGGTCAGCGCACACATAAATTTCATTCAACCACAAAATGCATTCTAATAGGGAATGTCACCAGCAGAGCAGGGGAGCTCACGATTTAACAAGCTCAGAGCCGGGTAATCGGCGACGTGGCGTGTTGGTGGCTGAAGTTCTGTGCTCGCATTCGTTGCGTGCGAGTGATTCGAGGCGCACCGTATCGATCAAGTAATAAAACGGAAAAGCAATTCGCATAACAAAAGCAAAAACAATAAAGAATAATATTTCATAACATTTCATTGTGCGCTGCCGTTATCGAGCGCAATCCTGTCAAACCCAGCACTGGTATTAACCGCGCATTCTTACGTTTTTATGCGTGCGGGCGTGCGACATACGTGCGGGTGCTTCGCCAGCGACTCATCCTACCAGCAGGCGCACGAGTGTGCTATAAAACGGAATGAGTATTATGCAACACAAGGATTTAGTAACGCAATAACGCCGCGTTCAAACGTGTACGCATTTTAGTTGTTGCTTTTGTTTTTATTTTCGCTGTACAGCTCTCTACCAGCGACGTGTACACTCGTGACAGCGACAACGCGGCAAAAGTGCCACGGCAGCAAAAATGGATAAACTGTTGTCCCTCTTCGAAAATGCTGACCCATTCAAAACCTGGTGGCCGGCCATCGCCGCGGTTGTGTTCGGTGCCGTTATAATGGTGCGGTAAGTGTGTGAAATCGAAACCGTGCCACGGGTGCACACAGTTTTCGCAGCTATTCAAAATAAATAATTGCATCGATGACTTCCAACAATGTTCATATGTAAAATTCGCACAATTTTTCAGTGAAAATCGAGAAAGAGGTGAAGGGAGTGCAGTGTGCTTCGAAAAAACCAAATAACTTGGAAGCTATGTGCATTTTTATATCAGAAAAAATTTACGCGAACTCACCAATTTCCCCGAAAATAGTAAATCATTCGCCAGATGTGTGTGTATTCAGCGGACTATGACCCTTGTAAAATATTTTCTATCAAGTTGTTGAAAGTGAAGTTTGAACAACTCGGGATAGCAATATAATGTCCTGGAAAAACATATTTAAAGGGCTGAACCGCTAATAGTTCACTGCATTTATTGCAAACTCAGCGAATTTCAGACACTTCAGAGATATCTACGAGCATAAACATAGCAATTATAAGTCCAACCACTGTTGATTTCTTCAATAATTCAAAATTTCTTAAAAACTAGAAAAATCAACTAACTTCGGAGGCCCTGAAGCTATAATAACATTTAGATTTTTCTTGTTTTGATCGGTCAGTTCACTTGATAGCTATATCCTGTAGTGGTCTAAGCAGCAAATACTTGCTTCCTATCATTTAGTTTGTATGGCGGCTATCTATATCGTACGTGACCGGATTAAAATCCGGGTTCATTCCGGTCATGTAGCCCCGACTTTGTTAATGCTTTTAAACGTACGTGTCTAAAACGGATTGTTTCATTTCATCCATTATGCATGCATACCTGTTCAAAATTCTACTATCCTTTCGTTTTTGTTCGAAACAAGAACTTGATTCCTACAACATTAGAGTAAAAATATTTACACGTTTCATAAGATATACAAGGTGCGTTCCAAAGTAAACAGGACTTTTTGAATGTAGTTCCCCCTGGTGGCGCCATCTATATGTCGACTGGTGCCTTAGATTCTGCTAAGTGAGAATTTCATGACATTCCATTAATTGGAAGTGAAGCTATTGCATTTTAAGTGTAAGTATTTTTGTGTTATCGGTGCGAAAATCAGTTTAGAACAAAGAGCCAACATTAAATTTTGTTTTAAAATTGGTAAAAGTTTTACCTAAACGTTTCAATTGATGAAACAGCTTTATGGCGATGATTGTCTATCATTTAGCAGAATGGACGAGTGGTTTCAACGTTTGCAAAGTGGTTATGAGGACATATATGACTATCAACATGTGGGCCAATCAAATTCCGTGATCACCGGAAAATCCATTGAAACTGTGCGTAAGACACTCGTTCGACATGCTTTCAGCTGTATTGAAGCAGAAAGAGACTATTTTGAATAAAATAAATTGATTTTGCCGAAAACCCCATTTGTTCTGTTTTTGTTTTTAAAGTCCTTTTTAATTTTGAACGCTCCTTGTAGATACACATTTTTGAGGATATTGTGAAAAATTGAGCAAGAGAATTTTTATTTGAGAATTTTTTATTGTGATAGATATATTTATTCAAATAATAACCCAAAACTATTTTCTGCTGAATACCTTCCCACAATTTTTGATGTCCTTTGCTTAATTTAAACCGCCTTACTCTCTTTTTCATTCAATCAAAGCCAAAGCTCCCTGCAGCTTTTAAAAAAATAAATATATACTATATTACTGAGAGATGTCATTGTTCTTGTTTTTGTGAAATAAATCAGAATTACTCAGCAATTCAATGCAGTATTACGATGAGAGCAGAAAATCCAATTGATAGCTTTGAAGGTTAATTGAGCTTAACACCACAGAAGAAAGCACACACCGAAGGACAATTGAAACAATAAACACAAGGCTGACTGGATGTCAATGTAATTGCTAAGCCGCAACATGTGACATGCAACTTGCATTTACGCCAGCAGTGCAGTGCATATGTGCAGGCTTGCGGTCGGAGCAGGCGGCACCATTCCGCCTGTGTGTGTCTAAATGTCACGTTGCTTGCTCAAACTGTTCATTAATTAGCGATTTCACGCCGTGCCACCTCCGCTGGTGCATATAACGGCGCGCATGTTTGTGTGTGTGTGTGTGCGTGTGCGTGTAGGCAATTTATAGCGATGCAGAGGCGCGTGGCGTGGCAGCCAGAGAGAATGCGCTCCAGCGGCAAACCGCACAACCGTGTTATTGCAACAACACATTGACCGAATTAAAGCGCTGTTGATCCAACTATTCACCACATTTACACAACATTGCAAATACCTCTTCCCTTTTCACTTCTACACACCTAGCGCAGATTTCAATAAAACGCAACTCTTCTTTGCAGCACACTGATGAGCGGCCAACGCTGTCCCAACGACAATCAAATACGCGATCAAATAGTTATTGTGACGGGCGCGAATAGCGGCGTCGGCCTGGAGATTGCCAAAGCGCTGGCAGCGCGCGGTGGCCGCATTGTGTTGGCCTGCCGCAACATGGCCGCAGGGGAACGCGTGGCAAGGGTTATTAAGCGCGAGCTAGCGTGCCAGCGTATCGGCGCTGATGCGGAGGGGGAATTTTTTGTGGAGGCGCGCTATCTGGATTTGCGCTCCTTTGAAAGCGTGCATCGGTTTGCGCGTCGCATCACCGGCGAATTCGAGCGCATCGATGTGTTGATAAACAATGCGGGCATTATATTCGGCTCACTTGGCGGGCGCACCGTCGACGGCTACGAAGAGCATCTGCAGGTGAACTATCTATCGCACTTTCTGCTGACACAACTGCTACTGCCGCACTTGCGACGCTCGCCCAGCGGCGGGCGCGTGATAAATGTGACGGCACATGCCCATGCCGCAGCCAAAATCGATTTCGACGATCCGCTTAATGTGGGTACTTGGTCGGTGAAATTCCATGCACGTGACGCTTTCGCTCACTCCAAGCTGGCCGTCATGCTGGCAACGCGTTGGCTGGCGCGACGAATGAAGGGTAAGTACACACACACACTCATATACATATATGGTTAACATAGAGGGTGGGACCGCGCACACAACGGTATTACAAACAAAAAGGTTCACAGGAACATTATCCCCACATACTTATTAACACGTACATACCTGTGTATGCACGGTTGGCCAAAAGTTTGGCAAAATGCCGCCCAGCCCTGCGCCGCAGCAGCAAAACGCGAGCCTTTGTATTTCTTGCGTGTTTGGGGGGTGGTGGCGCCACCACCCTATTTGCATAGTCAGTTACCTTGTTGGCTTAGCTCTTGCCGGCGCTTGTTCCTTCTTTGTGGCACTTGCTATTGCTGTTCTTTATTGCCTTTGTTTGCTTGTTTTATTTCGGCGGGGCGTGTTGTTTGTTACCCTTGCTGGTAACTTCAACACGTTTTGCCAAAGTGATTTTAATTGAGTTTAAATCGTTTTTGCGCTTTTCATATTTTCGTTTCACTTTGCCTGCCTTGTTTTTTGCATCTTTGTGTTTATGTGGCTGTTCACTTGCTTTATTTCGCTTTTCACAGGCACTCCACTGACGGTCAATTGTTGCACACCCGGGCTTGTGCGCAGCACGGGACATTTACGCAAGTAAGTTGAGCCTCCAATTAATTATAATTCTTATTTTTTTATTATTTTGCTAAAAGCTAACTGATATTGTTTGTAGCGCGGAGCTTTAAGAATATGTTTTTTTTTGTTTGTTTATTAAGCAATTTAATTAATAACAAAGTAAGAAGTTTAAGCGCTAAGGAAGTTTGCACAATCTGGCTAACAATAGGAATTCAGCTTATCATTCATCCAGGAAATAAACTTATTTATAAAACGTTTTATAGAAAATTTCAATATATGTTTTCTAGCCGAACCAAAAATAAAAACTTAAAACTGGACTTTTGGCAAATACAAAAATATTACAAAAAAGTAAAATTTCGCGACACTATTTTTTTTTTAAGTAATTGTAATCGAAAAAGAAATCTTTAAAAATTATATCTCAAAGACCTGAGTAAAACTTCGTGGAGATCAGTTGAGCAGTTTTCGAGAAGTCTTGCCAACCGGCTTCAAAAACACAGTTTCGAGAAAAACGTGTTTAAAGACACTATTCGAACAGTATTATTGAGGTGTTATAGAATTTGATAAAACAAAAAGAAAAAACTATTTTTTGCAAACCGTAAGCCCATGTAACATCCCAAGTTAGTTAGTCAATAGCAGCCTTTTCTGCTCAATTTTCCACCCTTATCAATCGTAACATTTGTTGACTAGAGTAAGTTAACATTGGGATTTCCAGTACTGACATTATTTTGAGAGTTTATGTTCGTGGTATGTTATTAGGGATAAGATATATCTCTTGCCCCCTCTCACTATCAAACCAAACAATTTCTAAATTTTAAGGTTAAAGTTTTATACATTTAAAAAAATAGTTAATTTGTTTAAGAAAAAATTTTAAAATTCTCGAATTATACGCAATCTTTGACAACGTTAAGAAGCTCCTCTAAAGCTGCAGTCATTCCGACTCCGAAAGTTAAACTGATGGGCTGATTGAATCGAACGGCTACATTTAAGGTTAGACTAGAATAGATAGCTGTTCCTTCAGCGAAGTGCCGAAGCACACTTAGACTGTTAAATACAATCCTTCATGAAGACAAACCAAAAGCACTTATAGATGGATATTAGCCATCGGCAAAGGCGTCCTTTCACAAATCTGCATAGGGGTTTAATTTATATATGTATATGCTATATCACCTGGATATCTAAAAGTATGAGATCCCAGGTGTTTTTGTCTTGATGACTACTCAGCTGTGGGTGGTTGACCAACGCTTTCTGACCTGGTGTGAGACCCAACAGGCCAGTAGAGAATCACAAGATGCCAATTGAACTCGGTTAATGCATCCGTCAAAAATTCACCGTCCCTTTCATCCAACGAGTTCTTTCCTCCTACGCCTGTGGCTACGCTTTAGAGAGCTGTAAGTCAAAAAATATTGAAAATGTTCATTTCAAATTTAAGTAATATATTTCTGAAGGCATAATAGGTTAGGGAGGCAGAATCTCCACAATTTTCTCCTTATGTTGATATAAGGAGAATTCAAAGTTCTATAAGATTCCGCCGAGATTTTCAAATTTAACCAAAAGTCTACCTTGTAAACCATTAGATATCAATAAAAAATTTAGTTTCTGCAAGCAATTTGTAATCCTTTGCACGGTGCAAAAATTAATTATTCCATAAAATGACAAACTCGCATGCGAATATACTCTACTTGCAACGCCTTAATGGCATTCCGCATACATTGCCGAGTCAATTTCTCACATCCCAATGAGTTTGCACTTCAGTCTCTTGATTTTATGTAAATTCCAAATGAACGCCGAAAGCAGCCAAAGCAGCAGAAAGCAGGGCACGCCCTGCCCGTGAATGAATCATAAATTGTGTGCAAAACAGCAAAAAGGATTAACAATTGTATCTTAAATAAAGAAGCAAGTACGGTTGGAGTGCACGTGTGTGAGTGCCTATGTGAGTGTGTGCATGCTTAGTGTAAATGTGTGCTTGCGTGGGCGGAGCATTTGCACTAATTGCCTGTGCGCCTGAACCTTTCAAAGAGCAGCTTCTGCTAAGGATGCATTCTAACGGTTGTCGTTGCTTATACTGAAGATGATGCTCTTGCAATTCACTGTTGCAGCGCCGTCAACTGAATATTTATTAAACAACCGACAGCGCATAAATCTCTTTGCAAAAAACGGGGACCCCAAAGACAACGCGAGGGGCGCAACTTGCCAACTTGCGGAAAGCTCAAGGTGCGAGTTTCGGAGTGTTAAACAATTTGCGTCAAGCAAAGCTCTTAACATTTCCTTACCCATACACACACCAACAAATGGACGGTGCCGACACATGCCTGCTGAGGTTGTAGCATAGCTTAAGGTGCCAAGTGAGACAACGGCAAACTGCTTTCGGCGCTACCGTCGCGGTTGCTGCAGTTGGCGGTGCTGTTGTCGGTCCGTCAACGAGCTTCTTATTGTGCCATTCCGACGAGTCGTAGTAATTAAAATTCCGAGCTACGCGCCGAAATTCGCATTTCCAACGTGAGTTCTTACGTGCCATATGTGTGTGTGTGCGTGTGCGAGGGGCACATGTATTCCTTTTGTAGAACGCGTGTAAGTAGCGTTGCTGTTGCTCATAAGAGACATTTGCTGGTTTTACTGCTTAAGCTGGTTAGGAGCGCGGCGTTTTCGGAAGCAAAGCTATTACTTTATCAGCAACCATTCTGTTTATTAAAGGAAATTTGAAGCCGAAATTTGGCAGTCAATGTTAATGCTACTAAATATGATCGTATTTTGCAAGGCGTTCTTTATTGCTTTCATACGAATATCGAGTTTTTACAATTAAATAAAGCAAATATTTTAAAAGAAAAATAAAATTTTTTTTTTCGAGCAAACGAGCAAATGCTTGGGAATATTTCATCATTCCGTGTTAACGTTTAGGGTGTGCGAAGTTGAAATATGAACGCAATAACATGCTTCGAAAACTTATTGAACATTTTAAAGTGGCAAGGCGTATAAAATAAAATTTACGAGCATCCGCTTTGGATTTGCGCCTACACACACATACATAAGAAAGCTGGTTGGCTCACAGTGATTCTGTTACGTACATACGTGTGTATGCCATTGAAAGAGCCAAATACTCGATAAACAACTTAACGCGTTTTTCTAAGCGCTCTTTTTATGTGCGATTATTTTTAGTTTTAAAATATTTATTGAATTGAAAATAAAAAATAATATAGTGGAAAGCAATGAAGATTTGCAACCAAACAAAGCTAAAATTTATTATTGCGAATGTAATATTTTTAAATAAATTATTATTACATATTTCACTTGCATATGTTTCAAATCAGGGTTGTACAACAAATATAGGACTCTCTCCAAAATTTATTGTTGTTTTATTAAACAGTATGGACGTCAGTAGGACAATGGCCTGTTAAAAGCTCCACAATTCTACCGATAGCGGTTCTAGGGTGCATTTTATTTTTACCTCATATTTTTTGTAATTTCGCGCGATTCCGCTATCACAAACACAATATATACACTCGAAGCCATTGATAGCGAGGTTAGGATCTCCTTAGCCAGCCCTGAATGCACTGTTAGTTCAAGGCTAGCTCTGTTATCTGAGTGAATGATCACTCCTCTGAAGGAGGCTGCACTCCGGAGCAGTAGATCTACCTTAATTGACAGAGAAGGAGCCAACAGAGTTCGGCTGGACGACTCCATGATCCAAGTTATCCGGTATGAGGTCAAAATGCGGGGTATCTGAGTGTCCAGATACGTGTTCCTTTCCCAAATTCTCTGAGTCTGATAGCAACACAAGGCAGTTGTGTGGAACATAGTTCTGCGAAATCTATTTTAATCACAATTGAATCTCCTTATACCAAAAACGAAGAAATTTCTTTAGAATTGGGCGAAAAATTCTCGTTAAAAGATTAAGTGCTAGTCAAAATTTGCAATTCGAGCGTGTCGTCCGTAACAAGCAGCAATTTATCATGTTGCATGGAAAAAATACGAAAAGTGTTAACATGCGTCATTACAATTTGCAACACATGACAAGCCTAACAACGCACGCACACACGCGCATAAACGCATAAATGGAAGGCCGTCTTCGCTTCCGTTTGGATTGCCAACCTTCAGTATGATTACATTTTTATACATATATATTGGGTATCCACATATATTTGTGTTTATGAGTATGTGCATTAAGATACAACATCTGCCTTTCGTCGCCACCAACTATTGAAGTAAAGAATCTGTTGTGAATATATCAAGCCAACAGCTACCGGCTTTAAGCTGGAGATATGAAGTGTAAGCGTAAGTGAGAAAAACCTTTTAAGCACCTGTGAGTGTTGTAAAAGGTTTGCTAAACTCTTATTTTATAAATTTGGAAGTGTGAATAAACCGATTCGAAGCAAAAATTTCAGAAGAAAATCAAGAAGTGTCTCTAGCATTTATTGATGTATACATATGAAATAGTACAGGATCTCACCCAGTATCATCCCATTGATATCCAGAAACTCAAATAAAAGTAAAACGAATAGTGTTATAGTCACTGTCTCATCACATCTTGTGCATACAAAATTTAAAAAACTGACTTGGTGGAAAATTTGACTGCACTCATGTGTGAAACATCTGGTAAATAGAACACGAAAGCTTTAATTATGACAAAACTAAGGCACATACAGTATATTAGGCTTCAGACATTCCGTGTGTGGATATATGAGACTTAAAATCTTTCTCTCTCCCATGAAGTAATACTTAATCCGGTGGTTCCATGGGCAAAATATGAGCTGGGAGTAGGTTAGATTTGGCGTATTAAAGTTTCCCACTCCGGCTTTTGAGGTTTCCTCTTACTATAAAGAAAATAGCATTTCAGACAAAATGTAACTTGTAGTTTCGTTCAAGCTTTATATGGGCATTACTCAGTTCAGTTCGTTACTCCAAAAAGAATATCTGTGCGCTGAGTTTCACAAAAAATTGCAACATTTTAGCTGACTAATTTATTAAACTCATTTAAATTTTAAAATTCAGACTTCCAGCAGATTTTTCAAAAGCTTTCTCCGCATGCACTTCTCTTCCACATCTCACAATCCCACAGATCTTAAGTGGTTTCTCGTATTAAACATAGACTATTCAACGATATTCATAGCCGGAACTACTTATGTATGCAGTAAACGAAGAGCATTAGTCTGCTGTGTTTACATAACTGTATATGCAGATGTGTGTTTCAAGTCTCAAATCCATACTGTCGCATCACTTTTGTCCCAGTCTTGTTGACTTACTTCTCCTCTGATCTTTATTGGGTGCCTGCATACACAGAATATATACTATATATCCATTCATTATCCTCTTTGTTTTCGCAAACTTAGAAAGCATGCCTTTCTCCTTGTTGCAGGATGCGTCTACTTGCTTAGTGTATTTTATTAGCGGGTGTAATGCGGAGGCAGGCAGCCACATACAGAACCGCATTGGCGCATAAAGCGACAGCAGCTGCCATCACGCTTGAGTTACGTGAACTTTACTTAGCCCCAACACCAAACACAAAAACAACAATAACAATAACAACAACAAACATGAAATTATAAAAAGCCAACAGCTGCAACACTCGTGTAATGAATAGGCCAGTGATATAAACCAGGCAAGTGGGGTCGCGGGCGAGGTTGTGAGGCGGTTAAGATTGAAAGGAAAGTGGCGACATTTGTAAAGCTTAGCGCTTTTTATGGTGATTATTATTAGTAGAAAAATGAAAATAAAAACAAAAACAACAGCAATAACAACAAGCACATAACGCGTGTCACAAAAGAGCGGAAGCAGCAGGTCTCTCGGCTGCTCGAAGGGTTTCGTCCGCTCGTGTGTGGCCGCATGTTTGCCGAGCGGGTATTAATGCAAGACAAAGCGGCTGAAATGACAGTCAGGGAAAAGCGCAAATGAAAAAGAGATAAACGTATTAATTATTTATTTATACATTTTGCGGATGGTGGAAATGTCGATGAACCCTCGCGCCGTCGTGCTCAGCTGTGTGCCGAAGTGAATGCTTTCGGTGCGATTGGGGGAGATGAGTGAAACTCCTTAGATCTGCCGCTAGCCGCACCTAAGCATCTGTGACTGTCTCTATGTGTGTGTTTTGAAGCCAATGCTGGCATGTCCTAATGACAACAATAACAGCAGTGACAACAGCAGCTGTTGCAAGTAATAGGGATGTGGGGCATGTGGCGTGTGGCATGTGATATGCGGTATGTTGAGGCATTCTGTGGCATCACATTTATGCGACGGCGTTGTCTGCTGTCTTCTCTGCTGTGCGGTTGTGGTTTGCGTAGCGCCGAGCTTGCTTTACCTATTGTCACTCACTTCTGTCCTATAAAGTAAATTTAAATGTGTTTAACCGTAGGTCATGGAGTTACAGAACTTTTTGCTACATTGTTATAAATATTTATACGCAATATGTTGACAAAGCAGATTTTCTCTCTGTGTTCGAGTTAGTTTTGCTACAGGAAATTATATGTGGTAATGTAATCAACTCCTCAAGATAGAAAATAAATTTATAAATGAAAAATTTGTAAGACAGCTCCAGTAAATGTAAACTTTAAAAACTAAAAATAATAAGAAGAATATTTTTATATTATTTATTTGAGTGTTGCTCGATTAAATAAATTGGTCTCAGTTTTGCTGTAGGTAGTATTTATAAAAAGGGTTTTAAGGTGGGTTTACGGGTTTAAAAAAATCGACTTTTTTATTGTCTTATTATTATTCTGCATCACCTTTAGAATATTGTCTTAAATTTTCTAGTTGATACGAATAATAGTTTCGGAGATACAGCCTTGAGAAATTGTGTGCTTTTTTCTCGAAACTGTGTTTTTGAAGTCGGTTGGTATGACTTCCCGAGGACTACTTCACCAATCTTCATGAAATTTTACACTGGTCTTTGAGATACAATTCTTAAAGACTTTAACCAAGGATTTTTTTTTCGATTGCAACTATTTGAAAAAAAAAATGTCGCGAAAGGTTTTTGTTAATACTGGGCTTGTCTGAAAATTAATAGGACTGAGTCGATTTAAAAAAATGTATTGAACCAATCGTTAAACTCTTCAAAAGCTTTCAAAATAGGATCCTTCTCATCGATGTAGCGCAATTTCCAAGCATTGAAGGCGTCTCGGAAGGTATTTTCCTTAATAGCCTTGAGAGCCTTGGTGCATGCTACTTGGATCCTTTCTGTTATCACAAAATGCTTGTCTTTCATCGACTTTTTCAGGCAAGGTAAATTCCGGGCGGCCACATTTGGGCTGTAGGGCGGCTGCGGAAGCGTTGGAATGCCTGCCTTGACTAGGTAGCTGTTCACAAGAAAGGTTGCGTGAGCCGGGACGTTAACGTGGTGCAACTTCCTATCGGCTTCGATGCCTTGTCGACCCCGGATCGCATCAGTGACCTCTTCCCAGTCCTAGAAAAAGGCGTTTGGCCACTGAAACACACCACTTCTTGCTAAAGCAACATCTGGGAGGGCCTGTTTGTAATAATAAACTATATCCTTCCCTATTCTTTCGTACTGAAATCTCAGAAAAATAGTGTTCATGTGTTCTTGACGACTCGCCTACTTTAAGATTAATCTTTGAATGATATTTTATATTTTGAAACATACAACATGGCTCCATACAATTTCTAAAGTTTACCACGACGTTCTCCTGAAAATAAAAGCTTTGTAGAATTTCGGGCTCCAATTTTAGTCAAAATTATACTCCTGTAAGAGCTGTGAAAACAACAAGTACTAGAGAGCTATTCACATTTTTTAATAAGAACGATGCTAGATCTTAAAATAACACATGAATGTTCTCGTATATGTATATTTATCATTTCGTTGCCATCTTAGACCCGAATTTGTGAGTTCGGTAGGCCGATGAAAGGTCACTCTGCACATTTTAAAATTTAATCACGTCTCTCTGCAGTATATTTCCATTCCTTTCCCTGCATTTTAAAGTAGTTGTGCTTAACACTGCTGTTTTTCCCATTGTTCGAGCTGATGTAACTGTTTAGGCCTGTCGTCTTTTGCCTCGGCCAGATCCATCTGCTTGTGCCACACTTCAGCCTCGACCGCATGTTTCTCAAGTTAATTTATTCATAGCCTTTGTGTTGCACCTTTTTGCTGTTTCCCTTTCGTCGCCCTAGTTTGTTTGGTTTCTCCTTTTTTGTTTCAGCTCCTTACTGGTGCACGCATAAAATGCAAGAAGTAGGCTATGCAATCGCAGTATTTTTACCATATTATTCGTGCGTTTGGAAAAGTACAAACTAGTCATTAATATGTTCGACATTATGTTGCAATGTTTACTTTTCTAAGTTGGTTTTTCGACACTTTTGCTGCAATTAGTTTGGCTTCCAAGTGTTTTAATTATTATCTAGATGTAGTGAAGTAAAGAAATCAAAGGAAATACTTAGCGGTCATTGGTCAACTAACCGATAACATGACGATCCTAGAAATAATTGGAAATTTTACTTCCAATTAAGATTAGAAAATCATTTGGCTGCGCAAATTTTTATTAAACTAACATTCGTCTTTTTCCGAGACATAATTTTTGAATCGATTTTCCTCAATCTTTTAACATGGCTCCTAGATTATTTGAACTGATTTATTAGTGGCAATTTAAGTGCAAAGATTTATTTCCACAACGTCTATAAAGTTGGCTGAATGTTTGGGATTCGTGATTTTGAAAAGCCCGAAGGAAATTTCAAAGATAAACACTAATAACTTTAGTTCCACTTGATTTTCTTCAAAAACTAGAATTTAATTAGGCAAAGTTCAGTGCAAAGTCTAATGCGGCAGTACTCACTCATTCGCATACACTCACACACATAACATAAAGAACTTTAAAGCGGTTTGAGAGAGTGTATTGTCCTTTTCGAATGGCAGTAAATTTCACACGTGCCAAGCGTCTGCTTAGGTATATCGCCATGCTTAAATGTACATTTGAACAAAATCCGTGAAGCAACTACAAAAAGCATACGTATAATCTCGCCATTTTCATTTCTTTGTACTTTTGCTTCTTTTTGGTTCATTCATTTCGTTTCTTCTGGTTTCGTTTCAGTTCGCCACTAATGTCCGCCATTAGTGTAAAATTGATGACCTTTCCGTGGATGTGGCTGTTCATGAAGAATCCATTTGAGGGGGCACAATGCGCCATACGTCTAGCCACCGATCCGAAGCTCAAGAACGTAAGCGGCGAGTATTTCAAGTAAGTATTAGTCACCTACCCTGCATACTCGAACACCCTTGCCAACTCGGCACTTCACAACGACATACTTTCAGTTCAGGATACGTGCACCTGCAGCAGAAGGCCCTAAAATCACCGAATTTTGAGTTTCTTTTTATGCTATTGGCTGTCTTTGCCAGCAAAACTTTTAGGAGTGCTGTGGATACACTATTTGCCTAATTATTAAAATAATTACAGCAGCCGACGGCCATTTTAACAACTCCAGCTAGTATACAACCTTTGTATACTTTAAGTTTTTGGCTGAGATTGGCCAACTACTGCATTTGAAAGCCGGTGCTTCACTCCATATTCCTACTCTTACATACAAATGCGCAGGTGCAATTGATATTTTATTATTCCAACGTGTGCTGCAAGAAGCCCTCACATACTCAGTTTCGTCTTAGCTTCTAAACAAGTACATTTCTTTAATCTTTAACTTAGTGTGGTTTTTGTTGTTTTAGCGATTGCGAGATAGCACAATCGTCGGTGCATGGCCGGGATATAGCTTTGGCGAAGAAATTATATATGCAGACAATCAAGGAATTGGAAAAGGTTACCAAATTAACTATTGACAAGGATATTGAGGGCGAAACTTTACCTTGGGCAATAGCTGCCGAATCAGCAGAAGAAAGTCACCACGTAAAACCAGCACTGGAGGCGCCAAAAAAGAAACATCAAGGAAAACAAAAGCAAAGAAATTAAGCTGCTGATGAGTTTTCAATTTTGTGTCGCGAAATCGCTGGGTGACGCTGGCATGCATTAAAAGACTAAAGATTATAGATAATATTTCTAAAATATAAAATATAAATTAATTACTGTACTTTAAGTATACTTTATAGGTGTGTTCATTCCTTAATTTCCTGAACTTCAAAAAACTATTAATTTCAGGTAACTGGTTCGTAGATCATAAAGTTGAAATAGAGGTTTCGGCTTTCAGCTTGACTTCTTAGCTGAAAAACAATTTCGGTAAAATAAGATCGTAAAATGTGTAGACAATCTAACAATATTCTTCTACCCGAAAAAATACTTTTGACTAGATTTATTTACAAAAAAGAGTGACCTATAGCTCACGAATATATAAAATAAGTAGGTATCAACATTGATTTTTTTTATCTACATATGTATATTCAATATGAGCATATTATTCAGTTGGGACTACTATAGCTTAAAAGCGGTGATTTAAGTGTAAGTATTTTTTTCTATAGTCCTTTTTTGACCGATCACGCGTCACTCTTGTCAAGCTGGCATTATATTTTTATTCAGTATTGTTTGGCATTCAAATTGGAAAGACTTACGCCTGAACAACGTTTACAAGTCATTCATCCATATTACGAAAATTCACGTTCTATGAAGAACGAGATCCACCCGTTTCGCTCAACTTAAGGTTAACAAAATCGATCTACCCAGCATTGTATAATATTAGACCGAATAGACTACGTCCAGCAGGTAGTGAAGAAAATACTGCAGCGGTAGCGGAAAGTGTACACAAAAACCATGGAGAGTAGATTTGGCGCCGTCCGCAGCAACCCAGACTGTTATATGGAATTACTTGGAGCATTTTACGTCAAGATGTTAAATTGAAAGCCTACAAATTCAACTTGTGCAAGAACTGAAGCCGCTCGACCTTCTCAAACGACATTCCAAGAAGACCCAATGTTTTCGAGTCAAATTTTGTTCAGCGATGAGGCCCATTTCTGGATCAAAGGGTTTGTAAACATGCAAAATTGCTGCGTTTGAGACGACGAGCGAGCTGAACAATCCGCTTCATCGTTCCAAGCGAAATCAACTTTAGCGACGACTCGGTGAACAAAGCCGATCGGTATATATAGTTGCTTTCTATATCCTCCCGTAGTTATTCAAAAGTATATTATCGAAGGAATGTGCAATGATATTTTTGCCTTGGCATAATGCGTAATCTACAAATAAATGTAATTAAATTAAATTAAGACCAACATGTTTTAAACTCCACCACACATCATATAAATACTTAATCGAGGCAAATAAAAGAATTTTTTTTTTTTGCAAATTAACCATTGCAAGGAAATGCAATAAGCAGTTGTTAAAACTTTGATGATAATTTAAGAACACGTTCTAAAAGATTTCCTCGTCAAGTATTCATGCACAGCGAAGCGTGGTAGATGCTCGTTACTGCTAAAAAAACGTATAAAAATAGCCGCATGAGCTGAATGGCATACGTAAGTATATCCTATTGTTATTACTTTCGAAGAAATGAGATACTATAGTTTCAAATCTCTACAAGACTTTTCACCACATCCCAAGCTTCTACGGCAAAGACTCATTTGATTCATCACTAAACCTGCCTAAAATAACCCGCTTTTATATATTTTGTTTTTCATTTTCCGTTCGTTCCCATTTTCCAAGCCCACAGATTTAAGTAACCAATTACACGGACGCCCATTAATTCGCAATTTGTGTGTCAAAATCGACGTGAAAACACCAATCTGTTGCTGTCTTTGGCACTTTGCTGCCTCTTTGCAACTCTGACAGTTATTTAAGTCACGCCAAAGGAGGCGTAATACACTTATTCTGAACACACTTAGGCATATAGTATGTACATACTTACACATAACTGGATATACGGATATACAAACGAGTAATCTAATGCGAGTTATAAGTATGTGTATGTGTGGCTTTATATGTGTGTGGGCACTTAGCATGTTTTACATCAACATTTCTGAATTTAAATCTGTTTTCAAGTTTTAATGGTAGCGTCGCATTTCTATGAAAAGAGTTACATGTGTTTTGCTTTATGATTTTTGGCCGTCTGCCCAGTGAAGCAGAACCATTGCCCCAATTTCCCTTCATGGTATCATGAAATTATGTCATGTTCCTTTTAAAAGTTTCCTTGCATTTAATGTAAGGGAATCAGCCACCACCACCACTATCCTTTCCTTAATGGTCAGTTTATGTCAATAAGCAACATATCGTGCCCCCGGAAACCGGTGGATAACCGAAAGCTCTGAAGAGGTATGCTAACGCGCTTTTTTCCTCCCATACACATATTTACAAGTACAAGTTCAATGGGTTATGACGAGCTTTTGCCGCCCTTTTCCAACAAAGAAAAGTTAAGATTCTCATTATAATATGGAAAACCTCTTTCACTGTCAAGCAAACGGAATTAAAGTATTTAACTGCTGAACTTGCTTGTCCTTCAAACTTCATAATAATAATATACAATTTATAGTTAATTAAAATCATTTATTTTTTTTATGGAATACTAATTTTGACCCACAAGTTCCCCTAAATATTCCACTGTATGTTTGATAGGAATTTGTTTTCGAAAGCTTTTGAGCAGAACTTTTTAAATTAAGTACGAGAATGTTATTTGCAGATTTGAGCTTTTTGAGCTTTCGTTCATCTTAAATATTTAACCCTTATCGAAGGAACTTATTTAAGAATATATAAATAGATATGAAATATTTCCAAAGAAGCTTAGTTTGGTGCCAGGCAAAACCAAAATATTTTACGTTTGCTGTTTTATAAGAAACGAAACTAATCTTCAGTGTTAGTAAAGTCAAATATGTCGAATATTAGGGAGTCTCAGAGAAAGTGTAAAAGTGTATACAATAAGAGATGTTATTTCTTCTAGAACTGCTTGGATTTTGCTCTCAAGAAACTTTTTTACGTATCAGCAGTTATGGTATTAAATTTTCTTCAAATTATACGGTTTCTTCATGTAAGCTTGCAGTCAGCGGTAAATCAAAGCACAGAAATTCGATTTGGGTAGATTTTATTTTATTACCAGAGGACCCGTCCACGCTTCACTGTGGCTGATACATAGATAATACTACTATTACCATCTATATGATTTCTATTCGTTGGATTATAACTATATTAATGAGATATAACATTTTTGTGAAGCACCTTGTGTTAGTTTACAAAAAAAATGCTTATGACATAAAATATTATTTTTGTATTTATGAGATGTATTTAATTTTGACATAAAGAGATAAAAGATACCCTATGTCCTTACCCTGTTTCTAAGCTAAATGGTGTAACTAACAAAACTTTCTCTTATATATAAAGATATATAATGCTTTAGAAAACAGTCATCATTATTAAGAAGATTGTCTAACTTTAAAATTACCCACGTAGTTGGCAACACATATCCTTAATATTTCATTCACAAACTTGAACGGTATCCCTTCAGAGAGTTACTCAAGGCAGCTACCCGTAATCCGGCATTGGTACTGCTGAAAGCTCTACGTTTAAGCTTTTGACAGATTTGACCAAATTATTAGGAACACAGCTACAATTGGTGACCACATAAAACGGCTTACTGCTGCCAAAACTAAAATTCTAGAATAGCTCCTAGGCAAATGTTTTACAAAGAAATATTAAAGTTTTCAAATACGAAGAGAAAAATGTTTTTTGTTTTGATTTTCATGCAAATGGCAGGGAAAATATGGAAATGCTCTCACAGCATTCAAAATAAACAAACACACAACAACGAAATGGGCAAAAGCTCCGCACTCATCATAAATGAGAATGCAGAGAGAATAAACAAACAGGTAACAGGCCGCTAATTAAGCTGGCAGACTGGTGCATATGATTAGAATCAGCAAGTGGTGGCGACGACGTCAGTAGCGCCGCCGGTGGCACACATAATTGAAGTGAAGGTAAAGTGCGCAAGCGGCAAGGAAACGAGCGGGTTTATATGAAGAACGAAGCGCCTGACACGGACGGGGTTGTGAGCAGGGTTGAACGAGAAAGAACGAATTTGTAGGAGTGTTCGAAATGAGCTTTACTGAGCGTCATGCATCCCCAGCATTGTTCCGCGTTGAATGGTGGCGGGTATGTCTGCACACTTTGCGTAAATGAGCAAATGAGAGCTGATGGAGCGTATGAGCCTGCCATTCAAGTGCCAAGCGCCAACAATTGTGGTCTGCAATTGCTTTTGTTGGCAGTATTCCTGCCAGATCAAATAAGTTGTTGCTGTTCACAAATCGGACCCACGGGGTGGCGAAGAGAGCGGAGGGGTAGTGCGCGTACGTTCTGCCACTTTGTGCGGTCTCTCTGCGCTTAGCGTTTTGAGACGGCGAAGTGCTGTTGAGCCAGCCAGCTGGGTTGGCGGCTAGCGCGTTCTGCAAGCACACGGAAATACATACAAACGTTTCTAATATTCTTATGTGTGTACGTGTGTGTCTGCTATAGCGAAGTCGAAGTGAATTTGGACTTGAGATTGAATCGAAATCGTGAATTTAGTATTCCGGCGAACGAATAAACGTGCGAACGTGTGCAAGCCGAGACGAATTTGGCGAAAATAGCAAAGTGAGCTTGAAACAGTGACTTCTAAAACGTGTGCTATTTATTAAATTTTATTTACTATTGATGTGTTTTCCTCACCGCGTGTGTACCGCATCTGATAAGCCCCACTATCGGGCTGTATGCGTTCACTGTAATTAAAGCAAACTTCAATTAGACAAGTAAATTATATTAATTAATGCTCGTCGCAGCGAAAAAGTGTTGTGCCAACAAAAAAAATATAATGTAGCGTGTTAATGTACAACAAATTAGTGAGTTATTTACAATAATGCGCAGCTGGCGAAGCCAAGTGTCTTGGCAGAGGCATCTTAGAGATGTTTGCGCTGGAGAATTACCTAACGACTTGGCGCAATGAAGTGAATTCATTTTCACCTTTTGTGTGCACATTCTTAGCCACACACATATGTATACATATACAGATGTATACATAAACACACACACACACTTAATTGCTTACATTTCTGAAACTTTACAGTAAATATTTGACGCGATGTGCCGTTTATTTACTATTTAATCACCAACACTTCCTACGAATAATGGATTAAATGAATTAAATATTCTGTTTTTGGGAAACAAGTAAAAAACCAAGACCAAAACAATCAAACTAATAAAATTTAGCTAAACAAATAAACAGAAGCGGCTAAATGCTTCGTTGGCCACGACCCAACAGTAAGAGGCCTAATTTCCCAATCTTCATCTAACCAAAAAGTTTCGAAATCGCCAATAATCGTAATATTATTTTTTAAAGGAGTTTATGGCATATACACATACACATGTTTATATTTTACGAAAAGTTCTAAAGCATATTTATTTCATTTTCATATAGATTTTAATTGAAAACTACCAATACTTTTGAAAACTGATTTCTGATGAATTGTGTTTTATTCCCTGAAGAGGGTACATTAAGTTTGCCACGGAATTTGTAGCACCCAGCAAGAAACATCAGTGATTCTATAAAGTATACATAAGGGGTGATACATTTTGAGGTTTATTTTCATTCGAAAGAACGTTCTTTGTAATTTATCGTTCGAAGATTATATCTTTCAAATGTAGGTCGCGGCCACGGCTCAGATGGTCCATTCGTTGAGTCCAATTTACGATGATTCGTTCGAGCATTTCAACTGGTAACTGGTGAATGACACGCATGATGTTTTGCTCCAAAGCCCGAATTGAAACGGGATTGAATGCATGGAATTTAGACTTTACATATTCCCCCGGGAAAAAGACTAACGGTGTGATATCACACGATCTTCGTGGCCAATCGATAGACCCAACACGTGCATTTATCTGCTCACAGAGCTCCAATTTTAGGCATCAAATAATCAGTTATCATGGCATTTCGTTTGAAGAAATATGGACCGATGATTTCACTGGCACACAAAAAAACACAAAGCCGTTGTTTTTTCCGGATGAAATGGCAGCTCTCGAATCTCTTCTGGTTACTCTTTCTCCCAATTGCGGCAATTTCGCTTGTTGAAATACCCATTGAGCCAAAAATGGGCCTCATCGCTAAACAAAATTTGGTGCGAAAATGTCGGATCTTCTTGGAACTTTTAAGAGCTCATAGAGTGAAGCGATTTGAAATCTCGACGTCTAATGCGCCAAGTCGTCCCATAAGTCAGTCCGAGTTGCTTCGAACGGCTCCCAGTCTTCATGTACACTGTCAGCTATGGTTATATTTTTCTGACAAATGACAGGACAGCTTCACATAACTCATGCTTTATCTGTCAAAAAAGTGTCTGCCTTTGAAAAAAGTAACTCTACTTGGAGCAATATATAAGATCAGCGTGACGAGCTAAGTCGATCTGAAATTTTGCCCCCTTCGTTTTCTCTCCAAGCTGCTTGTTTGTCGTAAAACTTTTTTTTATTTGTAAAGTTGCGATGCAACCGGATATTAAACTTTGTCTTGCCTTTGTTGAATTTGTAGCTAAGGCTAATGCCACAGTGACCACAAAAATTTCCTGCAAGGTCCATATATTCTATATCCACATATATGCACGAATTTGCAGAGCTGGGCAAATACAATCGCGTGACTGGAACACACACTTGTGACTCTACACGCTCTACAAGTGAATAAAGTCTGCCAGCCAGTATTCTGCTTAATTACATATAAACTTTATTTTGTATGCAAATAAGTTCATGTGAATATGCATATGCTTGCGAATGAAAATTTATAAACATAAACCGTTATAGCGGATTAGTGAGTTAAAGCGCCATACTTGCCTTTGGGAAGATAGAAAATGTTTAGACAGTAAGAGGGCGGCACTACATATGGTCCTTTGGGAACAACGCTTCCGAGAACTGTTGATATCAACTGAAGGTTTTTATACATTTGCGCTTTCAAGGATAAATTGCCATGCTAATGTTAATGCTCCAATGTAAAATTAATGCAATACTTTATAGTAAGCTCGGTTAAGAGCATGAAACCTATTGCACCTTTTTGGGTAAATGGAGTCTAATAGCAGTTCAATGTAGGAATATATTCAAAAGTATTCGCTTACTTTACGCACCTCGACCCATTATTGATGGATTACCATGCCGTCAGCAGCTTCAAAAGGTCTGACCCCTGATAGCACTGAATAATAAAATAGCGCAAACTAATTTAATATTAATAAATAAAACAGTCAATAAACTGCGTTTGCTGCGTCTAAGTTGAAATCACCACTAGCGCCACGCTGATATAAGCTGCGCCGCGCCACACGCAGTCTTCCAAATGTAAATTACGCAAAGTTTTACGCAGCGAATATACGCGCACCAAATACGATGGATTTTGGAATATTATCAGATGTATGTAGTTATGTGTGTATGCAAATGTGCTGGTTGTGTATGGCGCTGTTTGCGCGTGTGGTTTGCACGACGATTGGAATATATGTACATGCTTGTGGGGACTGTGCTAAGCCGTGAACCGCTCCGCTAAGTGCACAAACACACTTACACAACCAGTGTAGATATGTATGCAGGGAATGTGCATCATCCATTCATCTATCTGCTTATTTGTAAATGATTTTCGAATTATCAGCGTGTGAGCGGACTGACTAACTACTAAGTGAGCGTACAACAGTGTGCGGCACAGTGGGCTCAACCAAATATGATTGTTTAGTGGATTGAATTGATGCTGAAACTCAACTCAAACGTTTTATTAGGATTTTTCATGATTTATTTCAATATTTAGTATTTTACAATATATACATAATCTGCTAAAGATATGTCAATTGAAATTTAGCGCGAATTTTGATGGCAAATAAATTGTGAAGGGCGGCTCTGCCCACGATTATCATTAAAAGTACGTTATTATTACTTCAAATGACTTCTGCTCATTTATACGCAATACTTGGACTTACACACATACATAGATGAGCCAACATATCTATATTATTTACATGTATAGGCACACATACATACATGCATATGCATATCTATTTTATTTATTTACTGAAAATTTTTATGAGAGTGTACAAAGCACCGAATGGCACTAATGGCAACTATGACAACAAAAAGAAGCTTAACACCAAATGTGAAAGCATTAAACTAATCGCAAAAATAACAAACACACAAACACAACCAAAAGCGCAATAAAAGCGATCACATACATACATACATGCATGCATATGTGTGAGTGTCAGCGAGTGTTTGAGTATGAAGACGACTAATGTGCATAGATTCGAATAAAATAGCGAAACGCTGGCGATAACAACAAGTAAGCAGATATGACAACAGAAAGAACCGCAGCAACAACAGCAACAATAACAATCGATAACGCTGCTAAAACCAAAGCAAATAGATAAGATCCACATGTATGTATGTGCGTGTGTGTGTGTGCAAATTTTGTCACTTCACGGACTGGCGTGGCGTATACTTAATGTAAAGCTTCCTGATCGAACGGTGGCACGCAGCAGTGCCTGCGAATGTGAGTGCGTCAATAAAAATACGAGCGTGAGTGCAAACAAAACAAAATAAGACCAGAACTGCATGGAAATAGAAGCAGCGTGTAACACATAGCGTTGCGGCGCAAAGTAACGATCCAAAAGTAAAGACAGTAAAGTGGAAATAAGAGCATAAGTGAAGTGAAACCAGGCGCCCACAAACTGTATATACATACATATGTATATGTGTATGTATATATAAGTGTGTATGTCTAACCACGCGCAATGCCAACGGCTGACATTCCTTTCAGCACTCGCTCTGTTCGAAGGTCTCGAAGCAATGCGCTTAGTGTGGAGTAGAGGGACGCCTTTCTACTAAGACACTTCTACTTGTTTACGTAGGTTCAACTAATGACCTCGTTCGATGTCACCGTCGCTATTGTCGCTTTTGTTGTGCTGCGCATTTAATATGCAAGGAGCAATCGTGTGATATAGCGCTGCAAATGGCTCAAATATTTTAGAAGGATAAGAAGGAATACGTTTCAATTGAGTTATGTTGCAAGTGGGAACGTACGTGCCGTATTTTCTGTTTACAGCACTATAGCGAGAGGTAATTCTATTATATATGGAGTTCGATTTCCTTACTCGGAAAAGTTCGAGGGCACTATATGAACTTATACAAAAAATTTAATGAATTCAGCTACATTGCAGACAAATTTGCCAAGACACCAACGCTGAACACGTAACAGACCAACGGTTTGCATCCAACGGAGTTGCTAGTTTTTTCTAGCCACGTTGTTTGAAGCCGAATTAAGGTTGCTTAATCTAAGATCTTCTTTTATGAAGATCTGTATCTCGGTTTCGATAAATCCAATTGTATGGCAGCTATGCATATCCTATAGTGGACTGATTTCAACAATATGTTCGGTGATTGTTGCAATGGCTGCGACAATAATGCAAGCCAATTTCCGTGAAGATTTCTAGTCTAATGAAACATTTTACACACAAGGACGTAATTTTGATCCAACAGGTTCTAAGGCGGCTAAATTTGATAGTTGTCCGATGTTGACAATTCTGACCGATTTGCAACTTTTTGAATATATAAATACGTGTTCAAAATTTTAGATCGATATCTGAAAATTTGATGGACTAATTCGTATATATATATGGACAGACGAACATGACTAAACAGACTGATATATTCTTTATAAGGTCCTTCTGGGTGTTACAAGCTCTACCCTGTTCAGTGTATAAATATTTATCTGACATTAAAGGTTATAATCCATTACATTTCTAAATATTTCTCCGCGTAACTGCCTCACTGTGCAAATCAAATAAAGAAGAAATACAACTATTCTGCTAACCAGGTATCATACCTCTAAAGGTAGCCGCACTTTCATACGCTATGTAATATCACGCCGACGCCTACTGTCGTTTAATCCGCAGCAAATCCTTGGCTCGCTATTGACCTTTGGCACTCGCAGGACCCTCCACACAAAACTATTTACAGCTACTCGCTTGTGTACACTCTTTCAAACTATTTCCAACGCAGGCTCCCTTAACTTTTTTTCCTACATCACATGCATAAGCTTTCAATTCAACTATACTCGGCGCATCAGAGCAGGGTCACGTATAAATAGCTGCTCCCACTGCAGCCTTAACTAAAATTTGTTATTTATATATGAACATTTTATTTATTGACATGAAAGATATAAATTTATTATCTCCATAGCGCAGTGACTCAGGCCTATGCGAAACTTATTCCATTTAGTTCGAAATCCAAGTAATACAGTTGGCATCAAAGCTACAATTTCGGCTAAGATTGCTAATTTTTCATGAATACATCTAAATAATTTGTGTATTCTGTTAAGCAACTTCAGGAGCTCTCTTGTGATCGAAAACATCTCTCCAAACCGTTCGATACTGGCGAGGTTTCAGACCCCTCAACATAAGACTTCTGCAATCAGAGCTGAATATACTCGTAGAGCCAAGACGAAATATCTATTGTTATCAAACCAACTACCAATCACAACTTTGAAGTCGTAGATAATTTCGTTAATTTTGGAAGCAGCATTAACACCACAAACAACGTCAGCCTTGAAATCCAACGCAAAATAACTTTTCCCAACAGGTACTGCTTTAGACTGAGTAGGCAATTGAAGAGTAAAGTCCTTTCTCGACAAATAAAGACCAAAGTCTATACGCCCCTTCATTTCTTTTCGAGAGAAAAGATGAGCTGTTCGAGATATACGGCGACATTCATATACTTCAGCATATCAAGAGAATATGAGTACGCTAGCTAGGTCGTGTTGTCCTGATCGTGGAGAGCACACAATCTTTGTATTCAATTATTTGTATTCGCAGCAGTGCCCAGCGGCGTTTGAAAGATCAGATGGAAAGGGACTTAGCTGCACGTGGTACCAACCGCTTAAAGAAGAAGCTACTGGCGCGTTATTGTCAACTCGGTTATATTTGCATATCTAGTAAACAATATATTTGCTTCAAATTAAACAGTACCATTTTCTCCGTGAGTTCTTAACACCGACAACAGTTGGAGTAGATCAAATCCACCTTTTCTCCATTTTCAGTTTTTGCTTTGAATTTCAATAATATTACTTAAGCCTATTTAGCAGGTTCTCTTTTCTTGCTTTACCATATTTGGGCCAGATCTTTATCGTTGTCTTTTTTCAAATTATGATTTCCAGAAGAAGTGTTAGTCTTCAAACCAACGGGACTTACTGTTGCTTAATATGTCTTCAAACTAATAAAATTTACTGTAGCTTAACCCTGGAGTAAAGTAAAGAGCTTATTCATATTACATATCGCACCAACACCCTGCCTCCTTCAAGCTCAAGCCATAATCCGCAGCTTATTTTAAATCTTAATTTCTCTGTTGATTGCGATTATAAGCTTTCCTCCTTTCCTTACCCCTTTTGAATTGTGTTATGTCCACATTGAAGAAATATTAGTATTGTCCCTTAATGGAACTTTTAGTGCAAGACAACATTGTATTTGTAATAGCTTAATGAATACTACAAAGCTATTAAATCAGTAGTTTATTGATAAAAATTAATTCTCAATATTTGCATGCAAAACAGAAATTCTTTTGTATTCCGAACATGATTGAAATTTATTTTTATATCGCACAATTTATGCCGTTATTTGTTCCAATCATGCTCTCAATGGGCTTCAGCGAACAATTGCATTCACCACTTGTCTCGTCGAAGCCAACGGGAGAAGACATCACAAGCAAGTAAACAATTTGTTGTCGGTTTCGTAGCGCAGCAGGAGGCAAATTGCTAGGATCTTTATATTTTAGTAAAATGCGTTTGTTGTCTCATTCAATCACAAATAACAGCAAGCAAAAAACACATTTTCAAACTTAGCGGTAAGTTTTCATTTTGCGACGTTGGCAACTCTGCTCATGCCGCCGTTTATAGCTTGCAACTATGGCACAACTAACTGAGTTAGCAGAAGAGCACAGTGGCAGTAGCCAAGAGCGGAAGAGAGTTGAAACAACGCACACATACACATACATAAGTACATATATAGTCATAGCGTGTGAGTGTGCGTACGGCGCGGCAGCCGACCGGTAGACCAGGCAACAAAGTTATGTGAAACCGACAGAATTGCGGTTTAATTTACATCTAACAACGACTTAGCAAATGCTTAAATTCTGCTGCACACACGCTTGCCTACGAGCGTACGCAAGCTGAGCATGAAAGCGAGTTAACGGCGGTAATGAATGCAATGCCAAACGAAAGCCACAAGTAGCAAATGCTTGAAGGAATTTTTGTTGGCGTCATTGCAAATCACCCGTTTCACTTCCCTGCCAAACTGCTACAAAGAATATGCTCAAATGCATACATATGTACATATGTATGTATATGTGTGTTTTTATATACAGGGTTTGTCCGGAAAGTAAGAGAACTGATTTTGTTCCGCCGCGACTATACTTCGGAGCGTGCGAGCACCGGCTGGATTCGATACAGGGTGATCCTAGCTAACAAACGAGCGGCTGGTCAGTTTTTTCCGAGCCCTTTCGAGTCAGGACAAGCATTTTCGCGCGACGGTAAATCTGCAACAGAGACGTTTGATATGATCAAGCAGACTTGCCCAGATGTTGCTTTAGCTAGAAGTGGTGTGTTTGGGTGTCACCAGATCTTTTTGGAAAGCCGAGAAGAGGTCACTGATGAAGACCGAAAAAATGAACAAATCCAAAGTGAAAACGATGCTAATTGCCTTTTTTGAGGCAAAGGCATCGTCCACCATAAATTTGTTCCTCCTGGACAAACCGTCAACGCCAAGTTTTACGTGGAAGTTCGCAAGAGACTCAAACGACGGGTCAATCGGGTCCGACAAGACATCGCAGCCGATTGGAAGTTGAACCACGGCAACACCACGGCTCACACCGCCTTTCTTGTGTAACTAACCAAGATTGATATACCAACGCTACCGCAGCCGCCCTACAGCCCAGATGTGCCCCCCGGACTTTTTTGTTTCCTTGCCTTAAAAGGCGGATGAAAGGCAAACATTTTGAGACTACAGAGGCGATCCAAGCACCTCGGCTCTCAGGGCTATTCCGGAGAATGGTTTCCGTAACGCCTTCAATTCTTGGAAATCTTCCTTCTGCGTCGATGCAGCGCTGTCATTGTAATTTCATTGAATCAGCAAATTTTTTAAATCGACCAAGTGCTATTGCTTTCCGCACAACCCCTGTATTTATGTATGTGCAGCGTAAGTGTGGATGGGCACCTCACTGAATACATATGAACTTTCGTTGGCTTAACATACGAATATGGCCAATATACCTACACACATACCCACATTTTGCTTAAAAACAATTAACGGAGGTATAAAGCTTCGTCGCGAAAGCTGGCAGCACAAAGTTTTTATTGCCAAGTTCTAACTTATATAAATGCGCTAAATTAAGGGCTTTTCTCTGGTAGAAGAATGGTTAGTTTTGGTAGTGCTGAAACATGGCTAACATATCTCGTACAATGAGTTCTGTTTCAACCACAATTCTAAAATTAAAATAAAAATTTCCTTTAACTTTAGATATAAGAATAGCCTCAGTGCTCAAACGCTCCACAAAATCCAAAATAGAACTGCGATAAATCAATGACTGAATTTTCGTATATTTTTTTTCTTTTATTTTACTGCCCTTCACCAAGTATTTAGCTAAAGCTTTCCTGAATGTTAGACCAATCTGATCTGAAAATTTCAAAATCTTACACATAACAGTAGGCAATATCACATGCGGACACTACAATAAATACAATATATTGTATGATTTCAGTGTCTCGCTTTCAGCTTCTGCTGCTTCGCGCTCATATTTTGCTTCCACACCAACTAGTTGTCTTCGATACTTTATGTTATTTTTTTCTTTGTTTTTCATGTTTTAATTTGTGGTAAAACGAGTTTTCAAGCTGTGAGTTTGTGTCTCGCTATTTGTTTTGCTTTCTTAACTCGCCTTGGCCGGTTCTCTCATGTGCATACATCAGCCACATCGGCTTACCAATCTAAGCGCGTATTGGTGTTGACTGCTGGCGCAAACTTCTAGCCAAGCAGCCAGGCGCTCGTCATACATTCGTACGTCGTGAACTGAGCTGAGCGGTCGCCTTTGTACTTAACTTGGCTTAACACTGCTTCTATTACCCGACGTTGCTTATTCTGCGCTTGGGAGTTGAGGCATTTAATATTTCAAAGCACATGTCGGGCAGTTATTAAATTTGTTCCATTAAAGCGCTGCCTTTGCTAAAAACATAAAAATTCTGATGAAAATTCGGAGTGAAAAATAAAGTGACAAATAAAGTGAAAACCTCGAAGAGCGAGAAAGTTGTGAAAATAACTGTGCATTAAAGCGTTCCAGCACACATACTTGCACAAGCCATAAAATACACACGTATAGATTCATATATATTACACGTATGTATGTATATGGATTTTTTGTGTCGTCTATTGAAAGTGTTTGTGTGCGCATTCTCAGCCATTGCAGTGTTTGAATGCACTTGTAGACGCCACGGCCAGCTACCAACGGCACTTATCGCAACCAACGCCAGGAATATAATGTAAATATTTACATCGGGCCAATAATAAGTGCTTTAACGGTAGTTTTAATGAGAAAAGTGAACAGTACAACAAAAAAGAGAAACAAAGATTAAAAAAGTAAAAGGCCAAGAGCAGCAGAATTATCAAAAAAGCACCGTTAGTTATAGCCATTCTGCCACGCACAGGTCGTTACATATAGCCAGTGGCTCAAAGACAAAAACTAAGTGCAAGCAACTAAGTAATGCTAAGCAAAAGAAAAGGAGAGCAATAACAACAACATCAACAACAATTGCGAACAACAGTTAGAATCGGCGATAACAGCATCTGTAATGGTGGTAACAAGCGCTTTATCGCTTTAGAGCCTGCTCACCGTGGCCAAAACACCAACAACAACAGCACCCACAAAAACGACAACACTCATCCATTTGAAAGACCATCCATCGTTTAATGACTGCAACACAACAACAATTGCACGTAAGTAATGAGCAATTACCAGTAGATTCAGCTGGCTTGTCTGCTGACCAAACCGCTGCTCCTCCAACCCCGCGTACTCGTAAAAAATTTAGCTGCTTGCCACTGCCAATATATTTAAATCGATTCGGCTAACAACAATTGCTATTGTCTCATGCTAAGCGTTTTATTGGCGCTCAGAATCTGTCGTTAAAATTGTAAGTGCTGAAAAGTGCTGTTGTAAGGTTAGATACGAATCTTAAAACATACCCACTAGGACAGCGTTGAATAAAATACAAGCAGTACGAATATTTTAAAGTGACTCAAATTTCTTAAAAAATCAAATTTCTTAAACTGTCGACAAATAAAACTTTTTAATTCCATTTCCATTCAATACATCTTTATATTCGAACAAATCAATTGGCAGATGTGTTTGTCACTCGATTTAGGCAATTGTGAGGTCAAGGCGCAGATAGCCGAGTTAACAACAGCGCACCAGTTGTTTCTTCTTTTCGCAATGGGGCACGAATTGGAGTTTCCAAGCGAAGCCAGGTCCTTCTTCAATGCGATGGAGGACTTCCTTCCCCCGGAGGCTACTGCGTCGAATACTTTCAGAGCTAGAGTACTTTCGTCCATTAGGACGACATGACCTAGCCACTGTAGCCGCGGTCTTTTAATTCGCTGAACTATATCATGTCGTCTTATATCTCGTGCAAATCTCCGTTCCATTAAAAGCGATATTCGCCGCGGTCAACTCGCATAACAGGTTGGGGATGATCAGTGACTTGTACGAAATAGCACCTGTTGGCAAGAGTTATACGGCATTTGATTTCGAGACTGACGTTGTTTTTGATGTTAATGCTGGTTCCATAATAAACGAAATTATCTATAACTTCGAAGATATGACTGTCAGCAGTGACGTGTTAGCCAAGACGTGAGTGCGACGAGAGTTTTGTTCGGAGACAAGACAGGAGATGTTTCCTCTTTCCCTCATTCACTGCCAGACCCATTACCTTCGTTACCTCATCCAGTCTCTAGAAAACAGAACTAACGGCGCGGATGTTAAGACCAATGATATCAAAAACATCGGTGTACGTCAGCAGCTGAACACTCTTATAGAAGATTGTACCTGCTCGATTAAGTTCTGCAGCTTGAATTATTTGTTACAGCAGCAGATTGACGAAGTCGCGCCTTAGGAAGTCGCCTTGTCGCTTACTGTCTTGCTTTCTTATAAATATAATACATTGTTAATATTGGCTCGAAGCACTATCTAAGAAGAATATCCAGAAAGAACTTGCTAATAGAAGGAAAAGATTTGTTGGTCATAGAGTTTGGTTCACCTTGTTCCTGGGCATCCTATTCTTCTTTATTCTGTCCCTAAGCATACAAAGATTATTGATATATAGTATGATTTAATATTGCTTAGTAAAAATCGACTTCATCTCGTCCTATTTGGATATACATATAAAATATCCTTTTATGTGAGTATGTAATTTGCTCTTTTTTGTTTTAGTCCTGCTCAATTTTATGGCGTAAAACTCGCCATCTCTAACATCTAACATCTAACTTATAGTATATGTAAAATTCTTTGCTCCAACTTTATTGTATTTGTATAATATATTGTTTTTTGTAAGTTTTCGCTTGAACTTCTCTTCTTTTCACTCAACTTTTCGCTATTTATGTGCGAATTTTTCACAGTTCATAAGTTGGCTGACATTTTTTGCCTTTCACATTAAGTCACCAGACGCCAAATGTGGACACCAGAATGCGAATGAGAAGCATCGCAGACACGGAGAAACATTGTACGCAACACTAGAAGGTATTTCAATTGCTGCTTCTGTCAACAGTGCGCCCTTTTGCAGCGCTAGCAAGTTGATCCATACATAAAGTATGTGTGAGGAGTCTGAAACCTTTCGCGTATTGTATAACTTTTGCCCTTAAGAGTAGCAGCCGATCAGTTCGTGCGCTTTATATCCGCAAACGGAAAGCCACAGCGCCAAACTCTTGCTCTGCTTTGCGGCTGGAAAGCTGTGATTCAATTGAAAACTGAGCCCCGCACTTACACTCAAGCACTGTCTGCTTAATTACAAGCACAGCGCGTCTCGTTGCTCTGGTTTCACCTTTCAAGAGCAGTCACCGCCAGCAACCACAACAGATACAGCAACAATCTCGCATTATCCATCGATACACCTACTTAAAAATTTAGAAAGCTGTTTGTGATAATTTTTTTGGTTTACTTACATTTGGTTTGCTCTTTGTTGGTTCTTCTCAGTGCGGCTGCTCGGCTCGGCTCTTCAACCGCCCGTTTCATGGTCTAGCGCACTGTCCGCTTAGCAATTTTATGTTTTTTATTTTCTTTGTACTTTTCCAGTTAAATTACTTTGTGTGGTATGCTGTTAACTGCCTTATTTAGGGCATTCTTTTGTGTGTTGACTTTGGTGCCGTGAACGACATTGCCTATTCATTTTGGTTTGAACGTTTGAACGCGGGTCACAAGTGCTCTGAAGCCAAGGTCGATTTAGTGGTTAAATGGCACTCGGTGGTAATACCACACACTTTTATAGAGAGGAGCTTAATGAAGGGTAGTTTCGTTGATACATATAAAACTTTAAAATGAGGATGTATGTATAAAAGGTTTTCTCACAAAGGATTGAAGAAATGCCTGTTATTTTCTTTTCAAAGGAGTTTACATTACCTTCCATGTTTCAATATGATTTTATATTAATTACCGATTTGTAGACACCTTACCTGAGGGTGATATGACGAGTGAAGTAATTGCTTATGTTCAGATTAAGAGACAAATCTGATATAACAGGGATTTTTGGGAATTTAAATTAAAAATATTATATAAATTGTTCTCAAAATTTTCGTCCCTTTTTACTTTTACGGCTGTTTTGCGGGGCAAAAATAGTCCTCGTCTGAACATGCACATACAGACATGGCTCGTGACGAATCAACACTTTTGTGTGTTCACAATGCAATTTATGTCAAATCGTTCCTCCAAGCATTCACAATAATCAAATCAAACTATCTGTAGGTAAGTTAACCACAACTTGGTGAAAACGGTTATGTCAAGTAAAGCTAGCGGTTAAGGGTAATAGTAACCAGACATTGAAAAAATCGCCCTTAGTTGGTTTTATTTAAAGGGAATATGAATAAATCAATTGTTTTTTTTATTTCACACTTGGTATGGCCGTTAATACCCCTATATGGCATATGCTGCAAATACAAAACGAAGTATTTTCCCGTCAGATTTCAAAAGAAATTTGGAAAATGTAAGTTTTTTCCTCCTTTTTCAATATTATTATTTTCATTATTAGTGCTAAGCACTGTAAACAAAGCACATAAACTTTAAAATTTTACAATGTACAGTGTTTACTGTGTGAATGCTTATGTCAAATATGGGAATTACCGGTAGCGCCATGTTAGAAGGAAATTGTCACCTTAACACTGCAGTTAAACGATCAAGAACTTGCTTTCAACACAAACTACTGGTCAAAATTTATTTAAATTGACAGCCTTAACCAATAATAGTTTCAAGATATCGCCGTCATGGATGCAGTTTAAAATTTTTGAAAATGTTGCACGAAGTTAATAATGTAATATAATGATATATTTACATTTGGATATCATTTAATGAATAATTTCAAATTCTCCACTATGTGATCAGCTGTTTTAACTTCATCATCAACAGGCTCCACGACTTAAATGGAACAATTGATATCTAAACGGGCAAGTTTTTGCCATTCCTGTTCACATACTTTTATCAAAATTCTGTACACTTCATATATGCGGTATTCTTCATATGCTAATTTTGTATCCTTATTCCTCATGTTTGCTTATTACATTCCAAAAATTCCTTTGAAATAATTTCAAAATAATAAAAGGACTGTAACACAGCGGGCATGAGCAATTTTTTCTTTAGTCTTTTCTAGTCGGCAGTTCGCTATCAAAGTGAGAATTGCCGCAACCAATGTACTTACATATGAACGAGTACTTAACTCAAAGAGACTTGAATTCAGTGGGTATGGCAACACTGTAATCATACAGTGACAACGAAAGAGTTATATTTGACAGTTCTACATTTCAATTTCAAAGTATTTGTTTTTTTAATCCTGTGGAGATCTGCTGATAAATCACTTTATAAATATTTACAGAAGTAAAAGTTGAAATGATAAGAAAATCTCTCACGGAAAGTGATGCAAGGTCAAATGATAAAAGCATGGAGTTATCTTCATCCGATATAAATACTTCCCGCCTTCAGTGTTCTCAATCCTCATTGTCAAGTGAAGGTGATCTGTCATTTTCGTTATCAATTGAGCGAGATTTAAATGCACTTCTAATCGATGATGAGCTTCCAGCATTTGAAATCAGGCTTATATCACCGCTTGGCCGTACTCCTTCACCTATAGATACCAACGCAGAAGATTTACAAACACCAACGCGACTGCCGCAGGTAGATGATGATTCTACGCCTATTGCATGCCAAAATGCGGATTTTGTTGCTCTCCACGAAATCAACGCATTGATAAGTCCACCAGCTGATAATGAAGAAAGAAGAGAAAGCCTAAGCCGCTGTAATAGCCTCGAAACAATATTCGAAGGTGTATTTCTAAATACCCCTCCTAAGAACGCAAGCAATATACGCAGAACTAATTCAATGCGGAGTAATCTTATCGAAAAGAATTTTATTAGTAGAATGAACAATGGCAAAGAAAATCAAATTCCAAATGATAATGATTCAAATAGTCCATCCAGGAACAACCAGCCCAAGTAATATATTCCCGACGTTAATGTACGAATTATTTAAATTTTTTAATAAAATGTTTCCTAAAATAAAGAGTTTAATTTATACGGCTAATTAAAATAAATGTACCTCCATTATTATTTGTAAAAATTAATAAATACAACAGATTTATTATTTAAATACTTTTTTAATTTAAACACAGACATCGTAAGGATAAACATATAATTGCAGATTGCACCCTTCCTGTAATGCCCTAATTTTTCTAAAATTTAAATAATTGTGAAATAATTCATTAATTACTCTAAAACCGATCCTTGGTTTAGAACATTTTTCCATTTATAAAATTTGAAATACAAAATTACGTAAAACAAGAAAAAACGTTAAGTTCTGTTGCACGGAAGCTATAATGCCCTTTATAAATATAAAAGACTCCAAGAAAAACTTAAATTTGATCGGCCAGTTTATATCGCAGCTTTAGCTTTGGCTTGGACAATATTCATGGTAAATTTGGTGAAGATATCAAATAAAAAGTTTTGTCACACAAGGACTTGATTTTGATCGTCCCTGTTGTTGTTGTAGTGGTTAACTTAGCCCTGTTTGGGTGTAAGATTCGAGTTAGTTGTCAACGAAGCCATTTAACGGTAGGACCAGGAAACATGCTTTTTTGACGGGATCGCACCATTGGGAGAAGAGTGTTAGATGAATAAGGTTTGTTGGGCATGCAAAAGTGGACATATATTTGGTATGCGCGGATATTCTGTATAAGTAAGGGTTGAACCTGCCACAGTATCCAGAATATTAGGGCCACTGACAGTCGTTATTTTAACGTCGACTATTATATTAAGATACAGTGTGTACTCTTTCGTCCAACTCGTGAATAAAGTTGCTGTGGAATTAATGGAGAAGAGGTTGCTGTGGAATTGTAGAGAAGAAGCGAGAAAGTTCGGAGAGATAGTTTTTTACTTTCGCCCACAACTAACTTATGTACACAGACATGTCTACATATCTATGAAAACCTGCGTTTATTTAATTATAACTGAAGTTCTGTGATTAAAGAAATATTCGCCAGGGAGCGGTCTGAGATTTATAGTAGATCAATAACTGAAATATGCGCAGTCGTTGAAAGAAAAACTGAGAATTTTCGAAGACGGAATTACATATGGGGTATACGTAGTTACTTTATATCATATGTATATAAGTCGAGCATAAATAAAAATAAATGTACATTCATTGTTTGCATATGTGTAAGAGTAACACATTGGTATTCATATTGTATACCGGCTACCAGTGACTTAGTCATCAAGCCGGAGATTGGAATATACCTGTTTTATTCGTTTGTCGTAATTTTTGAATAGCAACGAGAGTATGGCAAGAGAATATGATCAATAAACGCTAGCTTAAAGATACTTAAATACATACATATGTATCTACATACATACAACATACACATATGAGTGTATGTATTGCAATTTGCCAAACCAACTAGTTCGCATCAAAATCGTTTATATCAGCTAATGATTTAGATTGAGAATTTCTGTAAGTTGTTAATTAGCTTCGGGTATTCAACAGCCAAAAGGATTAATGGCAAACTATTGAATTAAATTAAAGATATTTCGTTGGGTAAAGCACAGGAATTTCAGTTCATGTAAAAATATTTAACAAGTAAGAATTAAGTTCGGGTGCAACCGAAGATTTTATACTCTTGTAACTTGAAAGGATCAATGCCGGTGAAATTATTGTTGTTGTGGTTGTATCGGCAGAATTATACCGAGTTGACAGTACTTGGCCGGATAAAAATCTGATTCCGGTTACGTAGACCCGAATATCATAGGAACGGTAAACAATTCAGCCGCTACAACAACAACAACAAATACTAACACATACGTGTTGGAAAAACCTTTTATTAAACTGGCTCATTGGCCGATACCCACACATCCGTTTGAGAATCTTTATACTAGAAATATGGAGGCTATTATCAGATTCAACTCATTTTTGAGACAACTATTTTTGGCCATTAGATGAAATAGCTTGAGGGCTGTATTTGTGCAAAGTTTTATCGGGTTACATTGAATAGTTTTTGGTTTGTTTACTGGAAAGTGGAAAGTTTTAGTCTGATTTCGCCCATCTACGAAATCGGTTGTAAACTCGGCTACAACAGCGCGCCAATCGTCCTTCTTTCCGCTCCTTCAATTGGAGATTCGAATTGTAGCCAGGTCCTTCTCTACCTGGTCTTTCCAACGGGGTGCCAGTCTTCCACTTCTTCCTCTTACCTGGCGGTTACTGCGTCGAATAATCTCAGAGCTAGAGTATTTTCGTCCGTTTGGACGGCATGACCTAGCCAGCGTAGCCGCTGTCTGTTAATTCCCTGAACTATGTCAACGTCGTCGCATTTCTCGAACAGCTCATCGTTCCATCAACACCGACATTTGCCGTTGCCAATGCACAGAGAACCATAAATCTTCTGCAGAACCTTTCGCTCGAAAACTCGTAACGCTGTCTCATCAGATGTCATCATCGTCCATGCCTTTGAGCCAAATAGCAGGACGGGAATAATAATGGACTTGTAAAGTTTGGTTCGTCGGTAGAGGACTTTACTTCTCAAGGGCCTAATGATAACATCCTACAAATAATATATGTATGTATATAGGGCATTCATGTCCCCATAGGATATCTTGTTATACCCTGAACTGGGAATATTAAGTTTGTCACGAGGTTTGTAACACCCAGAAGAAAGCGACGGAGACCCCATAAAGTGTATATATAAATGATCAGCTTGCCGAGCTGTCTGTCTATCTGTATAATAGGTTGTCAAAGAAGGCTTGCGGTATTTTTATTGAGTTTTCAATTGTTCATAACTTTTTTTTGATGACTCCTGCTCAGCTCTTGACCGATGCTACGGCTGCTACTATGCCGGTCTCTTTCGACCAATTCAGCGACTTTATCGCAGGCCTTCCGGAGCGCGACGCATCTTCGATCACCTCTACACCAGAACGAAACGTTGAAGCCATCGTTGTGCGGGGGAAGTGGAAACTGTATTGGGTCCATAAACTGCACAAATTTTATTGGCGGCTTGAGATGCATTTTTGCCTTTATCGCAGTAGTACTGTAAAATATGCCGCAAACTACTCCATGTTTGCGACGCTATAACTCACGAATGACTTAAAAGAAACGACAATCAATCAAACACGTGTGAGCGTATGAAATGAGCTTTCCAAAAAGGTATAGCATGACCCGATGCGACGAATAAAACTAGAACTACGCGCTCTCAGCGCCAACTAGCGAAAATACCGCAAGACTTTTTTGACAAACAATATACGAACTAGTCCCTCATCAGATATCGTTTTAAAATTTGGCAAACGTTATTTTCTCTTCAAGAAGCTGCTCATTTGTCGGAACATACAAACTGAACGATCGGAATCAAGTTCTTGTAAGGAAAACACGAAATTTGCATTGGATTACTGCTTAAGGTAGCAATATAATCTCCGAAAAAAAAATTTTCAGATCGGATTACTATAGCATATAGATTCCAAACAAACTAAGCACATAGTTACTAACAGAAATGCACCTACATATGAGAGTATATTAGCTTCGGTGCAGAGGAAGTTAACGGTTTTTCTTGTTTTTACTCAAGTTACAGCTTGCACGGACAGGCAAACTCTCACCCGGATTTCATCTCGGAACTATACATTTAAAGTGAATTATAGTTTCATAACATGTATCAGCATACTGACCAAGAAAAATAATTTCATAACTCATTATATCCGTAACCACAAATACTCATGTACATACATATGTGGCAAAATTCATCACTCTCTACACCATTCCACCCCCTACACCATTTAACGGCGTAACTAATATGAAAATACGGTTTATTTCTTTTCTTTTAGGGAAATTCATAAACCAAGCGAAGTAAATATTTGGAAAGCAACCGTAAACAACGGCAAAATATATAAGCAGCACTAACCAACCTAACTTGAGGGAAGTGGAGCCGCCGCCAAAGCATTATCTTCCAACAGACAACGACCAGTCCAGTCCAATACAGTTCTTTATTTGGGTCATTCATTGAAACAAGCCATCCACTTAGCCACTTAAAGCGGTCTTACTGAACGGTTATATACCCAAAAAGACTTGCTAAGCAACAGGCCCACCCATAGAAGAAAAATCATTTACTTACACACCGACACAAGTACAAAGAAACGGAGGGACAGAGGAAGTACATTTATCAGTCGAGCCGAGGCATCAGGCTAATCTCAGTTTCTACATTATTGTTCTGCCACAGGAAAAGTATTCACAGTTGCACTGGCGCACTACAGACAACACTTCAATAGCACCAACAACCACAATAACGCCCCCAATTTCGTTGCCGGCGGTAGTGGTTTTGGTGTCGGTGCTGGGGCGGGCGCTGGAGTGCCCGTTATTATGGAGGGCCCCGAGGTGACTTTCCTCTTTCAATTTGGCAGCTTGCGCGATGCTGTTTCTGTGGCCGCCAGCAGTTTGACGCTGAAGTCACTTAAGGACTTAGCATGTGAATTTATCAATACAAAGGTGAGTTCGTTACTTGGGCTACACTTAGCATGTAATTTTGTGCCGAGTTTAAATTTGCATAAAGTTAACGATCTGGCTTTTCGCAAAAACCACATCTAGATTGAAATTGCTACTTCCACTCGCACATGTGTTTGTGTGTACGAGTGAATGTTGAGGAATGTGCGTGGCGGCAAACTGAAGTCCTTAGAGTTTTGTTGATAGATTATTAATATTAATCGTAATTTTCTAATTAAACTCATTAAGTTATTGCTGAATGCCATGAGCGCAGATGAGGATAAGCCCTATCTTATCTTCTTAATGTACATGTGTGCATGTGCACATTTTTAATTTTCACACTTTTTATACTCCATTATTTTTCGCTTTACCTCCTGACTTGTCTCAAAGTCATCATTTGTGCTTGAAAAGATGATGAAACAGCATTTGACAACGCATTTAATTTTCGAGGAGCTCAGTTGCAGCATAAATATTTCATAGCTTCGTATATAAAGTTTATGAGTGGCAAATAAATTTCGCAACACGAGTGTTCATCTCCCCATGCTGGCGCTATATTTATGTACTGCCATAAATCGAACACGTAGGAACATAAAATATTTACAGAAATATTTTGTACGTTCTCTGTGTGCTTTTGCGAGTATGCATTGTATATATGCGTGTATATGTACATATATTCTCTGTGACCTATAAATTACAAGTCTTAAGAATTAAATGCAATATTTTCACAAGTAATTTAGAATTTGAAAATTACTTGAATCCCTCAGCTCAGCTTTTACATATATCAGACTTCGTATGGATGCACAAATGTTAAGCTGGTGTGAGCCGAGGCGTTGTCGTGGTGCTACTTTCAATCGGCTGCGATGTCTTGTCGGACTCGATTGATCTTTCGTTTGAGTATATTGAAGCCTTCCACGTAAAACTAGGCGTTGACGGTTTGTAGGGGAACAACAAATTCATGGTCGACGATGTTTATATGTCAAAAAAGACAATGAACGTCGTGTTCAAAAGGCCTGGTGCTACCGAAAGACACCACTCCTTGCTAAAGCAACATCTGGGTAAATCTGCTTGATCATATCAAATGTCTCTGTCGTAGATTTACCCAATTTCACACAGAATGTAATCGCGTGAACGCTACATTTTAGGCTTGCACCACTGACAAAAACATGTTGCGCGAAAATGTTTAACCTGACTCTTCAGGGGCTCGGAGACAACTGACCCTCCGTTCGTTCATTAGGTAGTCGGTACACGCACCCTCCGAAGTCCAGTCGCGGCGGAAGGAAATCAGACCTACTACTTTCCGAACAAATCCTCTATGTACATACATACATAGATCACAATATAATCTCTATAGGAAAATAGCTGTCCCATGCACGACCGTCTTTCCTCCGTCACATGCCAAGCAGGCTAACAAGCCCTTCTGGACGGCGCCCTCTATTCCGCACATTAATTGCCACGCACTAATTTTATTACAGCATATTTGCCAGACGTCCATAAACATTTCGCCACCACTGACTTTCGCAATACGCAGCCGACCTTTCCACAATGTATTTAATTCGATTTGCTACACATTCAATTATTTATGACGGGGGATATAGTACTCGGTTTTATTCAACACACACACACACACAATATTATATTTGAGTCTGATCATACATATTATATAATATATGGTATAGTATATACAAAAGTATGATATTAAAATTAGCAGTGCATGTTGGGACGTGTGTGTAGGAGTAGCATTCGCTTTTAATATTAATTTCGATTCGGATAAAGGTGGAATGCGGTCTGAATATTGCATATCATCAAAGTAATATCATAATTAGAAATGACATGGGGATTTTTGTAGCAATGTCACATGATGATGGACTCGTAATGTTGTTCGAATGGGAAGGCTTATTTATTTACACGTAAGTTCCAGTGGAAAATTATTATAACTGATAAATGGACGGGTCATAAATGCACACATCTTGATTGGTATCAAGTATTTAGACGACCTACATATATGATGATAATTTAGGTGAAATAGAGCATTGCGTAGGACCCTTATTAATAATGGGTTATGGTGATTGAAGGGCTGCAAATGGAGTCACTGGGCTCCGTAATACTCTCAATTTGTTAACGCTATTCATATGTATATACTACTGTAGTACTTAATTACTTCTTGATGCTAAGCAGTTTCTACTGGGATGTTTTCGACTGATTGAAGCCTCCTAGGAACATCAAGAGTTCCTTCCTTAACTACGTCGACGACATAAGACAATATGCCGGCCAGACTTGCACTGATCGCCATTCACAGTTTAGCCATAAACACCTTCAGAGTGCAGCCATAACACATTACCCTCTCAGGGAATGGTGTACTTGGAGTCAAAGCAATACCCATTGCAGACGACGATCTCGAGTTGACGCTAGAATCGAGATTAACAATTGCGCAGGTCCGTTCTGGATACTGTAGCAAGTTAAACTCCTACTTATTCAAAATCGACTCCGCCATATCAAACATATAACAGCATGTAACGAGCTCCCGCATGATTCTGACACCCCTCTCGCTACAGCACGTTTCCTGAGCCTACCGATGGATGAACACAAACAATTTATCTGAACCACATTAATGGGGACTAGATAACCGTTATAACAACAATATATGTATGTATATACGGAACAGAACGAACCCGGATTTATAGCTGGTAAAACTTTGTCAGCATGGCATCATTCTTCAAAATTATTTGGGAAAGTGTTTTTTTCTCCATATTTCCGGTGGACTGCATACCTGATACGTGGTCCTAATGGAATTAAGTTTTTACCGAACTTATCTGTAAACTGCGGAACATATCAATATAATAAATTACGCTACATGTAATATGTTTCGTCCAAAAATTCGGTTTTCTCGTCGCATTCCTTCCTAAAATATCTTTTATTCGGCTAGACCGTACCTACACAAGTGCATTTAACATTTCTCACTCAATCTTATCATCATCATTTCTATTTTTCAGATACCCGACAGTGGTTTGACACATTTGCCAGAGCGTGTACTACTCTTCCGTCATGACTACAACAGTCCAAATGTCCTGCACATTATCAACTCGGCTTCGGAAGTGGTCGACGAGACTTTGGTAGAAATTGTACTGACAGCCAACCGTAAGTACAGTTATTTGAATAGATTAAAAGTTTCAGCTTTTGCGAAATGAACGATTGATTGTCATGTGTCCTTTTCCTAACTCACACAGCCATTTTGTATCCCACATCGGAAATGCCAACGCTAAAGCCACACACGCTCAATGTACATTCGTACAAAGCGCCAACATTTTGTGATTTCTGTGGAGAAATGTTGTTCGGCTTGGTGCGCCAAGGACTGAAATGTGATGGTGAGCTTCTTGTTTTTATAGAAAATACAGAACAACTTTCATTATACAAATTTCTCCCGATCAACAGGTTGCGGCCAAAACTACCATAAACGCTGTGTGGTGAAAATACCTAACAATTGCAGTCGCCCGAATGATTCCACCTCGAGACGTTCGTCGGCCCTACAGCCGCCACGCAGTCCTTCGGGTGGCTCAACACAATCGCTAATCTCGAACGAAGACCAGGCGCGAAGCGATGGCGGCAGCTCACTGGTAAAGCGAATGTCAGATCTGATGAGCGATATAATTAAGAATTAGACTGTTAGCTCAGAGCACTAGTAGAGAAATACAGAAAGCAGTCGAAAGCTTAGTAGAACAACACTTAAAGACTAAACTAATTATCAAATTGAAAGCCTTGAAAACATTCCCGTTAACATTGTAAAAATGGTTTAATTTGTAATTTAATATATACTCTTAGTTTCTAGTTGGTGTGGGGTAGTTTAGAATACGATCGAATACTCTCTCTCTCATAGCTATAACATATCACGAGAAAGATGTCGTTTACGCTACTGCGATCTGGTTTAGAGCATTTACAAAAGATTTATACAAATAATTATTTTATACTTTTTATTATTCAATATTACATATATAATATAAATAAAGACATTTTATACAAACTTTGCAAAAAACTCAATAAAGATATAAACATTCAATTTATTTGTTGCCTTTTGATTTATCGTTTTATTTTTGCAATTGTAAATACTCTACGCCAGATCACTTAGTGAAGTTTAAAAGCCAAGATCTTCTTTGTTCTAATTTACTTTGATTCGTTTATTTCTCAACACTTTTGTTGTATCTTTAGAGTGTTCCGCATTATCGCAGTCACAGTCGCTCTCCGTCCTCAAGTAGCCGTAATGGCACCCACGGCAGCAATCATTGCCTCGGCGCCAACATTTCCATGTACACACCCACGTTCGCTTACGCCGAGAAAATACGCATTCCGCACACCTTCATGGTGCACACATATGGCATACCGACCGTGTGTCAATACTGCAAGAAACTGCTGAAGGGTCTGTTTAAGCAAGGTCTGCAATGTAAGGATTGTCAATACAATGCGCATAAGAAGTGTTTAGACAAAGTGCCACACGACTGTACCGGAGAGCGACAGTTACAAACCAATGATTATGCGGACAACACACCCACACATGGCCATGCAACGAAAGCGGGTGACAACTTCTTTCGCGAAGAGTTCGATGACAGTGATTTCGAAGACAATCTGTCGCCAAGTGCTAGCGGTGGCTATATGGGTAGCACGGTTCAAAGGTATGGCACAGCGACTGCTGGAGCAAAATCCGCACGTACTGGGGTGCCAAAGACCACAACGAATGCACACAATTCGCCACCGGAACTGGTTAATGGGCTGGTCGGTAGTACGGATGGACGTAGCGCCGGCGAAGGTCAATCAATTGATGGCCAATCGGAGCAATCGAGCTCATCGTCATCGCCCAGTGCCAATATACCTTTAATGCGTATTGTACAATCTGTGAAGCACACAAAGAAACGTGGCGGCCAAGCCATCAAAGAGGGTTGGCTGGTTCACTATACCAGCTTGGACAAAACAGTGAAACGACACTATTGGCGCTTGGATTCGAAGACGCTAACACTGACGCTATTCCTCTCGGAACAGGGTAGTAAATATCACAAAGACATACCGCTCTCGGAAATCCAAGGTATAGACACAAATCGTGATTTGCGCGTAGACAACAACTATTGCTTCGAACTTAAGACCGCTACGATCAGCTATTATGTGGGCCAAGATCCATTGGTGGGCATACGTGAAGAGCAAGCGGTAAGACTGCCACCGTCAGACAGCGGAATCGGCTCCGATATTGCCAAGAGCTGGGAGACAATCATCAGACAGGCCTATATGCACGTAACAAATACACGTAAGTGCAGCCGCTTAGAAAAGAGCTTTTATGCATTTACTACAAGATTTAGCTTGGTTTGTCCACAGAATGCTGCGAGTCTGAGGAAAACGTCCAGGATATGGGACAGCTGTATCAAATATTCCCGGATGAAGTGCTTGGTTCGGGTCAATTCGGTGTTGTTTACGGAGGTGTTCACAAAAAAACCAAACGCGAAGTGGCCATTAAAGTGATTGATAAGTTGCGGTTTCCCACCAAGCAGGAAGCACAACTCAAAAACGAGGTTGCCATATTGCAGGTTAGTTAAGAAAATCAACACTTTTGTTATGTTTTAAGTAGGCATAATGTTTGTCTTAAACTTTCATGCCAAGATGAGTGCGAAAGAGAGCAAGATTTTGCATAACTGTTCACTTTTATTAAATTCTGACTGCCTAATGGTGTGGAGTCCTGGTCGTTTCGGTCGGAGTTTTAACATCTAATCATTCCGAAATTACCGAAAGTCGGTTTTAAAAGAACTTGCCTCTCATTTTTGAACATATTTACGTCTTTTAGTGCTTTCTGTTAAATATGTATATTAGAATAATAACGATTTTTTTTTTTCTTGCAGAACATTTCACATTGTGGTGTTGTGAATTTGGAGCGCATGTTCGAGACGCCTGAACGCATATTTGTCGTGATGGAAAAGCTTAAGGGTGATATGTTGGAGATGATTCTGTCACACGAGCGCGGACGGCTCAGTGAACGAGTAACGAAATTCCTTATTACACAGATACTCATAGCGCTAAAGCACTTGCATAGCAAAAATATTGTGCATTGTGACTTGAAGCCGGAAAATGTCTTGCTCTCCTCCGACGCCGAATTTCCACAAGTCAAGCTGTGTGATTTCGGTTATGCCAGAATTATTGGTGAGAAATCATTTAGGCGCTCAGTTGTGGGTACACCAGCCTACTTAGGTGAGTAACAAATGACTTACTCGTGTTATCTCTGTTAGTTTTCGTGCAAAAATTGAGTTTTTCGATATTTTAACAGCGCCTGAGGTGTTACGCAACAAGGGCTACAACCGCTCACTGGATATGTGGAGTGTTGGCGTTATAATTTATGTCAGTTTGAGCGGCACGTTCCCCTTCAATGAGGAGGAGGACATAAATGATCAGATCCAAAATGCCGCATTCATGTATCCACCAAATCCCTGGAAGGAGATCTCCTCTAACGGTAAGCAGACAGAGATCTCAAATAGCACCTCTCACGTGTACATATTAATTCTTTGTTAACCTCTCAGCCATCGATCTCATCAACAATCTGCTGCAGGTTAAGCAGCGTAAGCGCTACACGGTCGACAAAAGTCTACAGCACTATTGGCTGCAAGACAAGCAAACCTATCGAGACTTGCGCAATTTGGAGGGTCAGGTGGGCACACGTTATCTAACACATGAGGCGGACGACATACGATGGGCCAGCAGCGGTGACATGTGACCTGTTAATGCAGAGACCGACGATGCCGACACGCAGCAAGCAAACCACGAAGATAAAGTGCAGGAAGAGGATAAACAACAACAGCACTTTTCGCAATTGTCAGTCGGTGAGCAACAACGACCACGCCAACGTCAAAAGTCATCCATAGAACAACAACCACAACAACATCAGCATATCGATGCTGATGCTTGTGGCTGCCGCAGTTTACCCAACACGCCAAAGGTGGAAGCTATCGGTGATAAGGCCATCAAATGGATGCGTGGTCATCTGTGTCGGAATGTGAAATGAGATTTATATACAAACACACATACATACACAGATAAACAAAGTAGATACACAAATTAAATTTGAAAATCCTTAGAAAAAGCCGTGAAAGCATAACTATTTTTAGTGAATATTTATAGAAATTACTGATCTAACTACAACTACTACATACATATATGTATGTACACTTATGTACATATGTACATAGGCAGTAGGCATACATATACAAAATTCTCTAAAGTGCCCAATAGGCGAATTTGTTTCTCTACAAATTTATCTATAACTAACAAATGAACAAAAAGTCGAATGAACGAATTATGCGAGTATTTACAATTGTGGRCTATGTGAAAGCACATATTGCTCTAATTCTGAAAACGTGTGCTAAGCCAATTATATTATTATTTTACCTGAAAAACTGGAGTCTATGTAGCTTGATTATACATAATACCGTTAGATATCGGTAAAAATTGATTCTAAACATATTTGTCTCACTTATTTTTTATTTCCTTAGATTAAGACACATTTTCGGCAATGGAGCATTATGCACTGTAARTGTAAATGTACATATATACATACATATGTATATAGAATTTTCCTCTAAACCGTACCTTACTCGATTTTCGTATGGAATTGTAATTGACTTTACTTAACATAGAATAAAAAAGAAAACTAATTAAAATACACTTATAAATATAAAATAAACACATTTAAATATTACTGTTGACGCCAAATAACGGCAAATAAATTACAAATGCTTTCAACAACTGAACCACAGTGCTAAATTTTTTCTTCATAATTCTATACATCAAACCCAGAAGCGTTAGATAATACCAACATAATAAATTAACATAAAAATCATAGACTCTATGCTATATACTTCATGTACAATTATTACGATCGCTAAGATYGGTCTTATGATATAATGTGTTATTAGTATGATGCGCATCTTATTTTTCGAAATAAATATTGGATATTTGCAATTAAGCAAAGTGTAATTGTTTGTTGTTTTGTAAGATAAATTCGGTAAGCAAATGGAGCAAATGCTACACTTTTCAATTAATGAACAAACGTAACACTGTCTGTTCCACTTTTTCCTTACAATTACTTATCATTTTTAAAATGGAAAATTTGCCGAGATTCACTGAGTATAATGCATGGATATTAATTGGAGACTGGCCTTAAATAATAGTAAAAAAAAAAAAAAACATCTGTTGAGCAACTGCCCTTATTTAATCGGAGACATTTGGAAGTTGTGAAAATTTAAACATAACAAAAGTGTTCGCAAATATATGGCCAATGCTGTATACAAATATGCGGCTATTAATTAAATAACCGATCCGTTAGTGGTGCATTCGCATGCAACGGTTGACATTCTTAAAAATAACATGTAGCATAATAAAACTCAAAATGCGTGAAATGCGCTCAACGCAGCCACAAACAACGAATAATTTCAGACTGAGATTCTWGTACTTCATATATAGTACTTCTCATCATTCATAACTACAAGAGCTTTAATCAAATCAACATGCTGAATCTACATTTGAGTGGTTATTTGATTCTATTTTGCATAATAAATCGTTATTTTCACAGTGCATACGCGAAGGACGCGTCTAAGGAACTGCAAACGCATAATTCTGAGCCTGCAACGACGCCCAGCCCAGAATGGTTGGAATATCAACGCGAACGCTTCAGTAATACGAAAGACGTGGAGACATTGAGAAAAATGCTTGATCCAGCATCGAAATTGTTAGAAACTAAAGGCCAGGTTGATGGCCCAACAAGAATACCGAGTATTAAAAGCACAGAAAAGCAATTAGCAGCMAAGCTAGAAGTAGAAAGAGCCGGAGCAACGGTTAAACAAGTACCAAATGACAGTGAGCATAGCGAGGAAATGCTCGTTGAGGACAATGCAGATAAAAGCGATGAAAGAAGTTCTACTGTGGAAAACACCAATATGTTGTCCCACGTCATAAAAGGCGTACAATATCCAACGCTTCGAGGATTTATAAACTTTCTAAGAACTGTGCGGAGCAGATGGGTAAAACAATCAAAAATGACATTCCAACAGAAACTTAATAAATTGAAGCGTTTGAAAAATAAAATGATGCATTTAATAGGTAAAATTAAATGTCGCTTGTTTAACAGAAAAGTGACGTTAATTCAAAAAATACTAAGGATCCTTAAAGATTCAAATTGTAAAGATAATTAAATGATCTAGCGAAAAAAGTTTAAATAGCTATATGCGATTTTGATACTTAACATAAATTTTTGAGTTATGGCACTCTATCAGTAAGCAAGCGATATGCCTAATTGGAGATTGTAACTTAATTTGGCATCATCATCTTCATGTAWTGCTTTTTCTTTAATCGTAACAGAGGATCAATTTAGCATGATTTGGACACCCAAGGTTCACATGCGCCACAGACGCGGTATATTAGGAGAATCAAATCTTAACTTCCCTCCAGAGACGGCTTTAATTAGCATAAACTTTTTGACCTTTGCTGTTTTYCTAATTAAACTGGTTATGGTTAGTATTTCGAAATATTTTCATACAAATTTTTACTATACGGTTCATTCATCTTCCCAATGCAGCAAGTGGTGCATATCATTAAAAGTAAACACTATACACTCAGCGGATTCGGTTTTACGTCCGCCGATACTATGACTAAATCTACATGAGAACAGAACTACAAGTATATATCAAATACTATGGATTTTAAGATGAGAAAAAACACCTATTTTTCTACATTTTAGCATAAACTTTAAGTTTTCAATATTTTGACATAATTACTTGATTTTTTTAAATGCACTTGAATTTACATTATAAAGTTAATATATTAAAGCTAATTAAATTATGCATTTTCAATCAAATGAGRTAAACTTTTAATTTTTGTGCAATAACAACAACATGTGAATAAATGGTATCATTCTTGGTTATGTTTCTGGTATAAATTATGTATAAAGTAACAGCAACGACTACTTGGTATTCACTTGAATACCCACCAAATTAGGAAAAAAGTTCGTACATCACTAATGTCATTTTYTTCACGTGTAGTCTCATTGTTGTTTTGAAAACTTTCTTACTCTTCTTATTTAAGTTTAATAAAATAAGTTGTATTTCTTTAAATTAGAATAATGAAGGAAAAAGCAACTATCGAAAAGGTGTATCCTCGCAAACGCAACGCCGCAATGCCTACCTTGTGTAAGTTTCTCTTAGATCAAAAAGAAAAACCCATTTAATGCTTCCAAAAAAATGTTTTCAGTGAAATTCCAAAATGGTCAACTAGGAGCCGTAAGTAAGGATGCTACACAATTTACACGTCTACAGCAAAAACGTGGCMAAGAGACAAATGCCAATATTGCAATGGTGACTGCCAATGACCAAATTTATCATGGTATGATGGATGAAGGAGAGGCTGCAGCACTTACAGACACTTATATCTGTGTCCGCAATAAAATAACAAATAAGGTATTGATTAAAAAATTTGCTTCCTGATGATACTTTATAAAATCTTTATCACAATAGCTTCGCATTATTCCCATTGAACAAGCTACCCTCACCAATCATATTTTCAATACTCTTGAGCAAAAACCTTTGCCAACTTTTACGGCCGAACACACCAGAGCCGTGCTAATGAAACAATTTGGTGGGCGAAAAGCTGCTCGTTTTGCAGCTAATCAAGAAAATAATAAGGTGAATGTCGAAGTACTAAAAAATGATTTGGACAACACTGTGCGTGAAGCGGAGTTAAACCAGGAAGGCGARGAACAACCCGATACGCAGCATAACTTTGATATTTTGCGGCCTAAATTCAATAAAGATGCTAAAAAGGTGGAAGAAATGTATGATGTATGTGATATTGTGCCTGCAGATCTGCTCGAACGTTTAGATGAGGAATCGAAAGTGGTTTACTCGACACCAGTGGAAAAGCTACCGTAAGTGGTATTTTTATATTAATTTTAGCCAATTTTTTATTCATTGTTAATGGGTTTTCAGAATAAAGTCGGAATACTTGTGCAAATGTATCAAACGTATACAGGATAATTCGCCAACACCACAAGGATTTTTGCATTTGAAATTAATTATCTACATGGACTGTTTACTAAATTTGATCAAAAGTCGTGCACGTTCAATCAAAACAATTGAACTATCGGGCATTACAGAAAAAGCGGAAAACGATGTTCGTTCACGTTTTTCTGATCCTCATTCAAAACCTTTGTAAGTGAATTAKTGTTAAACTAAAGAACAGAATATATTAAAAACCAACACTTTACCTTTTCTAGTTCACGCACTTCGCACACATCGGAAAAAGCCTTGTGCTATTTTATAGTTCTTGCATTGATAATCAGCGAAAATTTTACCGTGGATTTGAATGTGTTGGCTCAGGAGTTGTGTGTTTCAAAAGTTAAATTGGTGAAGTTTGCCCATATTGCGAATGCAGTCCGACCATCGAAGACAGATTTGTTGACTTTACGTTTGCCAAGCAAAATGACTGCGTTACCAATGGGATTTAGTAGGAAGTCAAAAAAATAATCGCTCACATTTGCTAGTTTCTGTAAAAGTTGGAGCCTTAGTCATTTTTTAAATAAATACGATTAGATATTAAAAGATACGAATTTTATCTTTTTCTTTTTGCCATTTGTATCATACTCGGGTAACAGTTTTTTTTTCTAAATAGTGAATATTATGAATATGAATAATTATGAATATATCGCTTTATTAGTACTTTCATTTCGTGCATAATTAAATATTAGATAAATGAAAATATCTAAGCATAAACAACTATTTTTGGCGGTTTTCTCATTTCTGCTTTGTGCTATTATCGAAAAGTCAATGGGCAATGAATGACATAATAAAAGSGTATCATATTTATTTTTTAAATTCTAACTTGATAACAGCACAGTACACAGCAAGCGTCATTTGCATGCCATTGGATAACAATGAAAAGTTAAAATACTTCTAAAGCAACAGAATTTAGTCGACCTACAGATATAAATATGTATACGTACATATATGAAAAAATACCAAGGTCAAAAATTATGAATTTTAACTACCTTGGCATGATTCATGAGCAGAAACCTGAAGTGTCAATAAAAGAAATAATTGCTCAGAGACGCATGTGTGTGCGAAGTCCATATAAGTGTCACTACGTCTAATTTAGAGATCCGCTGAGGCAAAAGCCTATTATTGTCATTGAATGTGTAGAAAATTACACCCAACCCAATAAAAAATTATATTATATAGAATATTAGTATTTTATTATCAATTTTAGATGCAAAGCCTTAAATATTTATGTATACATATATGTACGTGGTTATTCGGAAATAAATGGCAAAATCAACCACTAAGATTTTAATGTTTTATCGAAAACTAAAAATATCGGAATTCCTAGTAGTAAATATTTTAGTTTTTCAAGTAAAGCGCGCGCTTCCATATACACATACATAKTTTCGGTACCCTCTAAAAATACATTTTCTGCGATTTTAATTTGAATTTATAGTCAATTGCTGCACATATTGAACATTCTTAAAATCACTACGCATTCCACCTCAACTATATTTTTTATTAAAATTTAAGGCCTTACGAAATTTATTTTATTTTGTAGTTTTAACAACTTATGCAGCTATAAAAGATTTAACACATTTTTTTGTTACAAGCTCTCTGGTTAGAGTAATAAATCGATTTGATAATTGAATTCAAATGGCTGTAATAAGCGTTTATATGTGTTGAGAATGTTATATGTTTCTATAGTATTTACTGTTTTACTTTGCTGTTGTGTCCACCGAAAACAACTAAAAAGTCTATACCCTCCCCTGGCTGTAGCCGCTTTTTGTGTCCCCTTACTTCAATATTTTCATCAATTCTTAAACAGCCAGGCCGAATACCGATACAATACAATACATAGTTTTATTTTCCCAACGCACAGTGCAGCTGCCATCTGTGTCATTATTCCAATAGCATGAACTGGCTGTATGCAGACCGGCGCCATTCTTTTGCATTATCATCGATGTAACAATGTATTTGTATGGTTTCTGCTCCTTGGTAAGCACGTTAAGACAGTTCTCCACAACTTGTCCCGTCCAGTTGTTTACTTTATCATGTTGGTAGGCGTTGCCGCCGATCGTGTTCTCAATAGCATCCTTAATTATTTTGCTWACGTCGTCCACAATAAACTGGCTTTCATCACGCGCTTCATCCATGTTGTAGAGTATTTTCTTTTTGTAACTTGCTTAAAATTACTTARGTTCAATTATTCACTTCTATATATTTTCAAGAAAATTACGTGAGTTCTTGCAAATTTTTCGAAAATTCCGGAATTAATAGCTTGAAAAAATTATAGCGTTTCTTTACTTTTGCTTTCTCTAAATTGACGTTTTCTTTTTCCTTCAAGCTCTCAGAGATGCCAGCTCACATATAATTTGATTAAACGAAAATTTTTTTGTGTAAATACAAAATTTTTTTACTTGAACATTTTTTCTTGCAATATTAAGAACCATTTTAAAATTAAAATAAGTATATATCAATGATATTAAGAATTAGGTCAAATTTAGAATAGCATCCCCGGATTTCGGGGATAAAATGGGTATCACTGGAAAGTTGACGTTCTCCAGATCAAGTATATATATATATATAGAAAAACGTTTTTCTATATTAATTTTTTAATATTTATTGCAAATAAAGCTTTATTTTAAATTCCCTGCATTTGCTCAACAAGAATAGGGTTGCATACTAGCAAATAAATGGTATTGCCATATCTGCCTAGTTGTCAACAAAAGAAAATAAGCAAAAACTTTATACCAAAAATACATAAATGGAAATCGCCAAAACTCTTTAGCAATTTTTTATAAAAGAAAAAAAGTTGCCGAGAGGAGTTCTACGCGAAAGAACCCTGAACACCCCGGTGTTCGAAAACGTYATAGTGAAGTGTTAGTAAGTGAAAAGTGCATAATATAAGTGAAAAAGTTATTCACAATATACAAATTATATATTATTTCGTGATCTGGAGAACGTCGCCTTTCCAGTGATACCMATTTTATCCCCGAAAGTCGGGGATGATATTCTAAATCCCAGCCTAAGTATTTACAATAATCATTAAATGCTATGTCACATGGAAAAATAATATACAAAATGACGGAAAGTAGTACTTGTGGTAACCTCTAAAGTTTTTGACAGTTCTTCAGCGATCTTGCCGATTTTAATAATCGATAATTGAGATCCCTTAGGGGATGCCACATCGAAAAAATATCCATGGTTAAGAATCGACAACAAATAATTTAATATAAAAAACTTAATGCAAGAGATACATAAATATATCGTACAGAATTATAACTTAGAGTATGCGGTAAAACATTTATAGAATAAATCCGAGTTTTTGTATTATAAAATTAAATACTGGTCTTAAACAGCACAGCAACCCTAACACAGCTCATGCTTTTGTTAGAAATTGCATTATATATTCTCTTTAGTTCCAAATAATTTCATTGATATCAAGATATCATTTATTATTTGCAATGAGCACATCAGCCTTTTATAACTCTGCGGAGCAAGTAATTGAAAGGGAAGTAGACTTGGAGGAAGACGAAGTCACACCTCMGCTTGAACAGGTTTGGAATGGCACCCTACTAAAAATTTGTTGGGGATGGATTCGACAAAATGGATACAAGCGGGTAAAACTGTTTGTCAGTAATAAATGAAACAAAATAAATTAAAATATTTTATTAGGTCTGTCTTCAATTTCCTGACCATTACTTGCCGCATAGCGACGAGATAAGTGATAGTCTTAAAGCTTTGTTCACTCCCAACAGTGGGTCGACGGATACAAAACTTTTTATCTTGGCCGACACCTCCTATGGCAGCTGTTGCGTAGATGAGGTAAATTGTCATTCGAAATATCTTAAACTTGGATCCCAGTAAAAAAGGCATATTACAGATAGCTGCGGGCCATGTTGAGGCAGATAGCCTGATTCATTTTGGCAACGCTTGTCGTAGTAGAGTATCTCGTCTTCCGGTTCTGTATATGTATCCACAATATCCTTTTAATTTAAAAGATTTTATGCTTAAGTTGTCTTCAATGGCTGAGACTGTCAATGGAAGGGTCTTGTTTATATACCTTGATATAGGTTATCATCATTTGTTAGACAAACGTGTAAACGAAGCTGATGAAGATTCATTAAGCTGTAAGTAATAAGCATCGCTTTTGTTAACTGAGTTTGTATAAAATATTTTTTAGATAAATTAAAGGAAATACTGCCATGTAAAGAACTATTCATTGAAGCATATCCGCCCGCAGAGGACGTAGTAGAGCAAAAACACCCAAATGATCCCATCTGCCTTTTTGTCGGTTCCGAAAACTCAAGATTTTCTAACCTATCCATCACAACCCAAGGTATTACAGTTATTCTGTGTAAACAGTTTTTGTTGGCCTTTTCTCAYTTTCCTTTTTGTTTGCAGCTTCACAATGGTTTATCTATGAACCAAATAAAAATAGTTTGTTCGAAARAAATCCATTAACAGCCCAGTATATCCGCCGACGATACCACTACATAGAGAAGTGTAAAGATGCTCAAACTCTTGGACTAATTGTGGCCACCCTTACAGCCGAGGGTTATTTAAAAATTGTTTCTAGACTACAGGAAATGGCTAAATCTCGTGGAATAAAGACTCAGATTATTTCTGTGGGGCGGATTAATCCCGCTAAATTAGCGAACTTTTTAGAAATAGATTGTTTCGTGCTAATTGGATGTCCTTTCAATAATATGTATAATTCCAAAGAGTACTACAAACCCATTGTATCAGTATTCGAAGCTGAAATGGCACTCAATCCCGCATGGCATATGAAATATCCCGAGGCATACGTAACCGATTTTAAAAAGTTGCTACCGCAAGGAGAAAGGTTTTTAGCTTTTGATCCTACAGTCCAACAGGAACAAGACGTCAGCTTAATTAGTGGTCGTGTTCGAGGCATTACCGAAGATACTGTAGAAGAGGGAGCAGCAGCACTAAGTGAGCAGCAGCAGTCGCTTTCTGGGATAGGAAAAATGGAAGTGATGACCACCAATACTGGTCTTACATTTGAAGATCGTTCTTGGAAAGGTCTTGATCCAGCATTAGGAAACACAGAGCCAGCCAAGATAGAAAAAGGTCTAAGTGGTATTCCAACCAATTATACGCATGACTAGTTCCATTATTTTTACTTATACATACATATTTACAATTATTATTAGTGTTCTAAAAAAAAACTTTTGCTCCGGGTATTTGTATTAAGTTAAAGGGCTTCTCAATAATATTAGATTTTCTGTATAATATATATTAAGGATTATGTAACTGGACATTCAAATATTTATTGCTCACAAGTAAAATATACAAATCGATTTAAACTACGCTTGTTTTTCACTAACGGATATTTTCATTTAGATTGTTTTATTTTCCAATATATTTTCTCTCAATTACACTACTTTGTTTGAAGCATTTCTTCGTTTATTTAAATGAATTAGACCCTCAACCAATACATCGATGAGCGAATTCTGTTATATTCAGGCAGGTTCTCGACGGGKCCGACGGCAGCTACTGCGGGGCATCTGTCATAAATATATTTCATTGCGACATCACGTACATTTCTGACATTTACGGCGTCAATGCGTTGCTCTAATTCGTGCAAAGGAATGCGGCGGTTGTAGCAGAGCATTTGACGACCAATATCTTCACAGATAGGAGTGGTGCCATCAAGTTGGAGCAGCATATTGGTTTTCAACAAATTCTTGGCGCGTTCGACTTCGGCCTCAGTAACCATGGTGCAGAGACGCATCCATTCAGTTTGGACATTAAATAGCATATCCTGCACAAAACATGCAATTAACGAAAATCTTAAAGATATATATTTATTTCTTTTATTACCTCGCACTGCAATGGGTCGCAAACGAAATAGATACCCCACAATCCGGTGTCCTTGTAGCAGGTGTTAAATGATTGGAAACTGTGACATAAATCTGAAAAAGAGTTCGTATATTTTCATTTAGGTTTATAAATTTATCTTCTAACACTTACTGTCCTCRGCACTAGCACGTGCCAAGTTCGAAGCATTATTGACGCCACCACCTTGAGAACGATCCCAAGCTCCAATCAAAGTGTTAGCTACCATYAAAGGGATGTTATCTTGATCTGTCCAACCACAACCTTCCACAGCAATGGCAACATGTGCGAGGGGCAATGAATCATCGCGAACACGGACTTCTGAGCCAGTGAAGCGGCATGGTGTGACAACTGGTGGTTTGCCATCATAAGTATTTTCCAAACCGCGCAGATTTTCTTGAGCCAATTTGACTAAATCATCATGCTTAACACCGCCGGCACCAGCGAGCACAATACGAGAAGCCTTGTAATGAGTTGAAATGTAGTCGCAAAGGTCTTGTTTTCCAATACACCTGATTGATAAATAACATGTAAAAACTGATAACACTTTGAATATATTAATAACATACTTAATATTCTTAGTGGGTCCAAGAATGGTCTGTCCTAATGGTGTTCCTTGATATGCGGTAGCATGCAAATGATCGAACACCACTTCTTGCAGGTTGCTTTCAACTTCTTGCATTTCACGTAGAATAACAGATCGTTCGCGTTCGATTTCGGCTTCGCCTAATTTTGAGTTTTGGATGATGTCAGCCAAAATTTCGACTGCTTTTGGCACATCCTTCGACAAACACTTAGCGTAAAACACTGTTTGCTCGCGGGATGTATAGGCATTCAAATGAGCTCCCAAATTCTCAACTTCCAATTCCAAATCGGTTTGGGAACGTTTAGCAGTACCCTATTATAAAATATATATATATATTTTTTTTTTCTATAAATTTAGAAATATTTTCGTATTTATATATGAATTTACTTTAAAAGCCATATGTTCCAAGAAGTGGGCAACTCCATTATTCTTTTCGGTTTCAGAACGAGAACCAGCATCAATCCACAGACCAACAGTAGCAGTCGCCGCTCCGGAATCTTCGCTAGCAACACGTAGACCGTTATCCAAACGTGTCACCTGAGTGGCTGGAATATTCACGAGGGTTTTCTTTAGGCTTGCTGTTGCCTTGTAGCGCTATCATGAAATTAGACAATAAACGATGAAAATCAATATACGACACATAACCTCAAACCAAAATATTAATTTGCACTAAATTGTTAAATAACGCTTAAATTGAAAGTATTATCCCACAAATACATTTGCAATGGTATTTAATGTTATTGTAGAATTTTTCGCAATTCTAACAAATGTTTTATCACTTTTTCACATTACGTAATGCTACAAAACCTATTTTACACAAGATTTTTTGATAATCACTTACTTTTAAAAGCTCAGCTCCTTTAGAGAGCTGGCGCAAATTTTGTGAAACAGAGAGCACTCGCAACGCCATCGTTTCTATTAATTATTTAAAGTTATTTGCTTAAACTTTATTAAACAATTCGCCCTCGACGATCTTACACGAACCAGACAGGCARTTGGGCTTAAAGTTGGCTGCTTTTCTAGTAAAAAATTTAATCGTCAAAATAGAGTATGTTAACTCAATGCCAAAACGGGTCAGAACATTTAAATGTCATGCCTTATTATTATTGTTTTCAACTTTTTTGGTCACTTTCTTCGACGACAACAAAACAAATCTGACATTTGTAGCTTCGAATAAAATTTGCTACACAAATTTATAATTGGTGAATCTTTTGAAAGATTTTGCTTAACAAAAAATTTAAAATTTTAATACAAAGTTGAAAAAGGCAAACGTTTCTAACATAAGAACTTTGTTTCAACTTTTATACCAAACACGATTGCTTGAAATGGCTGGAAATTTCTGGCAAAGTTCTCACTCGCAACAGTGGATACTTGATCGGCAGGACCTGATACGCGAAAGACAATACGATYTACAAGTGCTCAGTGAGGATGAATATCAGAAGATTTTTATTTTCTTCGCTAATGTCATACAAGTACTGGGTGAACAACTGAAACTTCGGCAACAGGTCATTGCTACTGCGACTGTTTACTTCAAACGATTCTACGCCCGAAACTCTCTAAAAAACATAGATCCTTTATTACTAGCTCCTACCTGCATATTGCTGGCTTCCAAGGTGGAAGAATTCGGTGTAATTTCAAATTCAAGATTAATCACCATTTGTCAATCGGTGATTAAATCAAAATTCAGCTACGCCTATACACAGGAGTTCCCCTATCGMACAAATCACGTTTTAGAGTGCGAATTCTATTTGCTTGAAAACCTAGATTGCTGTTTAATTGTCTATCAACCCTATCGCCCTCTACTTCAATTGGTACAAGACATGGGACAAGAGGAACAGTTGTTAACTCTAAGCTGGCGCATAGTTAACGATTCTTTGCGGACAGATGTATGCTTGCTATATCCTCCTTACCAAGTAAGTACTAAAATTAAATTTGCTTATATACAAATATTAACTTTTTCTATTCTAGATTGCAATTGCGTGCTTGCAAATTGCCTGCGTTATCCTGCAAAAAGATTCCATGAAAACTTGGTTTGCCGAACTGAACGTTGATTTGGAAAAGGTTCAAGAAATAGTACGAGCAATTGTAAATCTTTATGAACTTTGGAAGGATTGGAAAGAAAAAGATGAAATACAAATGCTATTGAGTAAAATACCAAAGCCAAAACCAGCGCCCCAACGCTAAGTATTAAGTTTAAAAGTAATGAGTTCCACTCCTAACTTTTTAAATATAATACATTTTAAGTATTCGTATTTCTGTAAGTGAAAAATGTATTTTTATAATTATTTATATTAAACATTAATATTGGGTATATATTCAAGCGAAGATACTCAAAGAAATTTTGTTCTCCCACTTGCGAACTTGGTATTAAGTATTTTTGCTTTATCGACGATCTGCTTGGTTTGGTTTTTATCGATTTTGTTTAATTTCAAATCTACATCCCGACTAAATGGTCGTCGCTCGGGCTTAGCTCCTGCACTGGCCAGTTCCTTTTCCTATTAATATATGCGATAAAGTTAGCCAAACTTGTATATGTATCTATGTAACCATACTATTTGTAAACAGTAAAAAACTTACTTTTTTCTTTTGCTCCTTTCGTAATTTCTTTTGGTGTATTTCTACTAACGACTCATCTCGCTTGTGCTGCTTTTTATGCTTCTTTGCAATGCGTGCCTGCTCTTCGTCTCGTTGCTTTTCATAAGCGTCTTCAGCACTTCGTTTCAATGCCTCAACCGTCTTTTTGTCCTTTGATGTGCTCGTAGAAGGCTTGGTTTCATCATGAGGAGTTTTAGTCCAAGAGGAACTGTTAAAAAAATGAAAAATTATGATTTTTATTTCAACTATTTATAAAATAAGAGTATACGCACCGATCACTAAAGTCCGGTTTTTCTTTCCCCTGATGAAACGTTCGCTTCATGTTCGAAAGCGCTGCTAAGCCGCCCTTTAGCCCAACTTCTGGCAATTCCAACATCCATTCCTCACGTACTTTTACGTCAGTAGTATTACCGGTTCCTTCAATGGCTGCCAATTTGAGTTCCAATGCGCGCTGCTCCAATTCCATTTGTGTTGAACTCATTTTTGCTAACCCATCAGAGTCGTTGCTTACAGGCACAGGACCATATGAGAAATTCATGTCATCCACTTCGCCATCACTAACTGAAGCAGCCGCGTTATCCCGCTCAGACATTTCTGAAGACTTGCTTTGTACGTTCTCAATGAAATTTAAAAATTCACTTGGCAATGTGGGGCCTATTAATGCTTTGTCAGATTTTGTATTTGCTTTAAGTAAATGAGGTGGTAAGGCCGGGCCGAATGCATCTTCACTGCCTTCAATTGTCTCATTTTTATTATCCAAACCCGAAATCGGTAAATTGGGTTCAAGTGGAAGTTTTTCCTTGTGGTAATGCTTCTTGTCCTTGTGTCTCTTCTCTTTCCTTTCCTTTTTCTTGTGCTTCTTTTTCTCTGACTTCCTTTTGAGTTTCTTATTTTTCTTCTTTTTATAATGTTCCTCTGATGATGCGGATGAGTCTGAGTCGCTTGACATTTTACTTAAATTATTTTCGTGAAAATGATCAGTTTCGAGCTAATAAATGAAATTAAAAAAGTAAAACTGCGTTAATGTTAAGTTGTAAATTATTTGCACTTTATTGCACTAAATAGTTAAGAAAGCTAAAAAATAGTTAACAAATATTTGTATACACAAATATATCTCATAGCCAGTATCTATTTTATATATTTACATTGCTGAAATCCTATTTTTTCTTAAATAACTAATTGCTTTAACATAGTCATTAAATTGTCTCTGTTATAAATTAGAACTCCTCGCTTGAGCTTTTAAAGCAACTTAATGCAATCAAATTTCATTTTAATAACTTTGGCATAGTTCCATTTGTGTACGTTGAGCGACTAGGAAAAAGTTTTAAGCGCCTTACGATAGCTGTAAATAAGCGATTTAAAGAGACCTGCGCTGGGAATGTTCTTTATTGACTGAGTGATGCTGCTACGCCACACTATGTCATTTACTGAAGTTTGGATCAGCTCGAGGAGATTGTGAGACTCGGCCAAGTGTGGCACAATTTTCATATAATTCCCTTTAAATGCTGAATTTTGCACAATACGCCTTTGTAATGCACTGGGTGCATTGCGTAGATGGTGTATTCTAGCTAATAGCGATTTGTCCTGTTCAAATAGCACAATGGTTTTATCTGAGCCTATTTCTTTAGCATTGAAATCAGCTGCAACATAGTCCGTTAAATTTTGCATTACTGGATAGTATAAACCCAAGAAATCTTTTTCTTGGGCCAGAACAATATTCCGTACCTTCTGCTTATTCTCACCGAATAACATTCGAAAATCACCTTTATAACTAAGACTAGAGATTGTGTGGAATAGTTGATAGGCAGTAAACTGTTCTGGTAGTAATAGTAATGCTACTTGAAAGGCGCTCATTAAGTTTTTTGCTAAAGCTTCGTTCAATTCGTCGTCACCATTCGTTGGTACCAATTCCCTTACAGGCTTTTGAAGACGCCCGGCAAGGTACAAATATCGCCAATTTAATAAATCATCCAGTAGGTGCTCTCTTGAGACAACGCCATATTTAATAGTTACGTCAATGTCAGGCAAATGCACCAACGTGTTGAAGTATACACGAGCTCCTAAATGCTCCTGGTAGTTCATGATAAAACGGGGACCCAACAGGTGCAGCATTGAGTAGTGACTTTCCTGACGATTAATATTTTCTGCATGCCAACCAAGAGGATCACGTACACAGAATATCAGGTCAATAACGTTATTTTTTTGCTTAGAAATTTTTTCATAGCCAACTTGCTGCTTGACACCGCTGCCATATGCGAAAACATACGAAAGTCCGCCACGAGGAAACCGMGCCAAAATTTCCTTAAACACCCCCATTTGAGTATATTAAAAAAATAATTACTCTTTACCAATGCAAAATGTTAAAAAACGAATTCTCTCCATATGTTTATAAACTCGGTTCCTTTCAGATCGTCGAACTATATCCTTTACGTGCTTTTGTTGTGTGACAAAAAATTATTAATATAAGAAGAAGCATGACAACAGCTGTTAGGTGAGAGATGTATTTTAATCAATTTAGCCAATAAAAATAGGAAATTCAAATTTGAAAAATATTAATATCGTTGGAAAATTTTCAGAGCATTATTCATTAGATCGATTATTTTAAATATAATTAAATTTAAATTATATTTATTCTAATCCATATTTTTTTAGAGTGGCATCACATTTAGAGTGACCAAGTTTTAATCTATTTAAGTAATGACATCGACATTTTTAACTCATCTTGTTTTATTTCASTCAATTGTAAGTTGATTCCAATTAGCCATTACTAGTGGTGTTATTAAAATGCACTGGAAAATAATTTATGTCACAGTGGGCACTACTAGATTCGATGAACTTATAAAGGCAGTGACATCTGCTCAAGTTTTGAACGTTCTACAGAGACGAGGATGTCAAAAGTTGGTCATTCAATATGGTCACGGTAGCCCAGTAAAGAATTCAAGAAACATTCATCATGATTATGGTATAACTATAGAACAGTATGATTTCAAGCTTGAAGTGCCCAGGACTGATATATTGAATGCAGACCTCATAATTGGTCACGCTGGAGCAGGAACTTGCATGGATATACTAAATCATGGACGGGCGGGGATTATTGTTATTAACGAAAAGTTAATGGACAACCACCAAAGTGAACTCGCGCAACAATTAAGTGATGAGGGATACGTATATTATTCTAACATAAAAGGACTTGCTCAAACAATGGAATTAGCTAATTTAGCAGAACTAAAACCATACGAAAAGAACAATAATATGAAAAGCTTTGTAAGATATTTGAACGAGATGATGGCAGCATAGYCGTAAAATATGGTACATGGGTAAATTTGTTTAATTATATATAGATTTTATTATGCTTTGAATGTGAAACGCAGAACATATTTGTTTATACATGTATGCATGATTTTTAAATGTTATAGYAAAATTACAAAATGATAAAGAGCATTCCCATTTAGTCCTCTATATATTCGAATGGCTCTGGTGGCTCTGGTTCCTTAGCATCGTCATTCTTCGGTCCATAGGCAGCTACTGGTTCAACCAGTTCTTGCTCTGYTGATTTGCCGGTGTGTTGCAGTACAATGATACCGCCAATGGTAACATCTTTGAGTGGTATATAGGATTGTGATTCGGCAACGCTTACAACTTTTAGCTGCTGACGAACAACACGTGCTGGATTCTGCAGTATCTCAAAGTTAGGTTCAGGTTCTTTCTTTTCCTTCTTCTCTTTTTCGTCTTTCTTTTTATCACCAACATCCTTATCCTTTTCCTCYTCCTTTTTCTTTTCCTTCTCTTCTTTTTTCTTCTTATCATCTTTTTTCTCTACCTTCTCATCTACATCCATTTTCTTGTCGTCCTTCTTTGAATCCTTGCTGTCCTCGTCGATCTCCATCTTGTTATCTTCTTCCTTCTTATCAGCAATTTCACGACGCCTTTGACGGGCAGCGATCGAGAGGACGGCAGTGGCCACTTTTTCTCGCTCCTCCGATTTTTTCTCTTCCAAGGGTGCCGGATAGGCATACAGAGATGGTTTTGCGGCGGATTTGAACTCCATTTTTGGCATTTTCAGGTCCGAATTCAAACCAATAACGCATGTAGGAGTAAAGGCCAAAGACAAAGAATGGGCTAACGGGAACCAGTACCAGTATTGAGTGAAAACCAGCATTCCAACAACAGCTTGCAAATTGGTATGTCCAGTGCGAGATTGCAAAGATAGCGTAGCATTGCGACCACCGCCATCAATAATGCCTAAAAATAGTGTTTTTTTTATTACATATGTGAACAAAATTTAAATATTTAATATAACACACCTTGTGCTAAAATAGCACCGAACTTGGCCATGACATCTTCGTGCTTATTGCTGATCACCTCGGCATAAAGTTGACGGAAGAAACTATTCTTGGGGCAAGTCTGGTCGGTATGCTGTATTAGAATCATAGCAGAAGCAATAAGAGCACCTTGACGGACAAAGTTTACGGGATCGAATTTAACCATAGGTTCCAGGAGACCGATTGCCTCACGTAATCCTGTGCCTGCACAAGCAATACCCAAAGCCATAGCAGCACCGTAGCGAACATGTGGGTTGTATGATTCAGCGAGCAAACTTACAACGGATGGACATTGCTCTGGCGTGCGGAAAAGAATAAAACCAATTGCAGTTACCGCAGCACGACGGACATCATCGTTCACATCAGAAACTGCGACATGCAATAGCCGTCGGATGGCTTTATTGCTGCCGGTACCATTATATGCCATCGCAATGGTGTACATGCCGGAACGACGCAATACAGGATCTTTGTCAGTGGACAAACTGGTAACCAAGGGATCTGCCTCCTCTAAGCGAGCAAACATAGTCAAAGAAATACCAACTGCCAACCCACGGAGGATCTTCTCGTGTTGCGTTTCTTGTGCATACGAAACCATATCTTCAATAGCTTGGGCGTTCTTAGARCCCAACATTACCATACCCATGGCAATACCTGCAGCCTCACCGGTAACGGCATCGTCTTGATACAAATTAAATTTCAGTTGCTCGTACAAATCTTGGCGATGGGTGCCCATAGCCGCAAGACCCAACCCCAAGCAGCCACCATGACGTACATTCTCATTCTGAGCATCTTTTAATTGTTGCAAAAGGTAGTCGATGATGTTTGCACCATGATTGGCGTGGATCAGGCCTAAGGCATATAGACCACCGCCCTCGGAATATCCAGAGCTGGGACCAGTCTCTTTCGGCAAGTAACTCTGCATAAGACCCAAAGAATCCTTTTCATGACCGCGGTGGATGACTCCTAGAGAAGCTGTGGCTGTCAACTTGGCCCAATTAGTTGCTCTTGCCAACCAATCTAAGTTGTCACGTAAAAATTGATCCGATGTTGTACCAGCATGCATGAAGGCATTGGCGATAACGGTAGCAGTGTGACAAATAGAGACACGGACAGCTTCCTTTGTGCCACGCAGAATTTGTAAATCGGCGTGATTGCTGCGAATCAAAAATTGTAATTGCAGATCAATAGTTACTTCTCCGGATARAATGGAGATAAGTTTCTCGATATTTTTCTGATGAGCCTTTTCAGAGTCATTTAAGGACTCAATTGTTCTCTCGATTTTCGCATCACCTAACAAAAGAAGCTTATAAAATTTAATTACAATTATGAARAATATAGCTTTACCTTCAGCATCACCAGCGGAATCTTCCGATTTAGGTTTATCATCACTAGCTGTTTTCGATGAATCTTCAGTGTTTGTAGGATTTGTGCCCTGTGGCTTAAATGTGGACGGCAAAGCCGTTGGGATTGGTGCTGTTTCTTTAAGTGCTTGCAAAACTTTTCCTAAAAATTCTTGTGTTGCAGATTCGTATAAGTCGAAGGCAATTTGATATGCCATTAAATTATTTCCTTCCACTGAGGAGCGAGTTAGTTTGTCTAGTACTTCAGCAACAGCCAGAGGATCTTCCAAAAATATTAAGCACTGACACATATTTACGTAGTCTGGTACCCCCAAATCACGATACAAGCCTACTAAGCAACGCAGTACTTCATTGCGGAATCCACGATTCTGAATCAAAGACATGGTGACATTGTATGCATAAGCTAACATGCCAGCAACATCATCCGATTTCATAATAGATTGTTCAAAAATATCCATACGACGCGTTTCCAATGCAATACCCAAAGCTTGACGGTATTGRCCGTCATCTAAGCACCGTTGGATCATACGGTTGACAATGGCTTCTAGGCGTGTGTCAACGGCCTTAGCTTCTTTAGGATTTTCAATGAATACTATTCTTTGCGCAATGTAAAAATCGATACATTTGGCAATTATGGTTTCGGTGTATTCATTGCGAGCATTTACGTCGAACAAGTCTCCAGCGCCTAAGGCGTAGGTTAATGCATCTTCGAAAGATCCCAAATGATAGAATACCTTAGAAGCTACCATGCCTGCTAATTTGTTTTCAGGAAACGAACGATCTTCATGGAGCATTTCAATTTTTTCTATTGATTCCGAAATCTCTGGCCAAAATTCATCCACAATGTTATCAAGCTTCTTCAGGGCAAATACCTTCAAATCAGGCATTGGCTCATCCAATAGCGAGATGATACCAGCGGCGGATGTTAGCGTCATTGTAGTTGTTGGTTACTGAAAATTACAAGCGACACATAATTAAGGTTATGTTTATAGAGTGTAATTTCATTGAAACAATAAAATTTTGTATTTCTGTATACAAAACTTTAATGAGACGKGCAAATTTTACAAATATTTTTGAGTTAACTAGAAAAATGTGTATCCATTAAGACTTTTTAAAGACTTTCAATTCTTAAAATKAGTATTTATTTACACACCTTTACAGTTTCTCCAATAAGTATATTGCGTAGACGTTATTTTCCAATAAACTATTTAAATTTTATATATTTTCCGCACACAAATTAATATTTTYCAACCCGTTTGAGAATATTTAACACCAAATGACAAAATTGCAAATCACTACTGTCAAACTGGTTAGCTTGCCTGTCATCTAAACTTGAGTATGTTCAGTGGATCATTTCTTATTAAATTCGATGCTGCCATACCTTAGTTAGAAATGCTCTTTTTTTCGTTAAATTTGTGCTTCGTTGCCATAATTTTTTGAATACATATAATAAAAATGGGGATTGCATAAATGCATAGGTAAAGTTTAGACTAATTAAAAACAAAAAAAATTTWAAAAATTTGGATTTAATTAAAAAAAGTYAAGTGAAGTAAAAAATTGTGGCACCAATGTCTTGAGTTYTGAATCCGGGGTATGSAGTTTTGAATTATTTAAACTTCRTTAGAATCTCAAGTTTGAGACGTTTTAGTATTTCAAATGACTCTGTTGCATAATTCTGCTTAGCGATATCTCGGGTTTATTAATTTCGAGAATATTTTTAAAATTTTGAAAAAATTTCATTGAAGAGTCCATTATTTTCAATTCTCAATCAGTTACAGTTAAATTAATATACAAATATAGTCATGTATGTATGTATGTATATAGATATGGCAACACTATATATAACGGAACACTATAGGAAGCGGAAATTAATTGAAAGCTATAAGTACTCTTAGTTAGTTAGCACTTAAAAAAAGACAATTACTTGAGATTGCGTTTTACTCGCCACGCACTTTCCAAAATGAAAAAAAAAGGTGTGCGAATTCTTTTTGCAGCAAAGCTCAAAAGGAAGATAAAAGTCACAACAAGTTAACCTACTTTCGGTGCAACAACGCACACGCYATTTACATATTCCATCGTTGGCTGTACGAGAGCTGCCAATGTAAAGCAAGAAATCAAAATCAAGTTCATTGCACCGATACTGCAATTAACGGCGCGAGGCTTGTCCAACAGCGTCATCAACGTTAGCGGCACCGCTATCAATGCGCAGCATATTGCTTGTACAGGTAAGCCAACTGAAACGTAAAGCTGTAAGTTGTGGGCCTTAAATATTTTGTCATGCTGCCGCCGAACCAAACCGGCTCTGCGGACACGCCGTCTTAGCAGCCACCGTTTGCACCACTTTTTCCATGATTTGATGCATATACATATACTCGTATATGCCTGTACATACTCTGGCACATACTTATGTTTTTGTATTTGTGTATATTTCAGTTTAGTCAAAAAACTGTGCTCATTCCGCATTTTAACTCCAAATTGGCCGTCGGAAAGGCTGGCCGGCAGCGTGCCGCCGAGGTAATGGTTTGCCAATTGCTAACACTGCTTGTGAACATATACTATACATACATGCAGATATACTACTTGTGCGTATTTGTTTCAACTTTTTATAAGAGCCCACTTGAGCGGACTTTACAAGACGCTTTTAATTACGTCAAACCTCTTGATTGCGTTCATTGTCAAGGTGAGTGCGTCACGTTCAATGCCTACTGCAATCAGTTGATAGCGACATCCACGGAATAGAAATTAATTTAGATGGAAATGTTGATGCCAACGCCGGAAAATTTATTGCCGCTCCATGTTCCTTCAAAGAAAGGAGCTCGGGTGGCCTCACGCTGGAAGTGTTCGATGAGAGTAGTTACAGCATGAATCAATTTTGAAGTTGCTCAAAGTATTGATTAACAATTAAAAATGTTTTGTTACAATATTTGTGCAAAAAAAAAAACACAAAAAAAAAACAAAAAAAAAAAATGCGGCAATGAAGCTCAGTGAAGTCATTGAACATCGAAAAGACAAACTCTTGTGAGTTATTCACTACGACTTTCATATTTATTCATGAAAACAACTTAATTAAAGTTATTAGTCCACAAATACCGCAAACAAATTTCTTTTTTATATCATTGCAACACCWGCTGCTGAGGCTAACTGCCCGAGAACGAGTTATTGCGGCTTKATTTAGTAAAAAATAAACTGCAATAGGAATTCATTGAAGATGAGGATATTAATACCCGAGAAGTCCTCCACAACGCAAGTGAATGTCAGCTTAAGGTTCAAGTGTTCTTYTGCTCAGTTTTATTCATTGTGGGACGCCTTCCACGATGTGTTAATGGCATAATTATGCATTTATATTTACCTTTTAAAATAAATGATTTCCATATTTTTATTTTATTTTACGTTGTTTTGTTAATAATAATCAGCTTCTAATGTGTCTGTCAAAACTCAGATCATGTCAGCTGTATAGATTCATAAGAATGTACACATGTTATGTATGATATATAAACGAAAAACTATGTATGTAGGTATATTTCCTTACAACACTTCAAAAGTTGCTACACGGCGTGGGGCAACATCATAACACAACTTCTACGTTCAACCATCAATTCATGCATTCACTCACCCAACTCATATTCGGTGGAGCTTTGTATAAATCTAAACACTTTAAAATTAAGTACTTCCGCCGTGACGTTCGAAACTGCGCTGAGCTTATATCACGCGTTGTTATTGCTGTCAGCACAATGGTGCCTGACTTATGCATTGTAGGCAATTTTCACAAATCTACTACTTATGCACATACGAAAATGAAAACAAATTTGCCTACTCAAAGTAARCACACACATACTTACAGGCATATGCAATTTAGTATATAATAAATAAATACAAGAATATATGCAGGGTGTTTTTTTTAGAGATATAGAATTTTTCAGACTTTGGAAAATTGTCATTGAAAACTGAAAAAAGTTTATTTCAAAGCTATGCGGCAAATTTAATTATCAAATTGGAATAGTGTGAATATTTCTGGCAWGCTAAGGTGATGTTGAATGGAAAAACGGTGCTTAATAGAACCGAAGGATGGTTTAATTRCTTCAAATAAATAAAATATATACACCTGTGTACTCTGGAAAAAGCACCCTCTATAAGTGCACAGGTTCGCACGTAGACTTGTCAGTGCTACTCCTTTTGATTTATGCTTTGACACACTTGCGCACATATTATTTTACAAAGTACATACTAGTACATATTATATATAATTACATATGTATGTATGTATATATGGGCTTYCATGTGCATACATATGTATGCTAAAATTTAGTGACTAATTGACTTTGCTTACCGCTAACTCTAAGCGTCAGCTATTATGCGTAGTTTTTGTTTAATTTGCTTCAACAAACACACAAAGCGTCCATACAAACGTACTCGTACATATGCTCTTGTATAATTTGCACTTAAATTACTCGCTTGAGTATTATAATTGATTATTCTTTGCCTACTGATACATATGGTTTCAATAGTTTTGCTTTTGAACTATCGTTTTATAAATTACTCGATGAGTCAGTCACTCGTCGCTTCGTTCGTGGGGTTCTTCTTTTACTCTTCGCCAGGGTCAGGGRTCTTTTTCGTAAGTTCACTGACACCTTTGCCAAATGCCTCTCGTGGAACTCCTAAGTGTGCCATATTGCTCGCGTATTTGCGAATATTGCTGAAAGGCGAAGAGAGATCTAACGAGTCACTATATGAAAATGCATACCCGTGGCTTTAGAGTTTTAGTAAGAGTTTGGACTAAGCGGAAGATATTAGTATTTRAAMAATTTTGTGRAGAATATGACAAGRAAGAATAGAAATAATACATAATTCGGGTGAAGAAATAAAACTGAAAAAAAAACACTTTCAAATAAATTGTTTTTAAACAACTCCACCTAAGCTACTTTTATATACAAATTATATACTAACTAACCCAATTACATAATAAAATAATAACCCTGACTCTAGCAACAGTCAATGATAATGACCTAATTATAAATAGATAATTTAAATACGATATCTTTACAAGTGGCATTCAATAGTGACTTGAAAACTATGCAACCGCTCTCGATGCGGGTTGAAAACAAATTTTTCSACGTACTACTAAGACCAAAAAATACTAAGACTTTGTTCATAATTTTTAACTTTTTGATTTATTCTTCAAAACMTTCCCTTTGGCCCCAAAAAACTTGTACCAACGTTCAATTTGCAAAACAGTCTACAATGCTCGAAGCGATTTACTATTAATGTCTTCAATTGACTCAAAATGGTTTCCAGCAGCGCTCGTTTGAGTTTGCTGGATAGCCAGAAGTCACACAGAACTAAATCAGGCGAATACGGTGATTGCGGCACGATATTGGTTGAAAATTGGCGAAAGACGCACTAAGAATCAATGCGGTATGCTACGGTGCAATATCGTGAAGTAAAGTCCAAGGGTTGTCGGCCTAAATTCTGGCCATTTTTATGAATAGCTTCGAGCAAACGACGTATAACATGTAAATAGTATTAATTGTTGACAGTTTGTCCGGTCGGACGTTTCGGCATCAGAAATTTGATTCCACACACAAAATTAAATGAAACTTCTTTGTTGAATAATTACACTCAGCATAAAAATCGCCGATTGCTTTTTAATTACTTCAGATAGACAAGCGTATAGCATAGATGTCACTGACATTTATACTAATCTAGAAAAAAAATATTTCGACGAATGGGTTTTCGCGCGAATTTAAAATTAAAAAGTCTTACTATATTTTACCCACAGTAGTAGAATACATATAGCATGTACATATAAATATAATATATGTGTATATAAAAAAGTTCTAGTGTTCACCGTCTCGGCAGGCATTTATAGTCGGCTTAAAACTTGCATTTCCAGAAGTTAGAGGAAAGAGAAGCGCGGTCAAGTCTCAAGCAGAGCAGTAACCGTTCATTATGACACCTAAAATAACAATAAAGAGAGTATAAAAATAGCTACATGCACTTGAACAATAGACGCGTTTAGTTAGAAAAGCTTGTAATTGATACTGTTCTATTACACAATATTATAATTCCTGTGAATTACTATATATCGTCTACATTTACATATCTTATTATGGTTGATTGCGATGCATCGTCTTAAAGCGCAGAGTAAAAAGTAAGTGAATAAAATAATAAAGAAATATCTACCCCACCAGTAAATTTGTAAAAGCATAACGTAATCTGGAAGACCACAGGCATTACGTAGAAGGATGATATCTCTTGAAATATTACCTCTTGGGGTTACCCCTTGAAGTTTCAAAAGGTTTTTTGAACCACAGAATTGAATAGTGCCAACCAAGTAAGTAAATGGTGATCAATTTCGAGGTACGCTACTTCAAAAAAAAAAAAAAAAAACTGACATTTTTTGGAGAATGTTTATTATCATTCGAAAGAACATTCCTTGGCAATTAACTTTCGCCGATAATCTCTTTCAAATGTTGGCCGCGGCTACGTTTTAGATGGTCCATCCGTTAAGTCCAATTTTCGAAAAAGTCTAACGGTGTGATATCACATAACCATGTTGGCCAATCCACCAGCTGAAAGCGTGAAATTATCTGCTTACCGAAGTGTTCTCTCAATAAATCCATTGTCTGCTGCGATTTGTTGGTAGTTGCGCCGTCTTTTTGAAACCAAGTGTGGCCGTGTTCACGAGCTTCAATTTCAGGCATCGAGAAGTCGGTTATCATGGCGTGATAACGGTCGCCATTGACGGTTACGTTCTYACCGGCATCATTTTTGAAGAATTTCAATACACTTGGCTGGGATGGCTTTCGGCAAATTTTGTTTTTTTCGGTTTCGGCTCATTCGCAATTGCTGAACAGTAAATAGACGACTTGCGTGAGAAAAGTTTTTMATGACTTCACGACCCTCACTGCATAATTTGTGCTACTCAAATACTTGTATCTGAGATAAAGTAKACTACCGCAAACACAGAGAAACTTTCTGTCTCGTAATCAGCTGCCAAACGGATCCTAATTGCCATATGGAGATCAAACTGCACACGAACATAAAATGTATCGGAYTAGTCCGGTTCAAATTTGATCAGCTGGTAAATGCAATTTTTAATAGAAATTATGATAAACAATTYCAACAAAATAATTTTCCGACCACTCTGTGAAGATTTTATTTGAATAAGCTGAGAAAATAGTCAACATATTGTTTAATGGAAACGTTTACCCAATAATCCAGATACGATATGCGAGTATAAATATGTATGAATACGTACGTATGTATATAGTATACATGTGCATCTGCACGATCATCGSCGGAATACCATAAAGTTCTCACGCGACATCGATCGCAACAGCGACGCTGAAGCGCCGGCATAAATTACTCTTCGTTGCTTGCGTCGCCGACCGCATCCCAGCACGTTGCAGTGCTGAAGAAAAACGAAACTGGTTCCCCAAGGCGTTGAAATCGAAATGCGAAAAACCAGCTACAATTGCGCCTTACAGCGGAAAACTACAAGTACCTCTATGACACTGCCATGCAGCGGCGATGTACTTAATTTTGTTGCTATTATTGTTGTAATTTCTGCAGCTGCAGTGCAGCAGTGAGCATTACCTGCGCAGATCTTTGAAGTTCACAAGAAAAATATCTAGTCGGATGAGCTAATGACTATCGGACGGACCTGCTGGCAACTTTATTGCTGCCTATTGGCATAAATGTAAGCACTGCTGTAATTGCATTCTGAACGCGCAGCAGACAATGACCGCTCTGCAAGTATGGCGCATGCGCGCCGGCCGGTCACAAATCTTTGCTGATTTCTTGACTGCGAGTACATTGTTGAAGCATTGCAAGTAATGAAATGTTTTCGTGTACAAATGTTGCCACTGATCACAGCGACATGTATGGGCAGCTTTGTATGCGGATGAATCCGTTTTGGAATCAGCGGCTAAAATTACCTTCTATAATCGGCAAAAAGCGAGAAATGCTGTAATTGAAATGGAAAATGCTGCAGATTACTAAGAATGCCAAGCAAAATACAAAAGGGGAAATTGCATTCGGGTGAGTAGATTTTACTTTTAAGCAGGATTTCACCTTCAACCCATTATTATGACTTAATGTGTTGGCATGTATATATGTATGTGTGAATAATATAAGTATGTTCTTTTAGTGGAATCTTCTCCAACATTTTACTTTCAGTTTGAGTTCAATTACGGCTAGAGAGCAATCCATTGTTTTTGTACTATTATTCACCCAAGTAAGGAAAGTTCTCTGAGCGCCATTCACTTGGGATTGGCCAGAAAATATTCTTTTACAAATTGCTCAAGCAGATCAAGRCTTCCGGCCTTAGACCAAGTATCCTCTAGGTTGCCAAAAAGCATCCGCTACGCAAAAAACAGTACCAATGAAAAGAGAAAACCAGYCTCGGATAACGATGAGCTGTACGAGATATGCGACGACATTGACATAGTTTAGCGAATTAAGAGACAGCGGTTACGCACTCTAACTCTGAAAGTATTCGACGTACTACCCGGCAGGGGAAGCAGAGGAAGACCTCCATTCCGTTGGTAAGACCAGGTGGACGCGCTGTTCTAATCTCGGCTATAACCGCGTAAGCGTTGTCTACGCCAATAAAGAAGAGAAGAAAAATCAACTCAACTAAACCCCCTCTCGAAACTATTACATCCATCGTTTCTTCATTTCCAAATCGTCTCCGACTATTTCCGCCTCACCCAACGATCTGAAAATCGCTCTTCAAACATTCCAGCAGGGTACAATAAAAAGCGCTGCAATCACACATAAGTGTATYTGTGTATGTAAGCGTGAAAATTTATGAATCCTCTACCGCTTCCTAGCATTTTTATTGCGCTACYTTTTTTTCAGACGCACTTATCATTCATTATTATCTTTGTGCTTTCACCACACTATTTATAGTAGACAGTCTTATAAACAAACACTTGTCTTCATCACCCACACATTTGTTTGCATTCATGCATTAAAGTGCCGGCAGTAAATCTTGAAAATTTACTATTTTAGGCTTTGTACTTGCTGAAGTGACATCTCTAATGAGTATTTACGGCACGAGCTCTCCCGCCCTATTATATTATTTGAAGACTCTACGCGGCGCTAGTACTTGCTATACGCGGAATGGTTGGCAACGAAGTTTGCTCAGAAATGAACTTCGGAAACCCTATTAAGAATATATATAGCCCGACGAGCTATGTCGATATAGTTAGGTTCGCCGCTCTGTATACAAGGTGTGTTCCCAAAGAAAATTGGACCTAAAAAACATAATAAATGGTCTATTCACAAAATAGATTTATTTTATTCAAAATAGTCTTTCTGCTTCAATACAGCTTTTTGCATGGTTCAAAGGCATGTCCAACGAGTGTTTTAGCTCGTTAACCCGAATGGCCGCCAATATGCCGGTGCAAGCCTTTTGAATGGCCTCTTCGTCCGCATAACGCTTTCCTTTCGTGGGCAAATGCATTTTTCCGAAAGGGAAGAAGTTGCACGATGCCATATCAGGTAAATACGGGGAGTGGTCAAATAATCGGTCACAAGCGTCGATCGAATGTTGGATTCTGAGCAATTTTTGGTAATCGCTCAATGCGGAACAACTCSTGCACACACTTTTCGTAAGCAAAAATGATAAATCGATGTTTTGGAGATGTTCAATTCCATTTTCATGGATTTCAATGATGATTTCGGCTGATTTTTGATGGAATTTCCCGTGATCACGGATTTTGATTGGCCCACATGTTGATCGTCATTTAGGTCCTCACGACCACTTTGAAACGTTGAAACAACACGCGCACTCTGCTACCGGATAGGCAATCATCGCCATAAATTTGTTTCATCAATTGAAACGTTTCGATAGAAGTTTTAAAACAAAATTTAATGTTGGCTCTTTATTCGAAGCTCGTTTTCGCATCGATAACGCAAATATACTGACACTTAAAACGCAATAACTTCACTTCCAATCGACGATCAATGTCATGAAATTCTCACTGGACAATAGATTCGCACATATAGATGTTGCCCCCAGTTGGCGCTGGATTCAAAAAGTCCTRTTTACATTGGACAGCATCTTGTATATGTTACCCGAACCAGTCATCAGTTTTTTGAGCTCTACATGAAGCTGATCTTCTGTCGGAACTACCGATATCCGATCACTATAGTATATATCGTCACCTGAAATGYAAAATAACGTATCATCAAAAAATTCGAAATTGAGTGTCTTATTGATTACGCTTCACCACTTCAAATTACATACATAATATTACAATCAACATTTTCAGGTTCTGCGCTCAGATATAAACCAGTTTTAACCAATATTAAAATTTTTTTTCACTCATGTTCCATTTTATTTCGTGTTTCATTCATTCCACTGTAAATTACCGCAAATGTTGTTATGTTATTTTGCATTTCAGGTGACGATATGTAACTGCCATTCAATATGAGCGTTCAATATACTAAAGATCTTGTAAGGAAAACTTTATTATTTGACAAGATATCTTCAAARAATTTTCAACGGGTTTTTGTCCAAAGGCGACTTTAGAATCCCCGAACCAACTGGCTAGCTGGCTAGTCTTACTAACTGGCCGAGCAAATGCAACATAAGGGTAAATCAAATAAATGTTTGTTATAAAAAGTGCACCTCTGAAGGGTATGAAGCTTCGAAGCAGCCAAAGCTAACACTTTTTTGTTTTAATTAAAGGAATATACATTGGCACATATCTACAAGTAGTATGACTCATAGGTAACCAAAATTTCCTAGTTTATTTTTCGGAGTATACATGTATATAATATAAATAAAGGGTAATCTATTTCGAGGTACCCCACTTCTTTAATGAATAGAAATGGAATTGTCCGCATAGACTTTACACTTTACATATCCCCACAGGGAAAAGGTCTAATGGTGTGGTATTTCACAATTTGGTGGCCAATCGACCGRYCCAAAACGGGAAATTATCTGCTCAACGAAGAGTTCTGTCAGTAAATCCATTGAATGATGGGATTTCTTGGAAGTYGCGATGTCTTGTTGAAAMMAAAGGAAKCCGAGATCACGAGCTACAATTTCAGGCAACAAAAAGCTGATTATCATGGCACGATAACGGTCRCCATTGACGGCTTCGTTCTCACYGGCATCATTTTTGAAGAAATATTAATCGATKATTCCACCGGTCCACAAATTTTCAAGAGGGTAAGGTCCAGCAGCTTCAGTTCTTSCACAAGCTTTATTTTGTAGGTTCTCAATTTAAGATAATGTGCCAAGTCAGGCCTACGTGAGTCCGAGTTGCTGAGAAAGGCGCMGAATCCATTCTCCTCGGCCTTCCGGGTCTAAAAACAAACAATACCGMACAAAAGTAAYGTGACAGCGTGAYAGAACTCACTAACTCATCTGTCAAAAAAAKTACCTCTACTTGGATTGCCCRTTATAAGTATGTTAGGTTAATAYAATGATGTCTTATTCTCATTTAATTTAAGCGATTCCGTAATTCATGCCATGGAAGCTTGGAATTAAGTTCGTCCTCATTACATACCGTTGCAATTGAGATTTGTTTGTTGTATAAGACTGACAATTTGCTTTAGTCTTTAGCCCACATGTTTTGAAGTGCTTAAGCTACCTACAATTGGCAGACACCTTACCGCTACCAACACTTAGTAAAACGTTGCCCTACATTGCTTGCGACAATTTTCATTTTCACTGAACTTATTTAATTGTGATTCTTCTTTTTGAAATTGGCACAGTGGGCTTAAAGAAATATGTTTGATGTAAAAAATTACACTTTATAGCCATGAAGACTGGAATTTTGAAACGTTTTAATTCGGACAAAAATATTTAAATTTATTTTAATTAAATTTAAAATTAATTAATTAATAAAAATAAAATGAATTAAATTAAATTAAATTTATTTTTTAATCTAGGCTTCCTACATATTCCTTTCCTTCATTTCAAAAAAAGTCTTAATTTCCGATAGAGATTCTGCCTTAGTTAATCTAAATCAAGACTCCCAATCACGATTTTCAAGTCAAGATTTAATTGCTTCAGATTTCAGTMAAATATCCGCGAATGAATGATATGAATGGAGAACATTAATTTTATAAGTACTCGGGGCACCAGTGGTATTTTCAAATTAATTAATTTCGACGAATACAAAATGTTTAAAAAATTAGAATGAAAACGCACAACTAATTCCATTGCTAACAATACGAAAACTCAAATTCACTTGTATTAATGTAAATCATTTTTTTAGAGCTAACCGCAAAACCGAATTATCCAAAATCCGGTGTGAATGAGCAATGTTTCGATGTTGCAATATTCGTTTCTTGCCTTCGTTAGCTGCACAGTTACTCACACTCGAATGGMCACTGCGGGCCAATGCTTCAATTTCAACCGCTGCACGAACGCGCAGACGTCACAGTGCAACAGAGGAGGCGTCGCATAGCCTAAAGACTCAATTTGATGCAACCGAATGGGAGTGGTGGTGGYGTGCCACTCAGCATTTGCTGCTGCGGTCGGCCGCTCGGGTGTCTTTGTCGAGCGGCAGCAGGGCGGCGGAGCCATCGCSCAGACCATAGTCAACGCTGTAATCGACACACAGCCGCGACAGTTTCACGCTGGATGCGCATTTCGAACAATTCAAGACATTTGCTTGCTTGTTGTTTTGTGGTGGAGCAATCAAAAGTGGTTAACATGACTAAAAACAAATCACGCAGCAGTGTGCGAGCAACTACAACAAATCGCTTTAAATTTGCTGTTAGTGAATGTGTGAATTGTTGGCAGCAGTGCCATTGCGGCGATGTTGCTCGTGGGTGTTCCGTTGCCGATGGTGCTGAACGGCGCGCCGACCGACCTAGACCCACTTGTGGTGTGCACAGGTAGACACATATTGATTGCTTATTCGTGCACGCACTCACCTACACACCAATGCATGTTTGTGTGTGTTTGTGCTTGTTACATCCGCATATAAATGCAGGCAAGTGATTAGTACATATGTATGTATGTGGGGCGAGGCGTCTATTTAAAGACAAGCAAATTCGTTTAGCCTCCGGTGTCGAGCCCAGAACTGGCTGAGTCGATAAGGCAGAGTCAACTTGACGCAGCGCTTTAAAATGTACAAATTGAATGCAGGAAATTACCACACTTGTTGCAACAACTGATGMAACTGCCACGTTAGAATTCCCCTGTGGCGCGCAATTGGGAAAATGGTGTTGGCGTTAATGTGGCTTTTACTGTTGTTGTTGCTTTTCAGCTACAATTCTTTTGTTGCATGTATGCATTTTCACAAACTCACACTTCCCTACTTTTGTCTTTGAAAGTGAAAAGTGAGGAGCGTAAACGCGTAGCGGAAGTAATGCGCTGCAGCGAATTTTATGCGCCATMAAAATTAATTAGCTTATTTGGTAAATACTCGATGTAAGCTTGAAAAAATTACAAAACACATGTTAATATATATTTAATATATTGTGTCAAAAAAGTWCCCGGTGTTGTAAATAAAACGCAAAATATTTAATTATTCATCAGTATTTATTTTGTTGGCTTCAAAGCCAACCCCATAAGATATAATATGTAAACTTGTGCTAACGATTTTCCAGTCATCGAGACACTTTTCATAAGCACTTTTTGGGATGACCTTCAGCTCCTTCAGCTAATTTCGTTCTATCTCTTTAATCGACTGAAAACGAGTTCTACGGAGCGGCAATTTCAGTTTGAGGAATAAGACAAAACATACGGAGTCAAATCTGGTGAATACGATGGTTGATCGATGCTATACATTGGTTTTTGGTTTTAAATTCGGTCACAATCATGGTTCGATGCGATCGTGCATTATCATCGGGTAAAATCCATGAATTGTGCTTCCACAATTCCGTCCATTTTCGAAGGTTATTCTCTCATAAACGTCTCAATACTCCTTGTTGATGGTCTGTCACCAGAGGTTTGTTTTTGGTTTCGGCTCGTTTTATTCCCTCCATTTCGATGATTGTTCTCTTGTATGTCTCATCGGCATTATATTGCTCTCCATAAATGTGGGTTCGGAATTCGTACGATCAAGCACGTCTAAAGAGGCTTTTTTACTGTACTATTTTTAAAAAAAATTCAGCTTTATCAGGACGAGTCGAGCAAGAAGTCCTTTAAACAACAGAAAAAAAATCTGTAATGGAACTGCTTTAATCTAAAATGATAGAAGAAATTTTTCGATTATCACTCCAATTATTAAATCTGCAAAACTCTGCTTAACGCGAAAAATATTATTTTCATAGGCCGATAAAGAAAGAAGAAGAAGAGCTCCAAACATCCAGCAAAGCTCAAATTATAAGTTCATATGTGTATGTGCCCATATGTATGTATGTGTAAGTCTTGCTTCAATAGTTTTGCTAATGAAATTATGGTTCTGTCTCTTATACACATCTAGATGTGTATAAGAGACATTTCATAGGCCGATAAAGAAAGAAGAAGAAGAGCTCCAAACATCCAGCAAAGCTCAAATTATAAGTTCATATGTGTATGTGCCCATATGTATGTATGTGTAAGTCTTGCTTCAATAGTTTTGCTAATGAAATTATGGTTAAGTACATTTTCTCAAGCAATTTAACACTTAATTTAATTTTGCAAACGACTACCCAGTAGACTACATAAATATTATATATCATAACTATTACGTATGAATGTGTGTATCTGTGTGTAAGCAACACGTTGCTGGTGCTTCAAAAATGTACTTGACCAGCTTCTTGCTAGCATTATTAAGRTGTTCTGGTTATTAAGCACAATAATGCTTGAATTAGGAACACTATTTTGCCAGGTGTTGGTTGGCGATGGCCATTATGCAACAAGTGCGCTATTAAGGTGGTCAGAAAGCTTTAGCGAATTACGAAGGATTTTTATTTTCTAGAAGCACTATAATTAGCTTTAACTAATTTCCGGTAATAACAATTAAACAGTTTAAGTTTTTGTTGTTTTTCAGAGATAAGGTTCGTAAGTGAACCGAGAAGGATTAGTTCGCTTGAAATATAGCGTATTTTTGTCAAACTGCGAACTATGTTGTTGTAGTTTTTATTGATGTTGTTGTCCGTGATATTCAAAATGGCACATCTTAAGTTCTTGACTATGACTTATAGGAAGCAGAACATCTTTGAGCCGCATGTTTTGGAAAAAAACACTTGCTTTGCTAACAGTGGATGAAAATTTCTTCAAATACTACACACTTGCTTACTTAAGTCTGCGCACACCGATCTAGTATCTGTGGCCTGCATTACCAGTACAAATATAGCAAATAATTTCGCTGAAAGATTGTATTTWAGTTGCACATAATTGTGATTTGGAAAAGTGGGTAAAGTACACATTAAGTGACAAAGTAGAAAGCACAAAAGCAGAAGGCACAAAAACGCGGTTAAATGCATCACACATTGCTACACATGCATATGCCATGTACACACACACATATATAGGTGTTTGTGTGAGAAGAAAAAACTGAAATTCATCTGCGATGCTAGCAGCTGGAATATGGCACACGAATCAGTGACACAGCGACAGGGCAGCTTCGGCCACATAATTCAATTAACGGTTTATCATGCCAACGCCGCTTTTCAGGTGTGTGCATGTGCGGGTTTCAGAAATAAAAGCTGTTATTAAATGGGAAAGTAGGTGAAATTTCACACACCATTTACTCATTAAGTTTAAAGAGTTTTCTATCGGCCAATCTAAACGAAATGTCATACACTCAATCATTGCAGTGGTCACACTGATAGCAGAAAAGCGAATTATCGTCCATTCAGCTAACGCGCCAACAACAACCAATTGCCAATGAGGAGCATTGACAAATGACTGTCGGAAATGCGGCAAATTGGGTTAAAGCGATAAGTGTTACACGTACAAGTTAGCAGACATACTTGCTAATGCAGCACGCCCAATTTATAATAATGGTAACGAATTGGSTGTTGAACACAACTGGTGACATACATATATTGACACTGTGTGAAGTCATTATTCAGGTTTAGTTACTTGCGCGAATTTCGGTGAAAATACTTAATTAATATTATAGTTGACAACTAAGTTAACCTCAAAATATGTTTAAAAAAATCTATTAATAAACACCTCTTTTTATAAATTGCTCGCCAAACGACGTTTAATACTAAWATAGTATTCCTTGCTCACAGTTCGACCGGTCGGAAGGAATTCGAAGTACRCCACAACTCGATAATCGAAGAAAAMTGTCARCACAATCTTGATTTTCGAYCTGCTTTGACGYAGTTTTTCGGCTTCCGCTCACCTTTGCCACGATGTTCGGTCSATTGATCRTCTGTTTCCGGGTCGTAAGCATAGATTCATACTCTTCGCCAGTAATAATATGTTTCATGACATCCTGGTAGTCGGAAAGCCTTGTTTCACAGTCGATAACGCAACGCTGTTTTTCGAAAAAATTGAGTGATTTTGGTACCAATCGTGCTTTTACTTTTCTTAGGCATAAATGATTTTTCAAAATAGATTTCACTGATGTTTCCGATATTCCAACAATRCCAGTACGATGACTGACTGTTGATGGTCGATTCTCAAGCACCAATTCATTTATTTTATTGGCGTGTTGATCATCAGTTGATGTTGATGACCATCCTGGATGTAGTTCGTCGTCAATGCGTTYTCGACTTTTTTTGAATAATTTTTACTAATCCAAAACACTTGATCGTGACAAATAATTWTCACCGAAGGAATTTTCCAACATTTTGAATGTTTCAGCACCAGAAAGTTGATTCCGCTCATAAAATTTAATAGAACTTTTTTTGTTGAAAAACTTCAATCATTGTAAAAATCGCCGAATGCACTTTATTTACTTCAGAAACACAAGCGCATACTAAACACTTATCGGAATTGACATCCCAAATCGATTTGGAGTTACGGCTTTCTAAAGTGTAGCTGTTCAGTTCAAGCATCTCTATCAGTTTATATTTAAATGCGATAGGATGGTAGAAAAGAAATTTATGGGAACCGGTGAAAAATCGTACTTTTGTAACTTCAAACAAATTCGGTGGGTGAGAAACTCCCCAAATATTCTTAATAAATACTGTGAAAATAGGCGGATGWCAATTACAAACACATGTAACAAACTTATGAATTCCAACTGATCCTTTAACTTTACRGTATACAAAACAAACACCAACGAAGTTATTGGAGTAAACTTTGCCGAAATAGTGCCCTCAAAGTATTTCATCTTACGTCGAAAAATTGTCGAACTCGAACTATAACTATTCAAGGACCTAGTCATCAAATTGTGGTCCCCAGTGCATATGGCTGATTTTTTTACAGAMCAATTTTTTTGTGATGCAAACACTCCTTATAGAAAAAATTGTTGAAATCGCGTCAATACTTCGTTTAGCCCCTATATACCTAATAAAAATATTTCAGAAAATTCGACTGTTGACCTTGTACCGTATCTAGTTGTCAATGTGTAAGAAATCTGATATTCAGAAATAATCTCYTTCTAAAAACAGAGTATCCTCTTGCCTAAAATCGACTTTAATATAAAGTTTCGCCAACACATGAAGGTACTATGTCCCCGCATTTACAACATGAAAGTTGCAAGAGTATAAAATGTTCGGTTATACTTGTTCAAATTYGTTTTAGTTTTATACTCGGAGATTCTGAACTATAAATTTTCCGGAGTATCCCGGTATCACATGTAATCTTTTATACAGATTTTTTTTTTCAATGCTCAAAGGTTAAAATAGAAATAATGTCTAACATCCTATATTGCCGATGAGGTATTTTTATACTCTCGCAACAAAGTTGCTAAAGAGAGTATTATAGTTTTGTTCACATAACGGTTGTTTGTAAGCCCTAAAACTAAAAGAGTCAGATATAGGGTTATATATACCAAAGTGATCAGGGTGACGAGTAGAGTTGAAATCCGGATGTCTGTCTGTCCGTCCGTGCAAGCTGTAACTTGAGTAAAAATTGAGATATCATGATGAAACTTGGTACACGTATTTCATGGCTTCATAAGAAGGTTAAGTTCGAAGATGGGCAAAATCAGCCCACTGCCACGCCCACAAAATGGCGGAAACCGAAAACTTATAAAGTGTCATAACTAAGCGATAAATAAAGATATTAAAATGAAATTTGGCACAAAGGATCGCACTAGGGAGGGGCATATTTGGACGTAATTTTTTTGGAAAAGTGGGCGTGGCCCCGGCCCCTGCTAACTTTTTTGAACATATCTCGAAAACTACTATAGCTATGTCAACCAAACTGTATAGAGTCGTTTCTTTTAGGTATTTCCATATACAGTTCAAAAATGGAAGAAGTCGGACAATAACCACGCCCACCTCCCATACAAAGGTTATGTTGAAAATCACTAAAAGTGCGTTAACCGCAAATGGGCGTGGCGTCGCCCACTTATGGACCAAAAAAAAAAAATCTCAGGAACTACTCGACCGATTTCAATGAAATTCGGTACATAATAGTTTATTAAACTCTGATGACATGTACGAAATATGGGTGAAATCGGTTCACAACCACACCTTCTTCCAAWATAACGCTATTTTGAATTCCATCTGATGCCTTCTCTGTATAATATATACATTAGGAACCAATGATGATAGCGGAATAAAACTTTACACAAATACGGTATTTGATGCGAGAGTATAAAATGTTCGGTGACACCYGAACTTAGCCCTTCCTTACTTGTTTTCAGTAGCTTGTTCTTACAGATCACGCGTCAGTCGTGTCAAGCTGTCATGTTACTTTTGCTCATTATTGTTTGCCATTTTATCGTGGAAACACCTACGCCTGAACAACGTTTTCAAATCGTTCGACTTTATGCCGAAAATTCACGTTCTCTAAAGAACAAACAAAATCGGGCTACTGAGCATACTATTCGCATAACCGTCTTGAGATCGAGCGTTTATTATTGGATAATATTCGACAGTATAGACAACGTTCAGCACGCAGTGAATAAAATATAGCAGTCGTAGCTGGGAGAGAACGTAACCGTCATTTCCGACGGTTATCGTGCCATCATAACGGCTTATTTGATGCCTGAAATTAAAGACATTTGGTTTCAACAAGACGGAACCACTTCCCACACATCGCGTCAATCAATGGATTTATTGAGCAGATAATTTCACGTTTTGGTCCGCTCCGTTAGACGTTTTCTTGTAGGAGTATGTAAAGTTTAAAGTCTATGCGAGTAATCCCGTTTCGATTCAGGCCTTGGATCAAAACTTCACGCGTGTAATTCGTCAGCTACTAGTCGAAATGCTCGAATGAGGCATCAAAAATTTGAGAGAGATAATCTTCAAAAAATAAATTCCAAAGAATGTTCTTTCGAATGATAATAAATATACCCCATAAAAATTTGAAGTTCTCTGCATTTTTCCTAAAACAGTAGGGAACCTCAAAATTGATCACCCTTTATGTGGCTTAAGCACAACTCAAGAATTTAAGCGAAAATATTTTTAATTGCTTTTCCTGCTGGTTAAGCTTGCGCAAGTCTGTATGTACATAAGTGCTGGAGTACACAGAAGTGATAAGAGTGATAAAAAGGCTTTATGGCTTAATTTCTCCCATATGACGCCGTTACACAAAGTAGTTAATAAACWATTACCGTTTTATCTCATCATCAGTATAGTGAATGAAAAGCAGCGTGTGTGAGAGACCTTTTAGTTCCCATAAAGCAAAGTGTGCGCGGCCGTTGCTGCCGTCATGACGGCTAACGGGTCGGACCTTATGACTGTGTACAATTAAAAGGCGCAAAAGCACACGCACACATACATACATACATGTACTAATCTAAGCATTTGCTTATTTGTGTACGCCATTGACTCTTAAGCACTTGTCTACTGGGCTATTATGGATTTATGCCGCTTATCCGGYCGTGTTAGCTGCAAAAATGTGGCCGCGCAAACTGCTTGGCTGCCGTCGGCTGAACGTGCGCAACGGAGTATGTGTGGCGGTATGCGCACTTGCTTCCAAACATGACTCATTAMGTTGTTCGTTGTTGCTGTTGCTGTTGGCATRTTGACGGTTATTGCCACTGGTTACTAAACTACTTTCCTTGCGGAAGATGCGGACATACAAATGTGCATATACGGCGGCTGGGCTCAGCCGATCCTCTAAAATTATGCGCGGGCAACCTTGTGCTTGTGTACAAAATGAACGCACACACACAGCTGCACACAATTATCGGCAAATGAATACAAGTTCTCCAGATTTGGGCATGGCATGCGGCGTGCCACAAGTGCTGCACTGCTCGATTAACGATTGGGCACGCACGTGACCACTCCAGCGCCAATCATAAGCATGCATGTAAGTATGTACAGTTGTTTGTATGTGCTTGCATGTCTGCAAATTTATCTAATCCTAGTAATCCTAGTCGTATTTACACTTAACAAKCGGGTTATGGCTGCGGATGCCGTCATAAAAGAAATAATAATAACAACATCATTTAAAATTACCGCATTTGTTGCAAATATTTGGATTTGAAGAAAATTTAGAGGACATGACTTTTTAAATTAAGGCCGGGCTTGTCGCCAATGGCAGCAATGTAAGAAAGAAACTGGGCTGACGGACTGAATTCGTGTGGAACCGAATGTTGTTATTGTAGGTATTTGAATTTTTGGCACTTCGTTGAATTATTTAGTGCTTGGAGTAATTTTTTCGCCATCGCACGATTTCGAAAATATGAAGGTTTGGATCACCGGGGCATACTGGAAATATCGTCAGCTGTTTTTYACTAAATAGCTTTCCGTTGAACTTTTTGTTCTCTTTCCCTTTACTTCTTGCATTTTTGAAATTTTTTCGAAATTTCMCACCTGTCAGTCGTTACTGGCCGTTCTGCAACGAACACCCCTCTTGTACACGTAGAGCAGGTCTGCAAGGCTATTGGCTCCTCTGTAATTCCACACTTTATAGTCTAATAAAAACTTAATTTTATAATTATTTTACGCCACAATACGATTTGTAAACACTTTTGAACGCTTTCGGTTGTCTTTTTAATTGTTGCAGACGAGTTTGCTTGCAATTTTTAGAGGTTGTACCAATTAGCCGTTAATATTTTTTAATCTCAGCTGTCATAAACATTTGACTTTTCGTAAATTATTACTTCAGCGCAACATTTTGACATTTGCTCATATGAGCCCTGTAGGGAAACCAAACGCTTTGGAGGGAAATACATTTGGCGTAAGAAATTGTAATTTCTTTTATGGAATACGGTCATAAATGACGAAAGTATCTTWAAGTACCTAGGATGAAGCTTTAATGAATGCATTTTCCAAAGATTGTAACAATAAAAATTGTTTCCATGTTAATTGACTGTACTTCGACAGCCTTGAGCTATAGTTGAGGCAAGAATACTGATTTCAAAGAATTCCTGAGTACGGAGTACCTAATATTATAATTACAAAAATGTTAATAGCTGTCGGTATGGGGAAAATGTAAATACTGACAGCTGCAATGATTGAGTGAACCAACTAGTTTGCATCTCAAGTGATGCTTAATTACTTTTCTTTGTAAGTGAAATCAGCTTACTGCAATCTATAAATGCATGCATGCCCCATACACATAAAAAAGCATGTACCAAATGTGCTATATATAAATGTATGTATGTATATGTATGTGTATCGAAGAAAATCGTGGTTACATAGATTCAATTAAATGTTGAGTAAAAAGCCACATCACTCAACTCGTTGCAGTTAAACAGGCGGGAAAACCTTTTAACTTGGCACGAATTGTCTCTGTCAATAAGGTACATGTGTCTGGCGAACGGGTATTAGCTGGAAAGGGAACAGGTTGTGCGCTTATAATTATCTTATTTTTCTGCTGAAATTTCCAGTATGTTTTCAGTAGAGTTTTAAAATTGTTTAATTATTTCGTTGTAGTGACAAGTCTCATTATATACAGCGATTATGGCAATGACTTTCGAGTTGTCGCCTCTTGATTTAAGTTTGTCAACATTGTCAGTCGCCAACTTTGTGGATTTGTTTGCTAATTTATGATCACATTTTGCTCGTGTTAGATTTTACATTTATGGTGGAGTTTGTTGTCACATGCACTAAGCGCAACAACGAGCTGAAGCGGTGAGTGTTACATTGGTTTCAGTCGCAGGTTTTGGTAGGTAATGTCCGGTTCCTGCTGTGAAAAATCATTKCCATAAAAATTGCAGACTTACTTTTGCACACACTCTTCTTCCTGTCCTAACTCACACGCTTAACGTAAGAGGAATCTTCAAGGAATTAGCTCTACTAAACTGTTCTAATCAAGTGGTCTCATAGCACTATATCAATCATCAACTTCAGATTCTGATACTTGACACTTCTCTAGAGCGATTGGGATCATGACGATCGCATTTGTCGATTCGATAAATTCGAAATCTAAGATTCAAACAGAAACAGAGAAAGATCCCAAGAAAGCTTCTTCAAATTATTAAAGTTGTGTTCACCTAACTGAAGCTTTTGTAGCCCCTTCGTTCTCAAGYATTTCAGAACTGTTTTACAACTTAAAGCTTACAGTAACGCCATAAGAAATAACGACTTATCCTGTCCACCGATTTCTGCGTATAGGGAAACTACAATTTTCTAAGAAAGATGCTCTGTACGAATATATTGCTTTGTATGTTTCTGTGCTTACATATGTATGTATCATGTTCAGCGCATAATGCTTGGGATCTCCGAGTGATTATTAAATATTAAATTAATTAAAGTAGGTTTATTAATCCAAGATGTATATTAGTATGTGYATATGTTAATGTGTACTCCAATTATTTTTCTAATGGTCTACTACAAAAGTCATCAACCGCGCACCTTTGACATCGCTAATATACGAGACCTACTCATGAACCTGAATATATAAGCTTTCATAGTATATTCTCATTTGTATATAAGGAAGATTACATTAGGACGGAAGACCATTTTCAAACAAAATATGAARACTCTTTCGACCACCCAATATATTTATAATGCGAATGCAGTTCTTAAGGGGTTATATCCACCTGCAAATAAAAAAATTATTTGTGGAAAATTGTTTTTGAAGAAGAATTTTTTTACGAAATAAATAATAAATCACATACACAAATTCAGTATACTTTAATAATCGATTCTCAACTTTAAAAAATTTGAAATTCTCTCGATCCCGGCAGGAGGGCATCCATAAAAAAAACGGTATGTGATAATGAGGAATATTTTTCTGCTTAAATTATGTTAAATTGAAAAACTAAAAAAATGTATTATTGCAACAGGTGAATACAGMTAATGATCGAAAGATGAATCAYAATTTTGATTTTGCWCWTCAGTGGSTTAAAAAATCAAAATTATTGTCAGAAATATCATTACTATATTAATATATCTAAGAAAATCGTTTGACCATCAAGTCGATCGGTCTCACCGTTTCGGAGATATTTCCTTTACTGACTCTGAAAAAATAGTTTCAAATAGGTTCTTCTTAATTGGCGTAGACACCGCTTACGCGATTATAGCCGAGTTAAAATAGCAATCAGGTTAAACTGGCAGGCCAATAAGCAACTCAAAGACCAGTTTGGTCCTTGCGATACCAAGTTGAGTTCAGAGTGTCGAGAAARRCGCGTTTAAAGTAATGAGAGCCGATTACACTAACTTAAAWATTATTATACAAATACGGTCATATTTATATCCGAAACTTGCCGAGTTAAAACTTTCAGCGAATAATCTCAAYCACATGCACATTTGATAAATAGGCAAAAAACATCAGTGATTTACATAAAAGTGAATATATGCAATATCTATWGTGGATCACCCTTATGTGCAGCCATAATATATGTAGGTAGCACAAACGAYTGAAGTGTCAAAGTTCGCAGAGATCTAATTAGATTACAGCGAATTTCAACATTTTGATGGATAAGTAAAGTTCGTGAATTCCCTCGAGTGCGAACGACATATAGCACAACTTCTGCAGATAGCTCTCTTTTGCACACACTCGACTGCRTGTTTGGTGTTGTGCTTTTAATAAAATAATTTCACTTATGGTTGTTGGATCCTTCAGCTCTAGTGTGCGGCAAAAGCGCAAGATGTGTTGAATTGTTGTGCATCCTAAGGGCTTCTGGGCCTCTGTGGCAGTGCACCGATGCGCCGAGTTGCTGCTTTAATTTTATTTCCATTTGATTGTTGACCGGAATATTCGCACATTTCTCATATTCCTTGCAGCGCTGCTCCTTCACATGTGCGATGGTTGGTTGTGTGGGTGTGCCACTGTAAGCTCTGAAGTGTGCTTATCTATTGGCTTTTGAATACCTGCGCACTTACGTACAACGAATTTCGAACTTTATGAAAAGTATAACGGGATTTATGGTAGATTAGGGTATTTAATTTCATGAGRTTTAAAGTATCTCCGAAATGGTAGCTCCTAAAAAATTATTTCTTATTTTATTATAAAAATTTTAATCGCTGAAAACCGCAAAAAAATTATTTTTTTTTTTACTTTTGACCAGAAGTAAATTTTTCCCATATACCCGAACGATAAGAAGTTTTGGTTTGTTACTTTGGTTTTAATCAAGTTTTGAACATGTATATTCAATTTTAGATTTTTGTAATGTTATGTAACTTCACTCTTATTTTTAGTTAATTTGACCAGATTAATAAAATTTTTTTGGAAATAACACATTTATAGCGGGATTCTGCAACCAGTCKCTWGTCTCTATTTGAGACATTTTGTGGTAAAATCTCAATTTGTGACTAGTTACTATTCACTAAACAGTTTCTAGCTTTAGTCTCAAAATATTGCCTCAAATTTGTGGTAGTTAGCAAGTCACAAAACCAAAAAGAACTCTTGTCTGCCATTTTGAATATACTGAATAGAGATCACCATAGATATTAATCGATTGTCGTTTTTTTATATTTTGTAAGCAACTCAAACATGAAAAGGTTAAAAATAAATAAATTTTACATAGATTTCGTTAATATTATGAAACAAAGTCAACATATATTTTTATTTTTTATTCATAATTATGTTTTTTGACTATGTTATAGAAAATTCAATATTTGTTATCGACATATTTATTTTCATTCAAGTATAAAAACATCTCTGAATAATGAAATGAAAATCGTCTCAAGTCTCAAAAATTGTCTCTGTCAAATTTAGAGACTTAATACTGTATCACAGTACAGAATCGCACGGTTATTTTCAATTCAATTTAGATTTGTGTTCAACCAAGGCGCTCATGGTTCAAAAATTATAAGAATTTTTTATTTTCCGAACACGGTTTCCACTAAACTTTCCTGCTTCCTAACTGACTTGTATAGACCCCATTGCGTTCTCACTCTCTCTTTTGTGCACACTCTCGCTTGTCATTCCTTCATATTTATCGTTCGATATGTGTGTTGCGGTTGATGCATTTCTTATCAGTGAAAAGACAGAGTATACAGTTATTTAGTTGTTTATTTGCATATATGAGTGGCTGAGTGTGTGTTAGTATTGCAATGGGGTCATACACACACATATGTATGTGTAAATGTGTGCATTTGTTTGATATCTCAATCAGCTGATTACAGTCTCTGTGGGTGTAGCTATTTCGAATTCGAAGAGCTCGGGTGAGAGCGAGAGTTATTTTCTGTGTACATTCCGAGCTAAGAAAGTTTACTTGCATTCTGTATGCGCGTGTATGGGTAAACGGTACATACATACATATGAACATATAGATAAGTGTGACAGCTATGCCTGCATGTAGCTGTTATCAGCAAGAGGTTAGAGAGTGGAAGAAATCGATTAACACTGAAATTCTGTATTTATGTATCGTTTTACATTCTAAAGACGGCTCTTATTAAAAACTCATATCGCACGAATCCCTATCAACTTTGGTTGTGTAGTTCGGCAGCAGCCATCACAAATATTTATAAGCACGAAAATAAGCCGTTATTTATGTACGTGTGTATATGTATGTAGATATAAACTCATAAACAAACATTTGATACGCTCACGATTCTCAGTAGTTACCAATTCGTTATACTCATGCCAAACAGCTCTCTCTCACAACCACCTTGCCTTATGGAGATTTGTTGATTATAAAAAGCTGTCGCACTTTTTCCGCTTTAGTAGTGAGCCTTCATTTGTGTGTATGAGAAAAAGTTTTCATAGAGAGATGAGCTTTGACACTGCGTGTAGTTACTAAATGAAAATTTCTATGTTATAAGAGCGAGACACACACACACACAGACGAATATACCTGTATAAGTATGCGGATATGTAAAACAATAACATTGGGAACTGTGTTTAAGCGAGCATTACGATTTCGTTTATTTTGTTGCTGTATAATGTGATTACACTGAAGAAAAAAAAGTAACGCCGTATATACATTCTGAAATTTTTTGCCCTCGGAAAAAAGATGCTCCCGAGGTGACAACATAACTCCTTACTGGATCAGCTAAAGTGAAACGTGTATTAGTTAAAACCTTWACTTAGAACTTAGACGAAGGAAAAAAACTGGAAATTAGATTTTGGGCAGACATTTTTACAAAACAAATTTCAGTGAAAATTTCGCGAAATTTTTTTTCAAATAGTTGTAATCGAAAAAAAGTCCTTCATCCAAGTCTTTAAGAATTGTATATCAAAGAGCTGTGTAGAATTTCTTGAAGGTCGGTTGAGTAGTTCTCGAGAAATCTTGCCAACCGAGTTTCGAGAAAAACGTGTTTAAAGACGGCGCATTTAGCCTAGGTAGTTTCGAGCGCACAAGTTTTTAAGGCTGTATCTCCGAAACTATTACTCGGATCAACTTGAASATTTAGCACAATATTCTAGAGGTGTCGTCGAATTTAATAAGACAATAAAAAATATGGATATTTTGAAACCCGTATACCCATGTAACCCCTTAAGGAAGTGCACATAAGTTGAAAGTGGGATATGCTTGTCTTGTCCACATTATTTGCCTAATAATCTCATGACATTGATTCAGAACTACACCTGTTTCTTTAAAGTATTTCTATATTTTTTTAATTTAAGTTACTACCTCAGCTGGCTGGTTCAAGAAAGCTCACAATTCAAAATCCGAGCCGAGTGTAAAAGGATCTCATAATTATTATAATAAGAGCTTAGAAGGTACATATATGCSGAGCATTGTAGGTAGCGTGATTCAATATGAATAGTATAGCCAGCACTTATAATATTATATTTCAGTTAAACATTCTAAAAGATCCGATCCGTTATTTACCGTGTAACGTGCAATACTTAAACTGAAATGAGCCAGACATCGCTGCCTTCGWAGCAACGTCAATGCGAGTACAAACCAAAGAGCGTGTATGTCACTAAAGCAGCGTTAAATACTCAGCTGGCTCCGTCCCGGTGTTTTCCGCAGTCAAGTTAGTTGGGAAAATGATGGGCTCAAAAACAAACTGCTGGTATTAAATGTATCGCGCAYACATACAAACTCATACAAGCAGGTATGGTATGTAGACAGAAGAATCACTAAAAAGGCAACAACACATGCATATACGCAACACATACACACATGCACATACATAGCCAGCAATGTTCCGCGTTGACTAGATGGCACATTGCGGTGCTTTTTGACCAAGCGAAAAATCATAGGCCAAACAGTTGATATCGGAACTTGCTGGCATTTGGTTGTGGAGTGCGCGTTGGTACAACTACTCAACGTTTTTTCGTACGTACGCCACGAAACGAGTACGAGTGTTTTATATGTGCATTAGTAAAGCTCTCGAAACGACGAAGGCGAATTACATACAAGTGGATGCGCGCGCGATTTCTCTCTCTGAATTTTCAGTGAGTGGTTAGTTTTTTGGTGGAACYCATTGAATTCTACCACACGAAAAAGAAAACAATTTAGCAATCTTTTCGTGAATTCAGGAAAAGTGAAAAAGTCTTRTGAAATATAAAAATTTGGCACATTGGCAACAGTTGACAACAGTTTTGACCGAAAAGTATATAAAATGCGTTAAAGAATTAAATTAGCGAAGCGCGAAGAAGGCTGCGTGCAGACGAAAAAAGCTGAGTGGCGTGAATTAGTAGGCTAAAGTTGTTGTTAGTTTCCCCYTGCTGTTTGTTTATTTGGATGAAGATACATAAGTCTCCATATACGTCACAAGTACTCCATGATTAAGTGGCCAAAGCAGTAAGAATAAATAATAATTCAAAAATAGAAATGTGAAAAGATGGCAATAAATCTGATATTAAGCCATCGGTACCAGCTTTCTCAACAAAGCGTGTTGTTGTGGCTATTTCGAGTTTTCATTTCTTTCAATACCCATCATTTGATTGTTTGCATGTGCTCTTATGCTTTTGCCTTCCTTTTTGCTGCYGCTGCCAAGTGACCCAAAAGTTTTGCTCTTGCGTTTCGGCTGCTTGAGAAAGTGCGCGTTGAATTGGTGAAAATTTCTCAATAAAGCAGGCATCGACCAGCCACAATAAGAATCAAATTGAAATTGCAGAAAACCACCGCCAACAATAAACAGCACATCGAGTAAAAGGTGTAACAATTGGCCATTTKATTGTTTGGGTAAGCCCGCCGACGAGCTAGTGAAACCAACCAAAAATAAACCTTTGCTTGCAAGAACTTTTTCGTGGCGTTGGTGACAGCCAAAAGCAGCGAGCAGCAATCGCCACGATGCAGCTAGAGAAATCAGCGTGTGTTTGAAAGTAATGGCATAAACAAGTCGAAATTGAAAATAAAAATATTTGCTTTAAAGTGCACCGTTTATTTGGACTTTTATAGCTTTTCCTGTGCTGCCTTTCTATTCACTTTACTCACACTATTTTGGCGTGTTTACTTTGGGTGGCTGAATGGGTGGTGGCGTCGGTGGCCGCGCACTTGCCGCAAAGAGCGCCGATCACTGCCACTGTCACTGCCACTGTCAACTTGACGGCGRGTGGTGTGACGCCAATACGCCGCGCACTTTCGGCTGCCAAACATTAGAGCCACCACATGGCAGTGTGTGAGTGACTGCTGTTGTTATTGTTTTCAGTTGGTTCGCCATTCATATTTAATTGCTGCAAAGAAATCAATGGACGCCGAACGTTTTAGTGCTGCAAAGCTAAAATTATCGACAGAAAGTTAAAAGTGCTTGCGGTGGCAAAAAAGAACAAACGCTTTAAGTGAAATGTGAGTAATTTAGTGAGACATRTAGTACACAAATGTATGTACGCTGCTTAATTACATATGGTGAGCTAGTCACTTTTTTATTATCCAACAAACAATTGGCTTGAGCTATTTTTAGCAGCTCCTTWACACATGCCAGTCAGCCAGCAATTTGTGAAATTGAAAGCAATTTTGGTTGTTATAGTGCTTTTTATGGGAAGTTTGTGTGCATACATACAGCAGATAGCAGTCGCTCACGTTGAGCTGACAGACCCGTCGCACTGTCTTATCAATTATCCAATAAATGTCAGTGCCGCCGGTCAGTGCGACAACCGGCCGACGAGAGTTTTGCATTTCGGAACACTAAACCGTGTACATACATATGTTTAGATTTAGTTTGTAGATAAGTATGATTATACATATGTATACATAAATATGTTTATATGTATGTATGTGCAGGTGCATGGGCAGAAACATATTTTTATTTATTTACGGTTTATGCACGTGTGTATGTGTGCTTTCGCTTAGTGGCATTTAGTAGGCAGGCGGACTGATTGACAGACAAGTGAGGCGACTTAATAACATTTCAGTTGTGGCACTGATAAAAGTACCGTTATGCTCGCTTAAGTGATACTGTATATTCATCATATAAATAGTTACATACATATATGTATGTATGTACATACACACCTATGTGCCCACATGCTGGTGCATTTGACAAAGCCGTGATATCAGTCTGAAGCTTTGAGCGCTTGAAATGTTACTTTCATATAGTGACATCTGTACACTTATCTATTTTTATTCACATTGATTTATGATTATGAATKTTTCCTTTGATAAAAATTTCAATTTCCGTACGCCGCGGTTCTTATATTGATTATTTTGTTTCGGCTACATTTAATGGCGTATAGTAACAACCCCCAAAAGGGCAATTGCAGAATGAAATTTTTTGAAAAATACGCACACAGCGACAGTAACAGCACGAAGAAATGTGATGGAAGAAATGTCTATTAAATTTTTATACATAATTCATATTAAAAAATTGTTGAGAATTAAGTATATTGATCAAATTTGAATTCTTATTCCTTTATTAATTAATAAAATTACTTAAATTAAAAAAAAAAAATTAAAAAATCCACAGCGTGGCAAATTAAGTGCAGAAATTAAATTAATTAATAATTCAATAACAATTTTATTAAAGAACAACACAAAGTCAAATGCCTCAATTATATTATGTCTGTATGTATGCAAATATGCTATTCACGTTTGTAGTAATCAAATTGCTATAATTCGCTATACTCAAGCTGCAAGCAATTAAACAAACAAGAGCTGGGTGAAAATTGTATGAAATCGAAAATTCAGAGATTCCAATGCCAGAAGTACATACTATATCTAAGCCGTATAAATGTGCGCCATGCACAGGCTAAAAGCATGCAATAAATCTGAGCTTAAGTTTTTTAAATTGACTGTACAATCAGCTACGGTTGAAAATGAAAAGCAAAAATTTGATTATTTATCAGATCAAAACCATGTTAAGTAATTGGAGAACTATGTACATATTATATATAGTACATATGTATACCGAACTTGCAGAAATATTTTGAAAGGAATCGAATCATTTCTTCACGGGTACTCAATAAAGCAAACCCAAAAAGGGTCTTTCGAAAAAAACGCATTTAATGATAAATAGTTCAATGTTAAAATGTTCCTGCGTTTGAAGTTCAGAATGCATTTTTAAACACTCTGAAACGCCTGTTCAAATTTGCGTGTAACTTCGAAGATATTAACCGGAACGATATGGATTTTTCTGTGTGTATAATGAAAAAAACGATGTTTTCAAGATTATAATTGAACATAGCACTTTGAGATGAGCAGGTACACTTTAGAACCCTGTAACCCAACATTTTTTTAAGTATTCATTTAAAATTTGAGTATGGTATTTTAATAGCATAAATGATCAAAAAAAAAAAAAAAAAAAAAAAAATTGGGAAATTTCATATAAAAATTCTTAGTATTTTGCTATATTTCACATATGTTTTAACTCTCATGCTTCTGTTGCTTATTTCCCTGCGAATAAATATATGCATAATATTTATATTGCTAGTTCGATAATAAAATGTATGAATAAACTATCGATTTGCATTAATAAAATACGCGTTATAAGCGCTTTATTGTCAACAAGTCAGTCGGTCGGCTGTTCGTGGATTATATTTATGTAGGTAATCCCCAAGTTATTACTTTTCCACCGTTATACCACCGAAATCGGTACTTCAAATTGGTTTATTTCTAAATCTATGTATGTATGTATGTATGTAGATRTGTGTACTTTCCATAAAAGCAAAAATATTTATAAGCTAGATTTTACAWACCGATATTAAAGCACTCAAATACATKTGTATATAAWATATACATATGCAAATATATATAAATACATACATATGTATATGTATAAATATAAATGCATTTATATAAGTTTGCATTACTRCGCTCGAAAGTTCTCTGTAATTTTGTAAAATTATAAATGCAGTCGCTATTGCAATTTTGTGCCGTCAATTGCAGTGCTCAGGCATGCACAGGCAGGCACAAACATGCATTACGTTGTTATTGCGTTGTTGTGCTTACATTGATATGAATGTACTTTTTGCAGCGTCCCTTGTAATCGGTCTTGTTGATTCACTCGYATTTGCATACGAACACACATACTCACACGTGATATTATTTTCAGTTAATCCACAGCGAGATTAAATAAATTGGTCTGATTGTTTTGAGTGTTTTCTTGTGCGTGTTTATTATAAATAATTTCCTTATCAGCAAAGTGCCCAAACGAATCGACCTTAAACAATTATAAATACACACAAACGCACATATATACATAGTTACATATTTACTTCAATGCTCACAGCGAAGCGACGGCGTTTTTTCGTTCCTTTTACTATGATCGCTTTGTTATTAGCCATAAATCCATTAACAAATTCATTGTTAGATGACTTCGTTCGCCTATGTTTTGTTTCTCTAAACGAGATCTTACGGCATCACATATTTCGGCGATTATTCGGCTTTTAGCTGGAATGTCAATGGCTTTTAGGCGAGTTCATAGTTTGGGTAAAGAAAAGCGAATGCGTAAATTTATCATTGCACTCGGGTCGTCAAAAAAGATGATAACAGAAGACGAGAAGAAGCACCGTTTCGGATACAATAAGTTGTGCTCGTTCATCTTACGAGAATCGAATAAATGCGCAAATGTTTTTGTGCAGTTATGCGCCTAGTTTCACGCCACTCCTCTTTTCGACTACAAGCGATTGTCTTGTGATTTATGTATAGCGTAAATATTTACTTGAGCATTTTTTAACGTGCAACAAAAATAAAGAAAAAATTCGCAATGAGAAGAATACATAAATGCTAGGAATTAACAAGTGTAATATTTTTAGCGATAAGGAGTGTRTATGTAAACACCGTCGCACGCACACCCTCACACACACGGACAGTGCAGTTAAGCGCGTGTGAGTACTTGATACGGCAGCGCTATTTGTTATTTTAATTCACATACAGCAGCCGCAATTAAATTAGCATCAGCGGCTATAAAGTGTGCGAGTGCCCCTGAAATGTACGAATTGATTGCGCGAAAATTGAGAATAATAATAAGCAATAACAAGTAATAGTAATAACAAAAAGCGCAGAGTACTTGTCTGTATGTATTGGTTGAACTCGGCATTATCAGTGTTTCGCAAAAGTTGAAGTGTCGTTGTGTGTTACAAACAGAAAAGCAAATCTGTGGAAATTGCAATTATTCAGCAAGTGGTAATTAAATTAGTTGCAACCAGAAGTTCAGTGGAATYTGCTGTGAGAGCTGTTAGCGCTGGAATACAACCGAAAATACACAACTGAAGGTGAGTTTTCCCAGAATTTTGCATATTTTATGTAAATAACAATTGTGTAAATAACGAATTTAGAAGCAATAAAAAATGTAAACAATTCAATGAAAATACTTAAAGTACGCTAATCAGTTAGGAATATTTTAGAGGTTCGTTGATGTGAAGAAGTCTTTGCTTAAGATAAGTTCCGGAATTGGTGGTTCTAGGAGAGCTTGATAGARTTTATATAATACTTAAGACTACAGTACGGCTTTGATAGAATATCAGATGTAGGTTAGGTTTGTTACTAATCGAGCGAATTACGTGAGACCACTCGTATTTTTTTACRTCTTCCACCCATCCGTGTGAATTTATGGTTTATCCCCCAGTTGTCCCCATTTGTTAAACACACCAGGCGGCGAGGCGTTCTCGAGCACATTCGAGGAATGTTTGCTCAACGTCGTYTTCTGTCATGTTGGTTCTTCGACTTTTCCGATTCTGTGGAGGTACTTTTTGAGGAATCCGAGGTATGTTAAAAGTCGACATTTTCAAATTGACGGCTTGTCCATAAGTTAAGGCCTTTTATTAGTCTAGCCGTCCATCARCCGTGACTCTCATTCCTCCATATTCGTTTCCATGTTGTTATTGTTATTGTATCTTTCTTTATTTGTTCTATTGTTCTATTGTGCTCTTGTTATTTTCGGGTGTTTTCTTTAGCTCCTATAGCTTTTCCTTTCGTATGCTAGGAGGTCAATTGGAGCAGTAMAACTTATAACTGAAATTGCGTCGCCTGACACTGTTTGGTAGAGTGATGGAACTCGGAAGACCTCGGTGCGGTGCACTTTGGCCAATCGTTTACGCCTTTTTAAGTATATCTCCCCAGATATTAGCTCCGTAAAATATGATGCTGATTGCATCGACATTAGGTGATTTCTTGGCTGGGGCATGCTGTGTTGGCCATTAGTCTCTTAAGCTGGAAAGTGATTTTTGTTGCCTTTCCTGCGGCGTGCTGGATTTGTACCCACATGGTTAGTCTGTGGTTCAGTCTTTAGCCTACGTAGTTTACTACATTTTGTGTCCTAAGGCTATCCGTAGTCGTTTGCATACTTATTTCCAGGAGTATGTGCTAATTTGTTAGCAGCARCAGCTCTGTTTTTTCCGTAGCAAGCTGGAGGTTGTGTGAGTCGAGCCATGCTTGCGTTTGTATCCTGATCTGGTTACAGGTAAGCTTTCTTCGCGCTTCTTGAGTGGCTCGTGCTGCAATGTTGTGCGTGTAGCTAAGTTACAAACGATTCATTTGACATTTCGAGTTTTTGCATAGCGGCTTAGCTAATGTTCCACCAGTCTGGGYCTAGAATGGATCCTTGTGCTGCTGCAGGATATATTTTTATACCCTTTTGTACTATGAAAAATGCACCTGCAAAAGGTATTATAGCTTCGATTAAGTTAACGATTTCTTGTCCTTAATATTGTATAACAGCTCTTCAGGGATTTTCTTCCCTGCCAATGTAAATAAATACCTATTTGCTCAACCACAAGCTTAAAGGCTTTACAGTTAACTTGTATCCCATGCACTATAAACCACTTATTACCCAAAGAACTTAATTATTTTCTGTACACTTTGACTCTGTCCTTGTCGGTGTCTTCAATATATAGTATAAGATACAAATCCACTACTACATATCATACACACATAGCACATGTCTGTACGTATAAAATACTCTTCAATGAGTGATTATAGTACAAAAGAATTGACATCCTATGATTTTCAATCGTGGTTTGTAGAACGCGTGCAACCTAAAAATACCGCATTTTCGTTTGCCATACGAAAAATATCAATTTTCGAAATAGTGTATTGTTAATAAACGGATTTCCTTTCTGTTATTATTTTCTTCATGGAACATTCTTCACTGTCCTTCACTTAACTTGTTGATTTGTATAGTATATTGACACATATTATAATCTAAGATTTAACTAATCCGTTTAAAATTGATATATAATAAACAATTATAATCAAAGCAATGAATAATAAAATACTCAATATGGGTATTATGTTCTCCAAATGGAGGCTCCTAATATACATATCGACACTCATTTATACTGATGTAGTGATTTACAGTTCTCTTTGCCGTAAATAGCTTAATTACATTTGCTTACTCAACACATTGTAATTATAAGTAGAATATAAGTGTGTAACGACACTGCTTCGGAGTCAATGGCGTCACTGCTCCTCTGTTTTATCGCCGTCTGTGATGTCTGAGCACCTCATGCGGTTCCCAACACTTCAACAGTTTCGAGCCATTGTGCCGCATGACTTTTGTTCATGGCAGACCTGGGAAATACCGCTACGTAAATGTGTGCCATTGTCCTCACAGCGGACGGACAAAACGACGTAAGCATATGTGCGACAGATTGCCACACGGATGCATGAATACGCACACGTATGTGTTGCGCATATGTAAGTAGGTGCAATGATGTGACGGTGTGTATTTCGTGCAGCATTTTCTGAGTTTTATGCTCTTGTCTATTAGAAGTCGCTTGATTCTTCCTTTTTGTATACTGGAAAGCATTTCAGCTCATTTAAAAGTACTTATTTATACATATAAATACATATATATCAATTTGATTTATTTCTCGTCACGACTCGCTTGGCGCAAAGCGTGTCATTCGGCAACTAAAGCAGGAAAGTATCAAACCCGTAAAGCCGCGCCCTCCATCATTTGCAATTTGATAAGTTTACTTCGTTTCTTTTCAACCGTGTCAACTCCTAATAACTCCATCCATACGTCTGTAGGTATCATAGGTATTGTGGCTCCAATTTCCATTGTTGCTGCAACTATTATTCGCCATGGCAGCTAAGCGGCTATTTCCTTTCTTCTGCCCTCCTTCCGTGACACGCGAACCGGCCTTTAATGAGCGTGTCGGCTCGTTAGTTACAAACCAAAAAAAGTATTTACCTTCCGCTACAGTTTTCGTTTATAGTCTTTATCGTTTGATCGACTGTTCGACAGTCCAAAAAAGAAGAAAAGCGAAGATTTCGTTTACGATTGTGTGATGTGTTGGTAGCCTCGTGCCTAATGTTGATACTGACTTTTAATTGTAATGTTTCTTCGATTACAATCAACAGTTACTTCTGCGTATCTGTTCTCGATTTTTGGTATGGCATCTCTTTTATTTATTACTAGGTCGTTTGAACTTTTGTAGAAAATAGCTTTGTCTGTTATTTTTAATGTTAGGTATTTCCTTTTGCTCAATTCCGTTATAAAAGTTGGCCAAATTATACCCTCATATATATATATATGCATGAGAGCGCGCTTGCTGCCCATGATTTTAAGGGAAAAGGGAACACAACTATTTGCTTCGTTACGTCTATTCAAAGTCCTAGGTATATTTGTCGTGAGACTTCGGGCTGTTTCATTCCTTTCCTTCCTTTTCATTCGCGTCACAATTTTCCTTTAATTCACTTAAGATGACAAAGAGTGGAAAGAAGCAMGGAAAGCTGCGAAGAAATGGGGAAATTAATAAGTGTGTGTCTTACTAATGTTTAMTTTTGGTGCAACCATATGTGCATATATTTATATACGTATGTAGCACGTGTGCTGTAAGGCAACTTAGTCTGTCCTATTGACGTTGTTGCCCCACTCAACTTCTAAGCTGTGTAAGTCGGTTAAGTGCGTGGCTTAAGTGCCTGGGTGGCTGGTGAATGTGGGCGTGTTACTAAATAAATAGATGTAAGTGTGTGCGTGTGTGAAATTTATATAATGATAATGTTAGTTATTGAATATGTATTAAAGAGTTGTTGTTGCGGCTATAATGGGGTGTGCTCATCCGTGAAATATTTCCACTCGGCGGCCAACTAAGAACATGATTGTATTTGTAATGAATGCCGTTAAGTGGGTGTTGTCTGGCGACAAGATAGTCTTGCTCTTGGTATAATATTTGTCTAATTAAAATGTGTATATATGTAGAAGAATACAGAATAAAAATGTAGCTTTGCAGAAGTAGATTCGCTGAAAAATATAAAATAATGCCCTTCGTAGCGAAAGAGAAAATGCGGATATGAAGGATCCACTAAGATTTGCCATAGATATCTCAWTTAAAAATTTTAGGTGCGAAAGCGATAATTTCTTACTGATTATTTTCAAAAATATAAATATAAGTAAAAAWTAAAAAATTAAGGAATGAGCCGAARATACAAGAGSCAAAACAATCTTTACAAACATTTTAAATTTTTAGCATATGTTTTTGACGCCTTTGTTGGTGACAACAATACTCCAATATTAATTTTTAGAACAAAACTATTTATACTCAAATTGGAATATAAATATATTTAAGAYAAAGACTACWCGAACATATTCCGGTGAGATGTTTTAACATTTTCTTTGATTTTGGCAATTCTATTGAGAAATATGTTCAAATTAAAGACCTTAAGGTTACTTATTGCCTGATCGCAAAAATGTAATTCTTTCCCTATTACCCCCACACACATCTTTTATGCAGTAAACCGTTTGAAATTCCATAAATAAGTACAACTTTAAATATACCTCGTTTTAGTAATAGTGTCCAAATTTGATAACAATCGATGAAGCAGTTTCGGTCCATAGGCAAAATTAATATACATACATATTTATTTATGTTTATTTTGTTATTGCAATAACTGTCAAACATATGCATTGAAATCCAGGACAACTATTTGATTGCCGCTCTTCTCTTCAGTCTTAGCAAATTGCCAATGTTTACATTTGGGAACATTTGACGTTTGCCGCGCAGGCGTCTGGTGACATGGAGCCCAAAAAACTGAGAACCAATATGATGAAGGTAAATTAACTGAGAGCATGAGATATTCCGGCAAGCTTTGCAGTGCAAATTCAGAAACGAAAGCAGAAACTTGAGAATAGCTCTGACATTTTTCTCATTTTAAAGGCTAGTTATGAAAAATTTGCTTTCACATTGCAATAATCAGTCCCACGGATTGCGTGYGAGAATTATTTTTAACTGCACTCTCTCTCTCTCTCTCTTTCTCATTTGAACTCTCTAACTCTCACGCATTTTTGCTAACAGCGTTCCGAGTATTGTCAAAGTCTCTGAAAGCTTTCCAAAGTTTATCCTTTTCAGCATGCTTCAATGTACACTGCCAGCAAGCCATCGAAAGTTTTCCTTTAAAGCTCTGCCCGTTTTCTCAATTCATTCGCACCCTTTTCGACGTCCTTAAATGCCACTCATGCACACACACACACACACACTTGTACGGCTTCTAAACCAGTGTGAGCTTTCAAGGCTAATTACTTGTGCCAAACGTTTGGCATTTGAACTTTAATCAAAATACCCGGAAGGCAGTGAGTCGGAAGAAGAAAGAATGCGTTCAAGGCAAAAGTTATGCCGTTGACAATGACGCCCGGAGGGAGGTAAATGAGTGCGCACACTGTGCCATTGGGAAATGTTTTTGTTTTGCTTTCATTGCTTTCTGCTCTTGTTGGCCGATGACGAGGGCAACTTGTTGATGTCRTTGGCCATTTCGCCCGTTTGTAGCCTCTTCCACGCGCCGCTCGGCTGGTGTCTGTGGATATTTGCTTTGATAATTTGGTACTTTGCAAGCATTTTTGTGTTTTAGTGCTGTGTTGACTCACCAACTTTTTGGTAAGGAATTTTGAAGTTACGTGGCCTTTGGCTCGTTTGTTATTGATTGATCCGAATTTACTGTAAAATTGTTTTTGAAAGTGCAATATTTCTTCGCAAGCGGGTGCATGGATCAGTGAAATTCCAGAGGTAAACTTTAATCTGGAAAAAAATATTTACTTTAATGAGTCGGTTCGCTGTTGGTTTTRCTTCAGGAATTCTGCTTACGCATAGTTTGAGTGTTGAACGTTGTTTTGTGTACAYAAACTAAGTGATAATGTTCAAATTAGACTCTCATTCTGTTTTTTTCGGCTTTCATTTAGGGGTGGAGGTGCTAAGCGAAGCCCTACAGGTTGAAACAAAATAAACAAGCGATATTTATCATATCTCGTTGCCATAAAAGTGTGTAGTTTTCCATTTTGTGTCTAAATTAAGCCTTATTCCGATGAATGTCAGCAATCGCACGTAGTTACTTATGAGTTATGAGTATATGATATTATTTTATTTGTATATTTTATTGCACCAACAAACAATAAATATCTATACACTTKTTGTTGCTCTGCTAAAAATGTAAGCTTTTTCACTTTCGGTGCWGAATATCAAAATTGTGTGATGATGTGTAATTTGGTGGTACGGATCAACGACAGCGACAGAGTTCGAAGGGAGAATCCAAGTTCATGTTAAACTATTTCATATGTTATGGGACAGTCAGTATTGAACTAAGATATTACTTTTAGAAGAACATAAAATCGAAAAAATTCAACTTAAGTGGAGTTACCACTCCTATCTAGACTTAAAGAGACTCGACAAAAAAATAATCTTTTAAAAATTCTTTAAATCACTTGCCATATTTCGTTTTAAATATAAGAAAAATGTCAATATTAAGGCTCTTAGGTGAGTACTTGGGTATCGTTCTTGATACAAAGCTTTCATGGAAACCAAAGTTGTGCTTTGACTTTAGGTCCGTAGGTTCCTAAATTTGATATGGTCTAACCGTTCGATAGAGGGTGCTGGGTAAATTATCAATCGCTAAACAGCTAGAAAGTGTTGAAAGACCGACTCTTATTATTAGCAGTGGTACTACTATTGTACACATAAAACCCTTGGAGACAGTCAGTACAGTCATTGCTCCAAGGTTGCTATCAGACTACGAGAAATCAGATATATAAATGGTCTCAGAGAACGTGTGCATCACCAATAAACTGAATGTCGTAGAGCCCTGGCTGACCTCATTAGCAGTCGCATCAAATTATTTACATATAAGACTTGTCTGGCTGCCTGGTCAATGTGGAAACTGGAAGTYTTATGATCTTGCAAAACACGCTTTTTGATAATGCAACTTGTCGAAGCTGTATATCTGGATATTTTCCTGAATACTGCCCAGCTTTTGCCAGACTAAGKTTGAAAAATCTCGRYTGTCTTCATTTTCGATGAACCAAGGAAATGGCTGGARCAGATATTACTCGCCTCAGAAAATCTGTGACTGGCTCAAGGCGAATTGACAGTATGCGACGGTATTTTTGATCCGTACATAGGAGTTCTGGGTGTCCAGTTTTCGAGAGATTTTTCACGGACGGTACTTGCCTAAAAATCTTAGGGACTCCGTGAAAGTATTCTAGAGTTAAACTAGAAGCTGACAATCATCTTATAATAAATTGGGGGTAAAGTACTCTTTGGTTAAGATTATGAAGAATTTTTATTGACAAGTACTGTAATAACTGTACTGTACCGCATTCTAAACTAAAGTWATTCACTGGTCATTTAGTGTACTGCACTGCGTTCCATTGGAGCTGAGTTAAATTCACYTAACGTCACCAACACTCTGATTGGATTATCGATTTAATTGAACGTCTTCGTTATTTCTACTTACTTGCCCCCTTTTATAACATTAGTTTTATAAGTCTTTAGCTTACATCGTCGTCCATATAATCACGATTAGTTACTCGCATTGTGTCCCGTTATTCAGAGTGTGCAACAAGTGCGCCCATGTCATCCCGATCACTTGCGTCGCTCGTTTTAATTGGCTTTTTTCGTAACGTTGACCTTTTTTCTTTTTCTTTTGCTGCTTACCTTTTTTCCTCTTTGACCTTTTGCAATGTGCGCCAAGTCACGTGCTCCCCCACCTAAATTCGCCTTGCTTTCCGCTTTTACTTTCATTGTGGAAAACACTTTCTTCTTGTCTAGTTGTCTATCCGTCCGTCCGTCCAACCGCCTGTCTGTCTCTCTGTCAATTTGCTTATGCAATATTTCTTTGCTCTTGTTGTTGTTATTTATAGTCAGACCAATAGATCCATCATTATCCCGCACTGAGCTCTGAGCACTGACCTATGGCAACCATGCTGGGCACGTTGGGTGAGTGGAAGCTGGCGTCGTTGTGTTTACAAATCCATTGTGGCAAGAGGCGAATCAACAAAAACCACAAGTGCTGGATACACTTAAAAGATTGGTGTACGTCTCTGTGAAGAGACCGAAGGGAGGACAGGGCTGGACTGTATATCATGCGCCATCTGCGACTTTTCGATTCGTAAATATGTGTGTGCATGTGTGTGTGTGGAGGGTATATGTAACAGCAGTGGCGTTAATGTTGCTGCTCGTTGGGTAACAACCGATTGCTCACTCTTGATTGCTGAAAGAGCAATTCGATGGCTATTGGCTTTGTTGTTGCCTATTCGATTTGCTTCTAACACAATTTGCTTGGTTGGGAGCCGTGGCCGCTGGCCGCTGGCCGCTGGCATATTTATTAGCTACGTCTACACATGAACGCCCCCGAAAAAATATTGCTCAACCCAATTGTATTTTTTGGTTACTTTCTGGTTTTGTTTGCCTTGATATTGGCTAGTCTTTCTATGCGCACACTTCCGTGGGGCGTACGAGTAAATTTAATAACAATATTCAAGTGATTTTTCAACGGTTCTGTCTCGTTTTTCTAATTGTGTGAGACACATTTAGCCATATGTGTATATTATAATATTTGTACGCACATTTGTTCTCATGACAACATCTATATATTCATTATATTGCGTGGACAAATATATACATATGTATATATGTATGTACATACGTATTTTTGTATATTCCTCGGTTAATGGTCCAATTTCACTTTCGCTCATTCGTTTGTGCTGTAATATCACTTTGAGGGCTAGGTGGATTGTGAGTATTTCGARTTCATGCTTTTGCTGACTTTGTTTTAGTCATGTATGAGGCGGTATATGTAACAAGGAGTGCATCGTATAAGTTTTTAACTTTCGGTCGAAGCTCAATTTTTGTACTGCTGGCATCTTTAAAGAATCTTGTGAGCTCTTTTCCAGTGTTTATATAGGTTCGGTTAGGTTAGTCTGGTGGTCCCATGAGTTACGCATAGAATTGTTTTGATACTTTGCGATACTAGGTAGAGTTCAGTTCCTAGGTACATGGGGAGTAGTCATACTTTAGAATATCTGCGCTTCATGCGAATTTCAACAGACTCTGTGGACTCACAATCGATACYTTTTCCAGTGTATCATAAATTGGGGACCCCAGATGCTTACAGCCACCAGACAGTGACTAGTTAGTTTTCCGATCATATTCCTACTGACTGATTTTAGTTTTGATGTTCTTTACCATGCTTCTGTCCAGATCGTCGTATAGACGTTTTTGAGTATTAGCCCTACACCATTCTCGTCCACTATTTCATTGYCMTCGTTGCYTTTGTGACCTGGTACCTAATAGAAGTGAAGTTGCTTGCTGTTTATACACATTCTTCGCTTCGTTAAAGCGTAGAGAGTGGCGAATCGAACAGTTTATTGATTGAGTACTAAATGAATTTGTGAGTTCTTGTGCTTTTAAAACAGTATTTGAGTAAAAAATATTATAAATAAATAAATCATAACTTTTTTAAACGAAAAACTAAATTCGCTTGTGTTTGCTCTGTCTCTTATACACATCTAGATGTGTATAAGAGACAGGAATTTGTGAGTTCTTGTGCTTTTAAAACAGTATTTGAGTAAAAAATATTATAAATAAATAAATCATAACTTTTTTAAACGAAAAACTAAATTCGCTTGTGTTTGCTATTATAAAATAAATATAATTCAATACTAAAATTGAATTTTCAAATTCTGCTCTACTTAGGCAGTCTCGAACCACCATATCCCCCATATAATACTATGATTGAATGTTGTGACAATGTGCCCCTCAAGCATACTATATACATATATATGTATGTATATTTAATATATGCAGACGTGTGTGTGTGTSTTTGGAGTGTGTTGTGCGTATCAAGTCATATTGGCTACGCCTTTAGCATATGTAAATATTTTGTTATTTATTTTTATCAAACACAATCATAAGTGACAATTTATACGAGAGTATGCGGTCAAGTCKCTATATAGTATATCGATCGATATATAACATATACATACCTCTACACCTAAAGAGATGAGTACTCTTTTGCGCACTTTGTTTCTTATTCTATTCCGGGCTTACAACTGAATATAGATAAATATATGTATATGTATGTATATGTATATATGTTTGTAGTATTGACATTACTGGACAGACCAATAAACAACTTTGTGAACAATGCTTTGAACACTCGAATTTTTGCACACACTTGTTAACACAATTCGATTGACTTATGATCTCCAAGGCAATATATACATAGATACTGTTGGTAGCTACTCCAAACGAATCAAATTAAGTGTGTGTATGTATATACATWTATATAATTAATTTTTACACTTCAAAGTCACGTCGAAGAATCGGCTACCAATTTCGAATGTCAAAATATCATTGGATATAACTAAGTCTGTTGAGTTTATGCATATGATCAGCATATTAGATAGAAATTGACCTTTATATGTAAATTTTTATTTTTTTTTATATTTTATCAAGAAAAAGAGTTAAGCAAACAGACAGACATGGCTGAATTGCCAACGTCATATGGCCGGGCCACATGAGTTTAGTAAGATCTCATGAAATCAATTATACTTGCCAT